>NC_090298.1:81607500-81925681 GCF_039906515.1 Pseudorca crassidens
GTTAAAGAGGACACCTATTTCTCTCCCAACTACCTGGCAGGAAAATTTTTGTTATGTTATCCAGGTCCAGCGCATTAGACAACTATTTTTGAACTATGAATTTTGAAGGAATGATTCAAAGGAACAAGCAAGTTTCTGATTGCTTTGCAGAGGCGACGGTGGAGATGAGAGAATCCAGACGTGACTTCAGTTAACCAGTGCTGATGGCACCAGTGGCAGCATCCTGAGCAAATTCTTACTGTGGTAAGCTCTCGTTTGTTCTAATCTCTTTCAGCTTCTGTGAGTTTCCTAACGCTCTTACTGAGCCTCTGAAGCTCTCCAAATACCTTCCAATAAATAAGTTTGTAATAAATTTCTGTTGCTAAAGTTCGTCTTTTTTTCCACTGTTACAATTAAAACTTTGACTGAACAGTCATTTCTCATAACATTCTAAAGTGTATGGACACTGCTAAAGGACTCCATTTTAATGATGACAGTTTAAGTCCCAGATTTGTCATTGAAATTTTTTTTTTTTTTTTTTTTGCGGTACGCGGGCCTCTCACTGTTGTGGCCTCTCCGGTTGTGGAGCACAGGCTCCGGACGCGCAGGCTCAGCGGCCATGGCTCATGGGCCCAGCCGCTCCGCGGCATGTGGGATCCTCCTGCACCGGGGCACGAACCCGTGTCCCCTGCATCAGCAGGAGGACTCTCAACCACTGCGCCACCAGGGAAGCCCCACGACTAACTATTGATAGAATTTTCAGTGGACTGGCCTGAAGTTTTCTGGGTTGATTTAACCTCATTTTAGCAGGCAGAAAAACTAATATCACTAGAGAATGAATTCTTAAAGAACATCATCAGTGAACTATTTGAAATTATCTAGAAACATCTAATTACATAAAGATAATAGTAATAAATTTATTAAAGGTCAATTTACCTTTTATAATTATGCATATATTAAAGTACATGGCTTATAGATTCCTACAAGGCAAACACATTGTGAGCTTGGTTTGAATTATGGCATATGCTCTAGATGAGCAAATTTGTACTTATTTTAAATTAGCATAGACTTCATTTTTCCTAACAATTATTTACAACCTCCTTCTAGATGGCAAAAGTTAATGATATTTCATTGTAACTTCTGTATTTATTTATTTTCTTCTTTGTTCCTTAAACATTTCCTAGAATATATTTTGGCTATTTATGAGCCTCAAACATCTGATTGCTACTGTTGTCACAATCTGTGGAAGAGGCAAGCAAAATTTTTTTAGCTGTATGTTTCAACCAAACTATCAGGGCACATCTGATTTCTAAAATTTTCAGGGATTATTATCAATTATACTAAATGTGAAACAGAAAGAACAGCTTGATTTTTAGAGTGAAGATTGAACTTCAACACTGTCAGAGGAAAAAAAAATCTTGTCTAGACTTATACAGTGAGCACATTTGCTATGTAAGACACAGATGGAAAGAATATAAGAAATAGCAGAATGTCATCTTGAGAAGTCCTTTTTTGACCAAAACCACGTGGCAAACCTCTTTAGAGCATAACTGTGAATTTTTTTTAAATCATTAATTATTGGCAGGAAAGAAATTGAAATTTAATTATCTTCACACGTTTCCTTTCTTTGTGTTGGATTTGTTTTGTTGTGAAAATGACTCTGATTCAAGAGAAACCTGGAGTTGAAGTTCCTGTCTGAGGTCTGCCAATTACACCAGTGGCCAGAGGTAGTAGCTCCAGGCTCCAACTAAATCATGGACAAGCAAATCACTCCAATACCAAGTATACCATGGATATTTCCTTATTTTCTACACATCAAAGCACTTTAACATCTTTAACTTTAGTTGGAAGGAGTTGACTTATGGAGTTGTCTGTATGAGATGCCTGTTGCTACTATAACAAATTACCACATATTCAGTGACTTAAAACAACAGAATCATATAATTTTAGAAGTCAGAAGTCCAAAATGAACTTTACAGGGCTAAAATAAGGAGTCAGCAAAGTTTCATTCCTTCTGCAGGCTCTAGAGGCAAATCCCTTTTCTTGCCTTTTCCAGTTTCTAGAGGCTGCCTGCATTCCTTGGCCCCTTTCTCCATCTCCAAAGCCATCAGTGAAGCATCTTCAAATCTCTCACAATCTCTCTCTCTCTCCCCTTCCCTCGATGTGTCAACACATCTCCTTTAACTCTGACTCTCCTGTCTTCCTCTTATAAGGTCCCTTGGGATTACATTGGGTCTACACAGATAATCCAGGATAATTTCCTCACCTCAAAGTGCTTAATTTAATCTTACCTGCAAAGCCCCTTTTGCTATGTAAGATAACATATTCACAGGTTCTGGAGATTAGAATGTGGCCATCTTTTGAGGGTGGACATATCCTTCTCTTTACCACAATGTACTTCTAGTAGAGATAAAGAATAAATGGATTTTCTTTTAGGGATGACTTGGTGATATAAAGTAGAAGTTAATTCAAACTCTGTCTTTTTTAGAATATATGGACAAATCACATTGGAGGGCTTTCCTTTTAAAGACATGAAAACAGAGGATATACTGAAGTATGTGTGGCTTTGTTTACATTTTTACACTATTTCCCTAAATTACTGTATTTAATTAAAAATTATATTATGTCTTGGTATCAGGTATTACTATTAACCTAGGCTTCTATCAGCTCTCTAAATGACCTCTCCTCTTCCAAGTTTTGTCATTCTATCTTCAGTTTCCAATATGCTGAGGAAGACTTATGGTTACCTTAACCACACATATACCAGGCTATTTATAAATAAGACAGTCTTATTCATTAGATTCTAGTCCAGAAGACAGGGAGCAGTCTTTATTCTTCTACTGATGTCCCCAATGTTCTTCAACCCATTTCCCCATCAGAATCTTGCTCACTTACCTCTAGGTGTGCAACTATATTTTGGAAATTTGAGGTTGTCAGAAAGCTATATGCTATATAACCATATTTGTTTTTACACACTATTTAATGTTTAAATTTACTTTTCTAATTATGTTAGACAAACCCTTGTATTTCAATATATAGTTTTATACAGTAAAAAATGAAATAATTGGATAATCTATGTTTGTTGATCAGGCAGTATATTAGTGTAGAGGTAAGAGAGGCATACCTGTTTACTTAGATTAGTTATCCATTACCTGACTCTCTTTGTGTGCATGTGTGTGTGTGTGTGTGTGTGTGTGTGTGTGTGTGTGTGTATGCATCTGTGTGTGTCTATGTGGTAAGAGCACTTAAGATGAGATCTACCCTTATACCAAATTTTCATGTGTACAATACAGTACTGTTAACCATAGTCACAAGGCTGTACAGCAGATTTCTAGAAATTATTCATCTTGCATAACTGAAACCTTAAATACACCAAACAGCAACTCTTCATTCCCCCGCCACACTCAGCTCCTGGTTACCACCATTCTACTCTCTGTCTCTATGTATTTGATTTTTTCATGCATTCCAAAATTTAAGCAAAAAGATGGTTGGGTAAAATTTGCCTGTGTAATGATTTTGAAAAATTTCATCTATGTTGATAAGTTTTTTGAGATGTCTTTGACTAGCCCGATTGTACTGATTCAAATGCCATTACAATACAATCCTTTAGGTGACATTTATAGCTATCATAAGACTTCAGTCATATGATTTACCACCATTGTTATATATTACCATTCAGTACTAAATCATATTGTAAAAATATCAATATGCTTATTATATTTTAATTGAGGGTATGAAAAGTATCAACATATATTCATCTATCAACCATCTATCATCCATCTATCTTATATCTATCATCTACCTATCTATTTATCTAGCTAGCTAGCTATTTATTTATCTGCCTTCATACTGTTTCTTGTTTTCCTGATAACATTCCTGCTGAGACTGTTTCTGATCAGTACAGAAACCAACTCCTACAGCAACTTTTTCTGACCCAGGAGCTCTGAAGAAAGCCCTAGAATTAAAGCAAATCCTTTTGCTGACTTAGGATACTGAGCAGGTTAAACTGTGCTTTTCAGTGGGCCTGTAATTCAGGTTCCTAAAGGGCCATGCCTGCTGTATTATCAACACAGGTTGTCTTTGAACAGAATTGGCTTTGAAAACATTGGCACTGTTCCAAAGCCTCCATCTCCATTTCCTGATCACTTGACTGCAGGGCAATTATAAAACATGGAAATAATTAGTTGATTAAACACCTTTCTCTTTTAGGAAAGGGTCTTCATTCTATTATAATATCCAGGTATTGGGGAGGACCTCAATGCAGGGTCTCTGAAAATCGGGTACTATGTTAGCCACAGTGGCAAGACCAGGTGTGGAGACCTAAACTGGTGTGGAGGCTGACAAACTCCATCTACAGTCTTACCATAAGGAGGTTCATTTTATATTTTAATTCTTAATATCCTACGATTTCTAGAATAAGTTACCAAAAGGGGAAAAGTGATCTTTTTCATACATATGCATATTTTAATTTACAACATTATAGTTTTAGTTTATCTTTTTTACCCAAGTTTTGATACTTGAAAATGTGTTTCAAATTTTGAAAAATTTGAACTTATCAAAACACTGTCCTTTGAAATGACATAATACTCCATTAAACTTCAGACAGGAAAAATATCCAGCTCAATATTACAGATGAGTAATGGACGGCACAGAGAGGTTAATTGTTTGATTCAAGTTCACACAATTAATCAATATTCATTCCGAAAATAAAACCATTATTCCAATTCCCCAATGTTCAGCCTTCTGTAGTCCCATAAGAATTTCACTTTAAGCTTTACATAATTTTGCTCTTTTGGGAAAATGAGAAAATATTGTCTTATATCTAGCTTTCTAGATAATTTTTGAGCCCCTATTAAATTTTGTTCTTTTCTGAGCATACATCAGTCTACTTTTTTGTACACTTGAACATTTTGTGTGCTAAACATAAAAAATACATTTAGAGATTGGATCATAGAGAAAATTGTTTAAAATGTTTATGCTCTACTGTGGGACTTCAACATTGTGGTCAGAAATTTAATCTGAGAATTTCAAGCTTATAAAATAAACATATATGCAAATAAGTAGACAAGAATAGATTTTTTAAAGTTTCATCTGACTCATAGGAGCTAAGTGAACCATGAAATGTGAAAAACTGAAACAAATGAAACTGAGGAGCAAATTCAAACATGCCCAGGTCAACAAATATGGGTTTTATGTTTTTCGTTTATCGCGTTTATTTTTCACTTCTGGCTGTCTAGAGTGTATCTTCAATAATGGATGATATGACAGAATAATCCTCACTGATCTCAACAGTCTGAATCTTGAATAAATTAGACACGTGGATACTTTTGAAAATTTCATGTGATATGCGACTGCCCTGCCTCTCGTTGGCCATTTTCTCTGCTTTTGTCGTCTGGCAATGATCAAATCCCTCTTGCCCATTAGATGTTAAACTTTTGAGGATAGGTACTATGTCTTAATCCATCTTGTCATTTACAGGTTCTAGCATAAGGCTTGGCTCAAAATAAACAGTCAGCAAATTGTTGAATGATTAAGTGACTTGGAAAAAAATTGCATGACAACTTGAATGTGGATAAGCCTTTTAGAAAAATTACTTAACTTCAAATCTTTTCCTAAGAATCTTCTCCAACTACTCTGCTGTTTGTGTTCTCATCTTAATGGGATGGAAGTCAAAAGGGGAGAGGATATACATTTTGGCTTTTAAATTAAAGGAAAAAAATAAGGCTATCTTTATGAAGTAGAAGTAACATTTTGAAATGTAACTTGAAAAATGAATAGGATTTTGAAAGCAAAGATTAGAGCACTTAGATTGGAAGGAAAAACACAAGCAAAACTTAATAGTGTAAGATGAATGCGTGAAGCAATAGCACTGGATAGATTTACTTGGAGCCTAGGGTAGGTATATGGGAAGAACTGTGCAAATTAGGGAAATAGCCTTGAATGCCATGCAGATGAATTTACCTTAATCTGTTAGAGACAAATCCAGTAAACTTTTAAAGGTCATCTTTGTATATATACTAGTTTCTTTTTATTTGATTTGATTGGCTGTTCAGATTGTATGTAAATATAAATCTGAATACAGGGGATCATTTCCTCATTTACTATTGAAATAGCAGTACATGAGCTTAAGATTCCAGTATAGGTAGACTGACCTGCCTTTAGAATCTTCTTGTGTTTAAAAAATGATGATTATGAATGTACTTTTTTTTTTACATCTTTATTAGAGTATAATTGCTTTACAATGGTGTGTTAGTTTCTGCTTTATAACAAAGTGAATCAGTTATACATATACATATGTTCCGATCTCTCTTCCCTCTTACGTCTCCCTCCCTCCCACCCTACCTATCCCACCCCTCTAGGTGGTCACAAAGCACCGAACTGATCTCCCTGTGCTATGCGGCTCCTTCCCACTAGCTATCTATTTTACGTTTGGTAATGTATATATGTCCATGCCACTCTCTCGCTTTGTCACAGCTTACCTTTCCCCCTCCCCATATCCTCAAGTCCATTCTCTAGTAGTCTGTGTCTTTATTCCTGTCTTACCCCTAGGTTCTTCAAGACATTTTTTTTCTTAAATTCCATATATATGTGTTAGCATACGGTATTTGTCTTTCTCTTTCTGACTTACTTCACTCGGTATGACAGACTCTACAAACATCCACCGCACTACAAATAACTCAATTTCGTTTCTTTTTATGGCTGAGTAATATTTCATTGTATATATGTGCCACATCTTCTTTATCCATTCATCCGATGATGGACACTTACATTGTTTCCATCTCCTGGCTATTGTAAATAGAGCTGCAATGAACATTTTGGTACATGACTCTTTTTGAATTATGGTTTTCTCAGGGTATATGCCCAGTAGTGGTATTGCTGGGTCATATGGTAGTTCTATTTGTAGTTTTTTAAGGAAACTCCATACTGTTTGCCATAGTGGCTGTACCAATTCACAGTCCCACCAGCAGTGCAAGAGTGTTCCCTTTTCTCGACATGCTCTCCAGCATTTATTGTTTCTAGATTTTTGATGATGGCCATTCTGTGTGGTGTGAGAAGATATCTCATTGTAGTTTTTATTTGCATTTCTCTAATGATTAATGATGTTGAGCATTCTTTCATATGTCTGTTGGCAGTTTGTATATCTTCTTTGGAGAAATGTCTATTTAGGTCTTCTGCCCATTTGGGGATTGGGTTGTTTGTTTTTTTGTTATTGAGCAGCACGAGCTGCTTGTAAATTTTGGCGATTAATCCTTTGTCAGTTGCTTCATTTGCAAATATTTTCTCCCATTCTGAAGGTTGTCTTTTCGTCTTGTTTATGGTTTCCTCTGCTGTGCAAAAGCTTTCAAGTTTCATTAGGTCCCATTTGTTTATTTTTGTTTTTATTTCCATTTCTCTGGGACGTGGGTCAAAAAGGATCTTGCTGTGATGTATGTCATACAGTGTCCAGCCTATGTTTTCCTCTAAGAGTTTGATACTTTCTGGCCTTACATTTAGGTCTTTAATCCATTTTGACCTTATTTTTGTGCATGGTGTTAGGGAGTGATCTAATCTCATACATTTACGTGTACCTGTCCAGTTTTCCCAGCACCACTTATTAAAGAGGCTGTCTTTTCTCCACTGTACATTCCTGCCTCCTTTATCAAAGATAAGATGATCATATGTGCGTGGGTTTATCTCTGGGCTTTCTATCCTGTTCCACTGATCTATCTTTCTGTTTTTGTGCCATACCATATTGTCTTGATTACTGTAGCTTTGTAGTATAGTCTGAAGTCAGGGAGTCTTCTTCCTCCAGCTCCGTTTTTCATTCTCCAGATTGCTTTGGCTATTCGGGGTCTTTTGTATTTCCATACAAATTGTGAAATTTTTTGTTCTAGTTCTGTGACAAATGCCAGTGGTAGTTTGATAGGGATTGCATTGAATCTGTAGGTTGCTTTGGGTAGAATAGTCATTTTCACAATGTTGATTCTTCCAATCCAAGAACATGGTATATCTCTCCATCTATTTGTATCATCCTTAATTTCTTTCATCAGTGTCTTATAATCTTCTGTATACAGGTCTTTTGTCTCCTTAGGTAGGTTTATTACTAGATATTTTATTCTTTTCTTGCAATGGTAAATGGGAGTGTTTTCCTAATTTCACTTTCAGATTTTTCATCATTAGTGTATAGGAATACCAGAGATTTCTGTGCATTAATTTTGTATCCTGCTACTTTACCAAATTCATTGATTAGCTCTAGTAGTTTTCTGGTAGCATCTTTAGGATTCTCTATGTATAGTATCATGTCATCTGCAAACAGTGACAACTTTACTTCTTCTTTTCCAATTTGGATTCCTTGTATTTCCTATTCTTCTGTTATTGCTGTGGCTAAAACTTCCAAAACTATGTTGAATAAGAGTGGTGAGAGTGGGCAACCTCGTCTTGTTCCTGATCTTAGTGGAAATGCTTTCAGTTTTTCACCATTGAGGACGATGTGGCTGTGGGTTTGTGATATATGGCCTTTATTATGTTGAGGAAATTTCCCTCTATGCCTACTTTCTGCAGGGTTTTTATCACAAATAGGTGTTGAATTTTGTCGAAAGCTTTCTCTGCATCAATTGAGATGATGATATGGCTTTTCTCCTTCAATTTGTTAATATGGTGTATTACGTTAATTGATTTGCGTATATTGAAGAATCCTTGCATTCTCGGAATAAACCTCACTTGGTCATGGTGTATGATCCTTTTAATGTGCTGTTGGATTCTGTTTCCTAATATTTTGTTGAGGATATTTGCATCTATGTTCATCAGTGATATTGGCCTGTAGTTTTCTTTGTTACATCCTTGTCTGGTTTTGATATCAGGGTGATGGTGGCCTCATAGAATGAGTTTGGGAGTGTTCCTCCCTCTGCTATATTTTGGAAGAGTTTGAGAAGGATAGGTATTAGCTCTTCTCTAAATGTTTGATAGAATTCTCCTGTGAATCCATCTGGTCCTGGGCTTTTGTTTGTTGGAAGATTTTTAATCACAGTTTCAATTTCAGTGCTTGTGATTGCTCTGTTCATATTTTCTATTTCTTCTTGATTCAGTCTTGGCAGGTTGTGCTTTTCTAAGAATTTGTCCGTTTCTTCCAGGTTGTGCATTTTATTGGCATAGAGTTGCTTGTAGTAATCTCTCATGACCTTTTGTATTTCTGCAGTGTCAGTTGTTACTTCTCCTTTCTCATGTCTAATTCTACTGATTTGAGTCTTCTCCCTTTTTTTCTTCATGAGTTGGCTAATGGTTTATCAATTTTTTTATCTTCTCAGAGAACAAGCTTTTACTTTTATTGATCTTTGGAATCATTTCCTTCATTTCTTTTTCATTTATTTCTGATCTTATCTTTATGATTTCTTTCCTTCTGCTAACTTTGGGGAATTTTTGTTCTTCTTTCTCTAATTGCTTTAGGTGCAAGGTTTGGTTGTTTATTCAAGATGTTTCCTGTTTCTTAAGGTAGGATTGTATTGCTAGAAACTTCCCTCTTAGAACTGCTTTTGCTGCATCCCATAGGTTTTGGGTCGTCGTGTCTCCATTGTCATTTGTTTCTAGGTATTTTTTGATTTTCTCTTTGATTTCTTCAGTGATCATTTTGTTATTATGTAGTGTATTATTTAGCCTCCATGTGTCTGTAGTTTTTACAGATCTTTTCCTGTAATTGATATCTAGTCTCATAGCGTTGTGGTCAGAAAAGATACTTGATACAGTTTCAATTTTCTTAAATTTACCAAGGCTTGATTTGTGACCCAAGAGATGATCTATCCTGGAGAATGTTCCATGAGCACTTGAGAAAAATGTGTATTCTGTTGTTTTTGGATGGAATGTCCTATAAATATCAATTAAGTCCATCTTGTTTAATGTATCATTTAAAGCTTGTGTTTCCTTATTTATTTTCATTTTGGATGATCTGTCCATTGGTGTAAGTGGGGTGTTAAAGTCCCCTACTATGAATGTGTTACTGTCGATTTCCCCTTTTATGGCTGTTAGTTTTGCCGTATGTATTGAGGTGCTCCTATCTTGGGTGCATAAATATTTACAATTGTTATATCTTCTTCTTGGATCGATCCCTTGATCATTATGTAGTGTCCTTCTTTGTCTCTTCTAATAGTCTTTATTTTAAAGTCTATTTGTTCTATTTTGTCTGATATGAGAATTGCTACTCCAGCTTTCTTTTGGTTTCCATTTGCATGGAATATATTTTTCCATCCCGTCACTTTCAGTGTGTATGTGTCACTAGTTCTGAAGTGGGTCTCTTGTAGACAGCATATATATGGGTCTTGTTTTGTATCCATTCAGCCAGTCTGTGTCTTTTGGTGGAAGCATTTAATCCATTTACATTTAATGTAATTATTGATATGTATCTTCCTATTCCCATTTTCTTAATTGTTTTGGGTTTGTTATTGTAGGTCTTTTCCTTCTCTTTTGTTTCTTGCCTAGAAAAGTTCCTTAGCATTTGTTGTAAAGCTGGTTTGGTGGTGCTGAACTCTCTTAGCTTTTCCTTGTCTGTAAAGGTTTTAATTTCTCCGCCAAATCTGAATGAGATCCTTGCTGGGTAGGGTAATCTTGGTTGTAGGTTTTTCTCCTTCATCACTTTAAATATGTCCTGCCAGTCTCTTCTGGCTTGCAGAGTTTCTGCTGAAAGATCAGCCGTTAACCTTATGGGGATTCCATTGTGTGTTATTTGTTGTTTTTCCCTTGCTGCTTTTAATATGTTTTCTTTGTATTTAATTTTTAACAGTTTGATTAATATGTGTCTTGGCATGTTTGTCCTTGGATTTATCCTGTATGGGACTGTCTGTGCTTACTGGACTTGATTAACTATTTTCTTTCCCGTATTAGGGAAGTTTTCAACTATAATGTCTTCAAATATTTTCTCAGTCCCTTTCTTTTCCTCTTCTTCTTCTGGAACCCCTATAATTCAAATGTTGGTGTGTTTAATGTTGTCCCAGAGGTCTCTGAGACTTTTCTCAGTTCTTTTCATTCTTTTTTCTTTATTCTGCTCTGCAGTAGTTATTTCCACTATTTTTTCTTCCAGGTCACTTTTCCGTTCTTCTGCCTCAGTTATTCTGCTATTGATCCCATCTAGAGTATTTTTCATTTCATTTATTGTGTTGTTCATCGTTGCTTGTTTCATCTTGAGTTCTTCTAGGTCCTTTTTAAATGTTTCTTGCATTTTCTCTATTCTATTTCCAAGATTTTGGATCATCTCTCCTATCATTATTCTGAATTCTTTTTCAGGTACACTGCCTATTTCCTCTTCATTTATTAGGTCTGGTGGGTTTCTATCTTGCTCCTTCATCTGCTGTGTGTTTTTCTGTCTTCTCATTTTGCTTATCTTACTGTGTTTGGGGTCTCCCTTTTGCAGGCTGCAGGTTCGTCATTCCTGTTGTTTTTGGTGTCTGTTCCCAGTGGCTAAACTTGTTTCAGTGGGTTGTCTGTGTTCTGGTGGATGAGGCTGGATATTGTCTTTCTGGTAGGAAGGTCCCTGTCTGGTGGTGTGTTTTGGGGTGTCTGTGGACTTATTATGATTTTAGGCAGCCTCTCTTCTAATGGGTGGGGGTTTGTTCCTGTCTTGCTAGTTGTTTGACATAGGGTGTCCAGCACTGTAGCTTGCTGGTCGTTGAGTGAAGCTGGGTGCTGTTGTCGAAATGGAGATCTCTGGGAGATTTTCGCCATTTGATATTATGTGGTGCTGGGAGGTCTCTTTTGGACCAGTGTTCTGAAGTTGGCTCTCCCACCTCAGAGGCACAGCACTGACTCCGGGCTGCAGCACTAAGAGCCTTTCGTCCACATGGCTCAGAATGAAAGGGAGAAAAATTAGAAAGAAAAAGAGAAAGAAAGAAATGAAGAAAGAAAGAAAGAAAGAAAGAAAGAAAGAAAGAAAGAAAGAAAGAAAGAAAGAAAGAAAGAAAAGAAGGAAGGAAGGAAGGAGGAAGTAAAGAAAGAAAGAGGAAAGAGGATAAAATAAAATAAAGTAAGATAAAATAAAATAAAGTTATTAAAATAAAAAATAATTATTAAGAAAATGATTTTTTAAAAAGAAAAAAAACCGACAGATAGAACCCTATGACAAATGGTGACAGCAAAGCTATGCTTCACAGAGAAGCATACACATACACACTCACAAAAAGAGGAAAAGGGGAAAAAATAGTATATCTAGCTCTCAATGTCCACCTCCTCAATTTGGGATGATTCGTTGTCTATTCATGTATTCCACAGATGCAGGGTACATCAGGTTGATTGTGGAGTTTTAATCTGCTGCTTCTGAGGCTGCTGGGAGAGATTTCCCTTTCTCTTCTTTGTTGGCACAGCTCCCAGGGCTCAGCTTTGGATTTGGCCCCGCCTCGTGTAGGCGTGTAGGTCGCCAGAGGGTGTCTGTTCTTCACTCAGGACGGGGTTAAAGGAGCAGCTGATTCGGGGGCTCTGGCTCACTCAGGCCACGGGGAGGGAGGGGCACGGATGCAGGGTGAGCCTGCGGCTGCAGAGGCCAGCGGGACGTTGAACCAGCCTGAGGCGTGCCATGCTGCATTCTCCCGGGGAAGTTGTCCCTGTATCCCGGGACCCTGGCCGTGGCGGGCTGCACAGGCTCCCTGGAAGGGAGGTGTGGAGAGTGACTTGTGCTTGCACACAGGCTTCTTGGTGGCGGCAGCAGCAGCCTTAGCGTCTCATGACCGTCTCTGGGGTCCGCGCTGTTAGCCGCGGCTCACGCCCGTCTCTGGAGCTCCTTTAAGCAGCAGAAAGCAGTGCAACTCCAGACGCTGTGCTCCAACCACGGCTCCGAGTAGGATGCCGAATGTACTTTTTTAAGGAGAAATCATTATATGTTTTCCTATTGGTCTCTGATTCAACTATTTGCAACCTCTCTCACTGGGTGAATGAATGTACCTTTGTTTTACTTCCTGACTCCTTAAAAAGAGCCATTTTTATATTTTCAGCCCTCACACTTAATGAAATATAGATAATACTAAATTAAATGTTTTTCTTCACATGTTGGTGGATTTTACGTTGAAATATTAGTTTCCTTTTGATTCCATTATACAGATTTGAGAACCCAGTATACTGAGGTATGGAATGCTTCTATAGACTCTTAGAATACTTTTTGCTATGTTATTTTTCATTCTGGAGATTCAGGGAAGCCAAGATGCACCACCTTAGGAATGGGAATAGTCCCTTGGGTCATATTTTTAAACATAACCTTTCTTAACCTCTCCTCAAGACCACTCTATGAAGAATAAAACTATTGGGTCACTTCCAAGCCATTCTAAAATGGAATTGAACTGGGGCTTATTTCTCAAACAAAGGTGAGCTAGAACAAGGTCATTCTTGAAACATCAGAGTGGGTACCATTACTCTCAGCATTATTTTACAGGCCATATTTTTTAAACACTGATAGGGAGTTAAAAGAAATTTTAAAAGGTAGTTTTCCAGTTTCATGGTCATACTGCTCTCACCACTTGTCTTTGTACCAGAAACTGAAGTTTTTACAGAATGAAGTATGTGCAAACAATCTAAGAAAATGGCACAATAACAGAAAGACTATTTCAAATTTACCCTGATGGAGTTTTAAGCATTTCCCTTTTTTTCCCTCCTCTTTCCTAGTCTGGATATTCTCTGCACTTGGCTGCTTGACGCTGATCCTCTCGAGAGGTCAGCTGCTTACCCAAACACTGTAAGCCATTGTCCCCACACTTTAGCCGTCAGCCCCTTCCCTCCTCTGACACTTGAGCTTCCAACTGCCCTGCAGCCAGCATTCACCAGCCACAAAAAAATGACTCTCTCCTCAGATATGACAGGCAGAAAAGCTACGAATTACACTGAGTGCACTTTGGGTCTTTAGGGGAGAGCAAGGAGAATTCAAGTGGGCGGAAATCCTTCTTGCACTTTGCTCCTGACTTAGATGTCTGTTTATCCTTCTCATCTTCACAGCTGTTGCTTTTTTCAAGTAAATAGGTGTAAGGAAAATAGGGTGAATTAGATCCCAAAGGTTAAAATATTTTTCCTCATTGTAGTCTCTGTTTTCTTTTTCCTTGTCTATCAAATTTAAAACAAATTTACTGTGAAATAAAGTGGACCTCTGACAACACTCTGAAGTTTGGACTTTTTATTATTATTATATTTTCTTCTCCATTAGGGATGGCTCCTGTGTAACTATGCCTGCAGGGAAGAAGATACTGCTCAAGCAGGCATTGTTATTATTTGGGGTTATAATATATCCCTTTTATGGGTTATTTTGCATTTCTTTCCTGGAGATAATAGCCATATGACTTTGAAATATTCTTTACTAGAAGCTCCTATTTATTATACATGGTGAGAGGAAGAATTCTGCCTGCACTGGTCACTCTATTTATAACTGTGGTTACATTCACTCAGCAACTGTTTATTGGAAGGTTGGCTTAGTTTGCTGATATTTTCCCTTAATAATTTGGATGAGAATAATGGGAAGCATTAAATATGGAAGGGAAGGGAAGGTTTGGGATTACCCAGAGGAGTGTGAAATTTTATTGCATTTCTGTCTGACATTTCCTTATGTGCTACAGCATAGGAGAAAGCATAACAGACTTAAAGGTGCCATAGACCTGAGCATCAAGAGACAATTTTGACTTCCAGTCCTCCACTACCACACCCATGAGCAAGACATTTCATTTCTTCATACTTCAAACTCTTTGTCTATAACATAAATGAAGGGCTTGGCTATCTCCAAAGCCTTTCTCAGAAATAAACTTTGCCTCTAGGGTCAAACACTTAAATTGTGACAGATCCCTGCTCAGGGATATAAATGGATATATGGGGATATATATGGGAATATATTGCTCAGGAATATAAATGGATGGTATGGGTTAAATGACTGGAGTTATGATTTTCCATATCTCTAAACTACAGAATCCTATCTGGAAAAATAAATAAGATGCATCTGACATAAAGGTATGAATCATAGCTCCTGCCATCAGTACTATTTTTACATGAGATGGTTGAATTGAGTTGCCACCACCCAAAGGAGTCAGTCACCTGCCATATAAAGTTCAGTGGTGAGAGGGAAATGTAGTGTGCCACATGAAAATAAAGGAAGTGCTTTGAAAATAAACATTCGAATGACAAACTACCCTCAAGGCGGACAGATGGTTTTAAGCGTCAACTTGACTGAGCCACAGAGTGCCCAGATATTTGAACAGACATTATTCTCGTGCTCCTGTGAGGGTGTTTTTGGATGAGGTTAGCATCAACCACATCTAAAGGTAGACTGAGTTAAGTAAATCGCCCTCCCCAGTGTGGGTGGACCACATCCAATCTATTGCTTGAATAGAACAAAACGTTTGATCCTTCCCTGAATAAAAGAGAATTCTTCCTTTCTGACTGCCTTCAAACTGGGACACCAGCCTTTTCCTGCTTTCAGACTCAGTCTGAAACATTGTCTCTTTCAAGATCTTGAGCCTGCTCTTCAGTCTGGAACTACGTCATCTGCTCTCCTGGGTCTCAGGCCTTTGGATTCAAGACTGGAACTACATCACTGGCTCTACTGACTCTGCACCTTGCTGACTCACCCTGCAGATGCTGGGACTTGACAGTCTCCATAATCATGTGAGGCAAATCCTTATAATAAATCTCTTTCTATATATTCTAATATATTCCATATTTTAGAATATATTATGCATATTATATATGTGATTGTATGTGTATTTGTATATATATAGTCTATCTATCTATCTCTCCTATTGGTTCTGTTTCTCTGGAGAATTTTGACAAATATAATGGTTGAGGATAATATACACCAGAAAAAAGAAGACATTCATATATTTTTAAAACTCCTCTAGGGTTTACACATTGATATTAAGCACAAAAAGAACAAAGAGTTGGTACAGGTGACTTGATTCCTTATGAGAAACCTTTGGGCTTGCCTTATTTCTTCATAACTCAGGAAATAATATCTAAGAAAGACAGTAAATTAGTCTCTCACACAGGCAGTGTTGAGCCATTGTGTGGTCAATTTTCAGCTTAGCTATTGTATCATGACAAAAGGACAATACAGATTGATCATACCATTATCCCTCATTGTGAGCCTCCAGGCCGGATGGCCAATTTGGCATGACTATTCAGCTTGTCTTTAGAGTTTAAAGTATGTTAAGTGGCCTTACTGGGAAACATAACTGTACATGTGAATGAAAGTGAGTCAGAGGATATGAGTGGAAATATGTTTATCACTTCACTTTAGAAATCCTGAAAAGTATTCCAAATATATTAACTGCTCTCTGCCTTTTTCTGAAAGGTATGAGTAACTCAAGGTAAAAAGATTAAGGGATGAGGAAGGATTAGTTGGGAAAAAAAGAGACATTTTGCTACATCTGCTACAAAAAATTATTGAGTACATTTTCAATTGTTGAATAAGAAATAACATCACTATTCTCCATTGCTCCTGTGCAGAATGCTGATAGGGCTACAGGGTGAAAGGAAATACTGTGTTATATACTAATTCCCTACTAATGGATAGCTAAGTTGTTCAAAATTTCTATCAAGGAAACCCCTAAAATTTCTGAAGAGGAAAAAACCATGTTTTCTCATGTTAAATGGGTGGCTCTAGAGTACAGACTAATCAGCAAATCAGACCAACTAGAGGCTGTATGTTTCATGTCAAGAGTGAAATGCTGAATATCTGTAATGTTTTGCCGGCACAACACTGTCACAGAACAGTAGGAAATAAGCTCTTGGCTTAAAATACACTCCAGAAATAATTAGCTTGGAATACTTATCTTTTGGAAAGGGATCCTGAACCACTGATAGACAGAGATAAGAATCAACCCTTGGAAAACAAAAAAGTAAAGAGATGGATATCTATTATAATTTCAGAACCATTATGCATCAAGGACTAAGAACAGCTATAGCAGCAGCCACACAGGCAGCAGAACGAGAAAGTCCAGTGTAAAGGATAGGTCCCCAGCACAAATTGTTGTTCCCCTGTTGTGAAGCAGTAACATCTAAGATAGCTGCCGCCGCCTGGTAGAGAATGGTAAAACTGTCCCCTGAGAATCCATGTTCAAGACAGTCATACTTCTTCTAATTAATATCAATCAATCAATCATCAATCAATCTTTTGTTCACTAGGGGGACTGTCAAGCCAGGCAAGTGGGATGTGATGCATCATTCAGGAAAATGTGACCCCAGCTGTCATGACAGCCCTTGGGCAGCTGGTACACTCTGGAAACATGCTGTGACACTGTCACCAGGAATTCAGTATAAGCGAAGAAATATTTCCTGGAAAATGTGGATACACACAGTTAAGTGGAAAGGAACAGATTCAGCCCAAGAGCAATGCACAAACCTGGAACTAATGATCTTTTTAGGTTAAAACATAGGATGTAATGGCCAGTGTTAGTTGGATCACATGGTGCAGCTCCTCGACTGTGGCAGACCCTGGCACAGGGACCTGCTCACTCACTCAGTGAACCCCAGTACTGCTGAGACAGGAGCTACCTGAGCTCCGTCCATTTTATCACAGGACACCACATATGGTACCACTTTGTAATTTGTATTTGTTAGAATCATATTCTTTCTTGTCTAGCTTACTTGATAAGTAGTTAAGCATTTGCCAAGAACTTGTGAGCACAAAAATCAGTGCAAGGATATTCACAGGATTTCAAAGGATTACCACGCAGATCAATTATCAATCACAAAGGGGAAAACTCCGATAACACTCAGTGGATAACAGTGATCCAATTTTGCATTGTCTCACAAACAATAACACAAATAGATAAACTGACTTTGTTTACAGTGATGTGGTGCTACGGAAAATTCCTATCATCATCTGTTTAGTATTCTCCTCAAAAGGTTTAAAATAGAATTTAAATATGAGAAACAATCAAATACAGATCGTTAAATATCCTGCAATTGTCCTAAACAATCAGACAAATCTAGAATGTGGGACAGCCTACAATGCAATTGGCCTAAATTTTTTTAAAATTATCAATGTAATGAAGGAAATAAAAGTGGGAGAACTCCTGTAGATCAAAGAAGAATAAAGAGGGACTGGACCTTGCTGCAGCAGCAGAGGATGCCATTTCCTTCCTGCTGTCCCTCTCCGGCATAGAACTTCTGCCTTAAAACAAAACTGAGGATGTAAGCCTGGGACACAGCAACTCAGATAATTCTGAGAGACTGCTCTAAAAAGGATCATAGTGCTCCAGCTGGGTGTCAAGCCTGTGCCTCTGAGGGGGGAGAGCCAAGATCAGAGACCTCCCATCTCCATGTAATATCAAACAGTGAAAGCTCTCCCAGAGATCTCCATCTCAATGCTAAGACCCAGCTCCACTCAACGACCAGCAAGCTACAGTGCTGGACACCCTATGCCAAACAACTAGCAAGACAGGAACACAACCCCACCCATTATCAGAGGGCTGCCTAAAATCATAATAAGGTCAAAGACACCTCAAAACACACCACTGTATGCAGTCCTGCCCACCAGAAAGACAAGATCATACACCAGAACACAGGCACCAGTCTCCTCCACCAGGAAGCTTACACAACCCACTGAATCAACCTTAGCCACTAGGGGCAGACACCAAAAACAACAGGAACCTGCAGCCTGCAAAAAGGAGACCCCAAACACAGTAAGTTAAGCAAAATGAGAAGACAGAGAAATACGCAGCAGATGAAGAAACAAGATAAAAAACCCACCAGACCAAACACCTGAACAGGAAATAGGCAGTCTACCCAAAAAAGAATTCAGAGTAATGATAGTAATGATGATCCAAAATCTTGGAAACAGGATGGAGAAAAGAAAAGAAATGTTTAACAAGGACCTAGAAGAACTAAACAGCAAACAAACAATGATGAACAACACGATAAATGAAAATAAAAATTCTCTAGTAGGAATCAATATCAGAATAACTGAGGGAGAAGAACAGGAAGATAAAATAGTAGAAATAACTACTGCAGAGCAGAATAAAGAATGAAAAGAATTGAGGACAGTCTCAGAGACCTCTGGGACAACATTAAATGCACCAACATTGGAATTATAGGGGTTCCAGAAGAAGAGAAAAAGACAGGGACTGAGAAAATATGTGAAGAGACTATAGGTGAAAACTTCCCTAATCTGGGGAAGAAAATAGTCAGTCAAGTCCAGGAAGCACAGAAAGTCCCATACAGGATAAATCCAAGGAGAAACATGCCAAGACACATAATAATCAAACTATAAAAAATTAAATACAAAGAAAAATATTAAAAGCAGTGAGGGAAAAAAAAACAAATAACATACAAGGGAATCCCCATAAGGTTAACAGCTGATCTTTCAGCAGAAACTCTGCAAGCCAGAGGGAGTGGCAGGCCAAATTTAAAGTGATGAAAGGGAAAAACTTACAACCAAGATTACTCTACCCAGCAAGCTTCTCATTCAGATTCGCCGGAGAAATTAAAACTTTACAGACAAGCAAAAGCTAGGAAAATTCAGCAACACCAAACCAGCTTTACAACAAATGCTAAAGGAACTTCTCTAGGCACGAAACACAAGAGAAGGAAAAGACCTACAATTACAAACCCAAAACAATTAAGAAAATGGGAATAGGAACATACATATCGATAATTACCTTAAATGTAAATGGATTAAATCCTCCAACCAAAGACACAGACTGGCTGAATGGATACAAAAACAAGACCCATTTATATACTGTCTACAAGAGACCGACTTCAGACCTAGGGAAACATACAGACTGAAAGTAACAGAATGGAAAAAGATATTCCATGCAACTGGAAATCAAAAGAAAGTTGGAGTAGCAATTCTCATATCAGACAAAATAGACTTTAAAATAAAGACTATTACAAGAAACAAAAAAGGACACTACATAATGATCAAGGGATCAATCCAAGAGGAAGATACAACAATTGTACATATTTATGCACCCAACAGAGGAGCACCACAGTACCTCAGGCAAATGCTAACAGCGATAAAAGAGGGAATCGACAGCAACACAATCAGAGTAGGAGACTTTAATACCCCACTTTCACCAATGGACAGATCATCCAAAATGAAAATAAATAAGAAAACACAAACTTTAAATAATACATTAAACAAGATGGACTTAATTGATAATTATAGGACAGTCCATCCAAAAACAACAGAATATACTTTCTTCTCAAGTGCTCATGGAATATTCTCCAGGATACATCACATCTTGGGTCACAACTCAAGCCTTGGTAAATTTAAGAAAATTGAGATCATATCAGGTATCTATTCTGAGCACAACGCTATAAGATTAGATATCAATTACAGGAAAAGATCTGTAAAAAATACAAACACATGGAGGCTAAACAATATGCTACTAAATAATCAAGAGATCACTGAAGAAATCAAAGAGGAAATCAATAAATACCTAGAAACAAATGACAATGAAAACACGATGACCCAAAACCTATGGGATGCAGCAAAAGCAGTTCTAAGAGGGAAGTTTATAGCAGTACAATCCTACCTCAAAAAACAAGAAATATCTCAAATAAACAACCTAACCTTGCACCTACAGCAATTAGAGAAAGTAGAACAAAAAAACCCCAAAGTTAGCAGAAGGAAAGAAATCATAAAGATCAGATCAGAAATAAATGAAAAAGAAATGAAGGAAACGATAGCAAAGATCATTAAAACTAAAAGCTGGAGCTTTAAGAAGAAAATAAAATTGATAAACCATTAGCCAGACTCATCAAGAAAAAAAGGGAGAAGACTCAAATCAATAGAATTAGAAATGAAAAAGGGGAAGTAACAACTGACACTGCAAATACAAAGATCATGAGGGATTACAACAAGCAATTATATGCCAATAAAATGGACAACCTGGAAGAAATGGACAAATTCTTAGAAAAGCAGAACCTTCTGAGACTGAACCAGGAAGAAATAGAAAATATGAACAGACCAATCACAAGCACTGAAATTGAGACTGTGATTAAAAATCTCCCAACAAACAAAAGCCCAGGACCAGATGGTTTCACAGGCAACTTCTATCAAACATTTAGAGAAGAGCTAACACCTATGCTTCTCAGACTCCTCCAAAATATAGCAGAGGGAGGAACACTCCCAAACTCATTCTATGAGGCCACCATTACCCTGATACCAAAACGAGACAAAGATGTCACAAAGAAAGAAAATGATAGGCCAGTATCACTGATGAACATAGATGCAAAAATCCTCAACAAAATACTAGCAAACAGAATCGAACAGTACATTAAAAGGATCATACACCATGATCAAGTGGGGTTTATCCCAGGAATGCAAGGATTCTTCAATATATGCAAATCAATCAATGTAATAAACCACATTAACAAATTGAATGATAAACACCGTATGATCATCTCAATAGAAGCAGAAAAAGCTTTTGACAAAATTCAACACCCATTTATGATAAAATCCTCCAGAAAGTAGGCATAGAGGTAACTTACATCAACATAATAAAGGCCATATATGACAAACCCACAGCCAACATCATTCTCAATAGTGAAAAACTGAAACCTTTTCCACTAAGATCAGGAACAAGACATTGTTGCCCACTCTCACTACTATTATTCAACATTATTTTGGATGTTTTAGCCACAGCAATCGGAGAAGAAAAAGAAATAAAAGGAATCCAAATTGGAAAAGAAGAAGTAAAGCTGTCACTGTTTGCAGATGACATGATACTATACATAGAGAATCCTAAAGATGCTACCAGAAAACTACTAGATAGAGCTAATCAATGAATTTGGTAAAGTAGCAGGATACAAAATTAATGCACAGAAATCTCTTGCATTCTTATACACTAAGGATGAAAAATCTGAAAGAGAAATTAAGGAAACACTCCCATTTACCATTGCAACAATAAGAATAAAATACCTAGCAATAAACCTACCTAAGGAGACAAAAGACCTGTATGCAGAAAACTATAAGACGCTGATGAAGGAAATTAAAGATGATACCAACAGATGGAGAGATATACCATGTTCTTGGATTGGAAGAATCAACATTGTGAAAATGACTATACTACCAAAAGCAATCTACAGATTCAATGTAATCCCTGTCAAACTACCAATGGCATTATTCACAGAACTAGAACAAAGAATTTCACATTGTGTATGGAAACACAAAAGACCCTGAATAGCCAAAGCAATCTTGAGAAAGAAAAACGGAGCTTCAAGGAATCAGACTCCCGGACTTTGGACTATACTACAAAGCTACAATAATCAAGACAGTATGGTACTGGCACAAAACCAGAAACATAGATCAATGGAACAGGATAGAAATCCCAGAGATAAACCCACACACATATGTTCATCTTATTTTTGATAAAAGAGGCAAGAATATACAATGGAGAAAAGACAGCCTCTTCAATAAGTGGTGCTGGGATAACTGGACAGCTACATGTAAAAGAACGGAATTAGAACACTGCCTAACACCATACACAAAAAGAAACTCAAAGTGGATTAAAGACCTAAATATAAGGCCAGACACTGTCAAACTCTTAGAGGAAAACATAGGCAGAATACTGTATGCAATAAATCACAGCAAGATACTTTTTGATCCACCTCTCAGAGCTGTGGAAATAAAAACAAGAATAAATAAGACTAATGAAACTTGAAAGCTTTTGCACAGCAAAGTAAACTATAAACAAGATGAAAAGACAACTCTCAGAATGGGAGAATATATTTGCAAATGAAGCAACTGAAAAAGGATTAATCTCCAAAATCTACAAGCAGCTCATGCAGCTCAATATCAAAAAAACAAACAACCCAGTCCAAAAATGCACAGAAGAGCTAAATACACATTTCTCCAAAGAAGATATACAGATTGCCAACAAACACATGAAAGGATGCTCAACATCACTTATCATTAGAGAAATGCAAATCAAAACTACAGTGAGGTATAACCTCACACCATTCAGAATGGCCATCATCAAAAAATTAACAAGCCAGAAATGCTGGAGAGGGTGTGGAGAAAAGGGAACCCTCTTGCACTGTTGGTGGGAATGTAAATTGATACAGCCACTATGGAGAACAGTATGGAGGTTCCTTAGAAAACTACAAATAGAACTATCATACCACCTAGAAATCCCACTACTGGGCATATACCCTGAGAAAACCATAATTCAAAAAGTGTCATGTACCACAATGTTCATTGCAGCTCTATTTACAATAGTCAGGACATGGAAACAACCTAAGTGTCCATCATTGGATGAATGGATAAAGAAGATGTGGCACATATATACAATGGAATGTTACTCAGCTATGAAAAGAAACGAAATTGAGTTATTTGTAGTGAGGTGGATGTTCGTAGAGTGTGTCATACCGAGTGAAGTAAGTCAGAAAGAGAAAAACAAATACCGTATGCTAACAAATATATATTGAATCTAAAAAAAAAAAAAAAATCTGGCTTTTAAGAACCTAGTGGCAGGACAGGAATAAAGCCGTAGATATAGAGAATGGACTTGAGGACACGGGGAGGGGGAAGGGTAAGCTGGGACGAAGTTAGAGAGTGGCATGGACATATATACACTACCAAACGTAAAAGAGATAGCTAGTGGGAAGCAGCCGCATAGCACAGGGAGATCAGCTTGCTGCTTTGTGACCACCTAGAGGGGTGGGATAGGGAGGGTGGGAGGGAAATGTAAGAGGGAGGAGATATGGGGATATATGTATAGCTGATTCACTTCGTTATAAAGCAGTAACTAACACACCATTGTAAAGCAATTATACTCCAATAACGATGTTAAAGGGAAAAAAAAAGAGGACTAAAGAAACTTGACCATCAGGTAAAATGCATGATGTTGTTTACTTGAATGAAAAGTTAAAAAAACTATAAAGTTATCTGGGGGATAATTGGATACACTTGAGTATGGAAGTTAGAAAATATTCTTGAACAATATTAAATTTATGGTGTGTGAGATCGGGTAACATGAAAAAAGACCCAGCTGCAATGCAGTCAGAAGAAATACAGTCATAGGAGTTGGTGGTCAAACACATTATGACCACAGACTTCTTCGGTGAAACATATAACATTTACTTAGAATGAGACACAAAATTTTTAAAATTATAAACTTAAACAAATGAAATTAATCATTGTCTTAAATGAAATTACCTTGAAATGATGGAGTAGGAAAATTTGAGGGGAATATACTAAGGAACAGCATCTGTAAGTGTAGGGGGGTGGGTACAGCAGGATTAGTAAGAGAAAGTCTGAAATGTGGTGCATTCACAACAGAGAACACAGCAGAGTCGACCTAGAGCTCTGGAACTAGAATTGGCCCCATGTCAGGCAAGGGGCAAGGGAGACAGGTACCCTGCTAATCACCTGATCTGGGATGTGGGCTGCCCTCAGAAGTGGGCATAATCTTGGTAGAGTAGCCTGCTTCAGGCAGAGCAATTCCTGGAAGGTGCTGCAGGTATGAGCCAACAGCAACCACTACTCCCAGCAGCTGGAAAAATGAGGACATCTCTTCTGAAAGAGGGATCTGGGAATTGTACCTCCATGTACATTACAACCCAAAACAACACAAAATTCAGAGGGGGAACTAATATACTTTCTATTAATTGACACTTTTATAATACAATGTTTTCCTTTAATTTTTTGGTTGCACACATTTTGAATATCTATTTGCCAACAATTTATAATATTATTTTCCTTAGGGACAGGAGAAGGATAATTTGGTTTTACCTTTAGAAGGACTGTTGACATACAGTTTCACTACATATATACATATATGTATATATTTTAATTTAGAAAACTATTTTAAAATTTGGACAAATCTCTATCAAGTTCCTTTCATATATGAACTCTAAAATTTTAGGTATCTCAAGGTATCTTGCACAGTGATTAAGATTAAATGTGGTTTGTAATGATGATGCTTATTCATCAATTAGTATTCATATATCACTTGTAGTGAAGGTTATGCGTTCTAAGTTGGGCTCTGCACTTTTATTTCAGGACACAAAGGAATTGGCACAGTGGTAGTAGGAATATTCTGGAAGCCATTCTGACACTGGGATGAGCAATCACTTAACTATAAATGGAAATGATTGCAAACCAAAGATATATACATCTTACTAAACCCAAATTAAACAGATCTTAATTGCATCTCCATAATGCCTGCAGTCACTCAGAGGCAGCCCACACTGGGGCTGGTGCAAGTGAGGGTTCCGAGTCTGAAGCTTCTGTAGCTTCAAGGTAAAACTTCTTCTACCCCCTGGATTCATAACTTTCTGAGGCTTTCGTTACTTCATTGTCCCTCTACCCTATGGTGCTTACTGCTGCACTTCACACACAGTCAACTGACAAAGTGAGCAAACTACTGAGGAACAACAGAATCCTGGGTTACAAACTCAGTGATAACAAGCGAAATATGAGGATGTAAAGTTTCTCAGGTCAGCTTGACTGGAGCTAAAGCATTACTCAAGTTCAATCAGGCATTCCCAGCCCATGGCCATTTCTCCAGCTCTTCCTAAAAACCCAAGTTTCTGTCCTATGTCCTTTTCAGTTAGGTCACAGTTATACTCTTCCTCCAGAACTGTTGCTGTTTCTTTGGATTCAGTTACTGTCTAAGGAAACAGAGCATTGTCCTCTCTGTTTCTCCTTAAGTTCCTCTGGGTTTCACGATAAAATTGTATTCTCAAAGCCACCTGAACTGTCACTCCACAGCATCTCTGCACTTCTCAGAGTTCTCAGGACTGGCTGCTGTACCTTTTGGGAACACCATATCTCCTGCTCACCTCCCTTGAGTGTTATCTGAATACACATAGTCTTTCTCTTTAGTCAATTCTTCTAAAAGTACCAAATAGTTTCAGAACTCAGACCTCTAATGTCCATTAAGTATAACTATAATAAAACCTATAAGAATCAATCACCAAGATTCCAGGGAGAATCTAGGAGTTGCTGCAAGCAAAGAGATCTAACTGTGAAATACATCCCTTTTAGAATTATGCTTAGAGTCAGATGGCTGTAAGAAATTTAGTAAATTAACATCTCTAAAAGCTTTAACAGTAGAGAATTAAAAAAATAATTCTACTTTATTCAAGACCCATCAAATTTGAATTCTGTATCAGACACTCAGAATAATGACACTTTCGAGGGTAATGTTTACCAGGATGCAGGTGTTCAATGCACTTCTTTTGCTCACTACAGTGAGATCTTGTGTGACAACATTTTAACATTCTTCCCTTTTGAATCAATGAATATTATTAACATAAGATTATTAATGAGCAAGATTATTAATTGACTCATTCCTTCCTCCTCTTCTATTCTTTTAGTTTGCTATTTTTTACCCAATTCCATTTCACATCCATCTTATATCCCTCAGATGTAAGCATCAGAGAACTGGATGTAGGTTATTTTCAGTGAAGCGTCTTTAGCTCTGAAATTTCTTACCTGCAGTGACATTGTGAGGTCCCATTATGCCCATCTTTCTTAAGGGTACATGCAACGACAATACCTTTCATTTGGTGACCAGGTACAGAAAACAACTGAAAGAGAAGAAATTTTAAAAACCTATTTTATGCTGCTTTAATTAAAACTATGATTTTTTCTGAGTTATTTTAATTTTAATACTGTTACCATGAGGCAGATTGTGGGGAAAAATGAAAATTTAAAATAAAAATAGATGTTATCTGGTCTTTTTGTGATTTTGAATCCTTCCACCACACATCAGCATCACTGACACAAGATGTTCCTTCAGCCCCCTTTTAATTTTTTTTTTAAAGTTCTTATTCATATATGGAGGGTGGGGACTATTCTAGCAAACCTAATACAGTATTTACAAAATAAAGAATACTAGAATTGTTGTTACTGAAATGATAAGCCCTATGGCAAGTTTAAAAGTTCTTCAAAAATAATTTAATTATTAAGTTATGGACTTAGTCAATTAAAAATGAACTAAAGTCAATTAATTGCTGTCTCTTCTATTCTTTCCTCACCTTACCCTAAATCCCCATATGGTGCCAATTAAAATCCTTGGGACAAGCCAAAGAGGTAGGAAAACTGCTGAGTTACCCTGTGTTCACCTGGGGGAAGGCAAGGGAAAGAAAGGAGGAAACTGCCAACTTTCCCTACTCTCCTCACAGCCCCTCACTGATTAGGATTCCTCAAGGGCAAGAACATTTAATGGACCTCAGTGTTTAATGTCTGTCTGTTGCTTTCTCAGAATTCAGTCTATTAAGAGTTGCTCCTCTGTCACTTAGCTTTAGAGGTAAAGTAAGAAATGCTTCCTTTTGAGAACTTAGCAGTTACTAGAGAGTCAACTTGTGTTGAGGCTCTTGGGTAGGAGATGTTAGTTTCAAAGGCAGGAAAAACTGTGTCTCTTTCTTCCTCAACATGCTTAACATTGGGTCATTTTTCCTTGGACCAGTTTTCCTTGTGACCAGCATTTGGCTAATGGTAGGCTGGTAAATTTGTAGCAACTGGGCTTCCCATAGCACAGGGGTCCCCAACCCCTGGGCCACAGACCAGGCCTGTTAGGAACCGGACCGCACAGCAGGAGGTGAGCAGCAGGTGAGGAAACAAAGCTTCATTTGTATTTACAGCTGCTCCCCATCGCTCGCATTACCACCTGAGCTCCTTCTCCTGTCAGCATTATGGTGAGTTGTATAATTATTTCATTATTTATTACAATGTGATAATAATAGAAATAAAGTGCACAATAAATGTAATGTGCTGGAATCATCCCGAAACCATCCCTGTCCTCCCCCCTCTCCCATCTGTGGAAAAACTGTCTTCCACAAAACCGGTCCATGGTGCCAAAAAGGTTGGGAACCACTGCCCTAGCACATCCCTCTCTCCACACCCAAAAGCCCTAATTAGTAGTGTTTTCATGGTGTAAACCTTCCCACTATGGCTGATTTCAAGCTACAATGCTTGATGCTACTGAACCCAGAGTTGGAAAGAGACTCTCCTCTTTCCAAGTTTCCAAGTTGACACATTCAACTCTCCTCTGCCAGTATAAGTTAGCCCCAGAATACCATGGGTTTTGACCCTTGAGGAGAAAGAAGCATGGAAGCCCCTTATATGTTTCTATTACCTAACCCTGTGAAGCCAACTGAGTCTCCTACTATAGAAGTCTTATTAGAAATCCACATCACTGCAAATCAAAGGAAATTCACATTCTAATAAGTAATAGAACCAGAAGTTGTAGTTAAATCAGTTCATGAGATCTGTTTACTTGGTCGTCTTTTTAAATTCTCCTTGTGGTTCTATAGAAAGAACGTATAGTTAAAAGGGAAGTTACGTTTGGTATGACTGAGGAAAAGATCTGCTGCCATACAAGAAGACACATTCTAAAAAAAGTTATTTCTTTTTTCTCCTTCACAATTCCTTTAAATGTTTCACATTAAATACCTTAGTTAATTATAGTTGTCATGTTTGAAGCTTTATGTCAGAGACCTTAGGAAGAGGCTTTAGAGGATGAGGCAATGCTGAATAAAACTTCAAAAACTCTACAATCGTTATAGTTATACAACTATTTTGTTTAAATCTTCACCATCATGACATACTGTTGAGTTCAACAATTTTACAGAGGTGGTAAATGATTTTCCCCAACTCACAAAATCATTATTAAAGGTTAGGGCTAGAATGCAGATCTATGGACTTCCAGCCTAGGTTGCCTGCACTAGTCTTCACTCCCTCTTTTAAATATTAAAATAAAATTCTAATGTTCTGTTTATTTGAGTGAGTGCTCTATAAACTAAAGTTCTCTAATTTACCTTTTGTCTCAATTCATTATTGGATTTTGAGCCTGTTTTTGTCACCTCTAGTATACCATTACCTATTCAGAAACTTTACCTTACTTACTTTTGGTATGGCATATAATATTCCTAGATGATTATAAGGCACATCAAGGAAAATAGTACATGTAATTTAACTAAGAAGAAAATTAAAATCATCAATTTTTTTCTTATTAAAATTAATAGACATTAGTCATGCATATGTGCTCAATTCCTTTCTTTCCAGATTTTTAATCAAATTTCTGTCATGTTTAGCAATTCACACTGATTATTAAGGTGGCCAAAATCAACAGATTAGCTGTATTTGGCTTACCTTTATTTTACAGATATAATGTTAGTCTTTATGTCACTGCATATGAACATAGTATATGGATGGATAATTACAAACTAAAAATTACTCAATAGCTTCTAATGATGTCTGTAGAACTATTATAGTTAATTATCTTGGTGACTAACTTCAGGGTCACTGTTTCACAATTTCTTAGATTATTTTTTATTACAGAAAAAAACTGTAAAATATTCTAGGAGTTTTTGAAAATAATGTTTAAACTTTGCAAAATAAAAATGACTAATTAGGTCATGATATTATACAATATTCGATCCCCCAAAATATATTTACATATTTTCCAAAAATGTGTTTCTCTTTTTCTCTCAACCTCGCTCTCCTGTAAAAGAGAATTTGAAAGATACTGAAATCTTTCATGTAATTCTCTTTTATGCTATTAAATAATAAGTATCAGAATGATTATAAAGATTTGAGAAGATATCATAGATCCTCTTTCCTCTTGTATTTTCCATTTCTTTTTTCAGTTGCTAAAACAGTCTTTCACAGACATTAGTTTTATGATAAATGTATCCAAACCATCTCACACTCTGAACTGCTACCATCAAAATACAGCTGAACACTTTTTTTGCTTGAGAGTTGGGCATGATGGTTCTCCTCTTCAGAAAAGTGTTATTTGATATTTAATACTTATGTCCAGCAGAAAATACTCTGAGGTCTGTTAATAACATCAATTTTATAGTACATGTACATTTTCCAATGAGTTTCCTCTCCAGTTATATTAAGCCATCAAAGAAGTAATTTAAGGTAGAATAAAAGTTTTTTGTGAATATTTTATGAGGACACTGAGCAAGAGAAGTTAAAGTTGAAATACAGAAAACTGCAAGAAATTCAGAAAATATTTATAGGTAAAAAGATACCTAAGTTTTAACTAAACGCATGAGTACTCTTTAGAGTATATATGCCATTTAGAACTTTTAAATCACCACTCTATTGATTTCCTTAGATACCACCTCCACTGATAAATCTGATTTTAAATTGCATTGAAGGAGTTATGTCTGTGAAAATGGTAGAGTAAGAAACTCTGAAAATTGTTTCTTTCATAAAAGTAATGATGAAACTGACAAAACTTGTTAGAATCAACTTTTTCAAAATTCTGGATATTAATTGAAAGCTTATTTTTGGATTCTATTCCATTTCCTTGAAATTTCTATCCATCCTGAGCTGGTAGCCTACCACTTAACTATTGTAGCTGTAGAATACATTTTGATACCTAACATGGCATATCTCACCTTATTATTCTTTTCAAAATCTGCTTGGATTTTTGTTAGATTTACAGTAGATTACACTAAGTTCACAGTTTATTTTGAGGAGAATTAATATATTTGTGATCTTAGGTTTTCCCACTCAGAAATAATATATGACATCACATTTATTTTGGTCTTTATACCCTTCTGCAATGGTTTATAGCTTTTATCATATACATTTGCATAGTTCTTGTTAAACTTATTCTTTTATTTTATATATTCTGCTATGAAAAAGGAGATTATTTTATTATCTTATAAATTTGTTATTGCTAATGTATGGAAAGCTCTGATTTGTTTATTACCTTTATGGACCTATTATTTATACATTTTATCTATCTTTTTTCTTGATTTTCTATTTATGCAAACATATTGACTGACAATATTTTGATTTTTTTCCTGTCTGACATTCATACTTCTCATTTCTTTTTCTTGTGTTATCATAATAGATAAAAGCTTCAGATTTATGTTTGCTACTATTTATTCACAGAATGATAAATTCGTGTAGCTTTTTGCAAACCACAGAAAACATCTAATCCAGTCCTTTAAATTTACATATGTAATAACAGAGAACTGAGTAACAAAGTGACTTGTTTAAATACCTAGTTTGTAATGACATAACTTCTCCTGTAATTCTCCCTTTGACATGCATTCAAGCTCTTTATTATTCTTTCGTGCTTTTCTTTATGGGACAACCAGTGAGTCTACTGCATAGAGTCTCAATTTGCTTTGTCAAATATTGTTATATAATTTTCACTCTGCTCAAGCCTGCCCTGTGCACATATGCACAAAGCAGAAGCCTCACTCTCCACCACCAAAGTAGGTGCTCCTCAGAGCTAGAAAAAAATAAATGAATAAATCTATAATAAAACAACACACTCTTCAGTCTAGACTGGTAGTCAGACTATTTATTTATTACATGTATAAGACTACATAGTCTTTGGTACACAGATATTCAGATCATGTAAAAATATAAGACCACATCTTTTTCTCTAGCTGATTTCCAATTTAAAACTTAAATTTGTATTAACCTGATCCCATTAGTATAGTTTTTCTGGGAATCCGGGTTGGTCAATATGACATAACCTTTATTTTCAAGGAAGCAGATGATTTGACTACACGAAGTTGTTTTTTGAAGATGTGTCTAATGATTTGTGAAGTTCCAGAGATAATGTTCTGCCTGCACCTGTGTGAATGTTTTGTCAGAATCAATTATGAAATACGTAATTATATGGATATTGACTAATTAATGCAAAACCCAGTGGAACTGCCAGAGAGTTAAACAAGTTCTCTCCAGTGCATGCGGACAGTGACTCTGATGGGTCAAGTTTCATTAAGCTAATGATGTTGATCACATAAAGGGTCTTAAGTAAATCTGGGTAATATTTTCACATTATAGACCATGATTCAAACACTGTTCCACATCACCAGAGCCACATTTCATTGTGACAGAGATCATGTGCTCCAAGATACTTAGCAGTTTCTTTCAGTACAATTGTGCATTCTAATGAGACCCTGCAGTCAAGATGGCTACACTTCATTCAATTAGGCATCTTTATTGAAAGGTTTTATTTTTGTGATCATGATTCACTGGTGTGAACAAAATCTAACAAAGATAATCATAGTCTATTTGTTCTCCATATCAGAGACCATGTTATTCTCTATTAGGATAGAGTTGAGAACCACAAACAAAAATATTATGAGCATAAATCTTTCCATTTCTCTTCATGTATATTTTCTAATCAATTAAGACCTGAAGAATTGTGATACTGTCCCACTAGACTCTAAGACTCTAAATTCCACGGGAGTAGAGACATCTTGTAAGTGTGCTGTTCATCACTCTGTCACCATGACTCAATCAATAGTCTGTCTGATAAGAAGCAGGTCCTCATATCACACAACTACCAGAAAAAAAGCCAGAGGACAATAAATAAAGCCAGAGTGTTAAGCTAGGATATAGTCCCCAAACCATGTCTTTTTAGAAACTATGGTATAGTGATACTATTTCTTTCCTCTCTGGAGAAGTAGGAAAGAAATACTTCTTTCTCAGCACTTTCCACTATCCATGTAACTAACCACAGAGGCATTTATGTAGCTTTCTACAAATCCTAAACCTGGATAAACTATTAAGAATAAGGAGCTCATTATAATACCATAGAGATAAACATACTCTTTTATGAGTGTTGTATTTAATGAGTATTATTTGGTACCACTTTATGAATTTTTACTTCCCCTCTTTCAGCCTATATATATATTTTCCAAAATATATATCTTTTTTTTTTTTTTTTTGGTACGCGGGCCTCTCACTGTTGTGGCCTCTTCCGTTGCGGAGCACAGGCTCCGGACACGCAGGCTCAGCGGCCATGGCTCACGGGCCCAGCCACTCCGCGGCCTGTGGGATCTTCCCGGACCAGGGCACGAACCCATGTTCCCTGCATCGGCAGGCGGACTCTCAACCACTGTGCCACCAGGGAAGCCCTCAAAATATATATTTTTAAAACTAATATTATGATTGTACCAGCCAACTACAACTAGGTTAACTTTTCTCACAATGCCATAAAATTTGGTGAAGTTTTGCTGCCTATAACAAATATAGTGAATTAGCATAATGAAAAGCATCTTTTCATTTTGTTAGGCTCAATGACAAAATACTGATTTCTTTACAATATATTTTATTTATATTTTAGCATTAGGCTGAGTAAAATAAAGAGAGTGGGTCATTCCTTTATCCCACACCCTCAGGAAACCACTAGGAGAAATATCTTGGATTAGCTTTCTCTCTTAAGCACCTCACAGCTGGGCATTTCTTTCTCTACTCACTTCTGCTCTCCCTAGGCAGAGACATGTAGTATTTGAAGCTGTGAACAATCTGAAATCATCACTAATTACTCACCTATTTAATTTTACAGATAGGACATTTTAAGGTAAAGAAGGTTAATTTTAGTTTTCAGAATCTAGGTCTGTTTTTGTTCATCATTTTATCCCTCTTATCCAGCACAGTACCAGGCATACAGAGGATCCTCAATTAATATTTGTAAAATGAATAAGGAAATGAATAGAGGCATGTTGAATAAAGACACTAGAAGAAAGCAGAATTTCCTGGCTCTTTTGCTCAAAGAATAGGATCTATGAGCCAAAGGTCATTAGTGGTAAAAAAGCATTGCTGCCAAAACTGTGAATATTAGAATTTCTGTCAGCTACTGTATCTTTCTCTGCATTGTTACCTGATAACCTTAATAACTTTCCCTGGGAAGACATCTCTTAGCATCATCGAATCTTACTATATAAAGTCCAAACATTGTCATTGATTAGACTATTATCTATTAAAAGCATTAGGTCAGCTAGACCTGTAGAAGGAAGTCCTGCTCTGCTTTTACTCATACCAGGTTAGTAATCATGGTACATTATTCAATATTAAGTGTATTTTATTAGGTTCCTCCAAAGTTATTACCCACCGGAGACTTATATAGGTACCTATTTAGCACACAGCATATGTCAGAATAATTATTGGCGGATGCAAATTTAAATATTATGGGAGGATTTCAAGGGCTTTTATTACAAATGTACCAGTGGCAATAGAGTTCTCTTGAATGTATTGAGTAGTGTTCATTATTTCAGTTCCATTCAAGACTTGAAGATATAACCAAAAGTATTCCTAAAACGCCAAACCCAAGAAAGAGCATGAAAAAGCAATAGAAATTAAATGATATCATATGATATCGCTTATATGTGTAATCTAAAAAAAAAGGGGGGGGTACAAATGAACCTATCTACAAAACAGGAATAGAGTTACAGATGTAGAAAACAAACTTATGGTTACCAGGGGTTAAGCGGGCAGATAAATTGGGAGATTGGGATTGACATATACATACTGCTATATATAAAGTAGATAACTAGTAAGGGCCTACTACATAGCACAGGGAACTCTACTCAATACTCTGTAATGGCCTATATGGGAAAAGAATCTAAAAAAGAGTGGATCTATGTATATGTATAACTGATTCACTTTGCTGTACACCTGAAACTAACACAACAGCGTAAATCAACTATACTCCAATAAAAATGTTTTAAAAAAGAAATTTGTTTCTTGTGTCTGAGGGAGAATTCACTTTTATTGCCTAATGTCCAGTGTCCCAAACAATATTATTTCATAAATATTGTCCAGTTTTTTTTTTATTGTTAAAGCCAGAAGAATCAATTCATCTTTGTTAGAGAAATATTTCCAGAGAATCAATTTAGAACTGTAGAGCACGACTGAGAGAAACCATCATGTCCTTATTTCTTGACTCATAATAATTTATTTTTATTATTTTAAAATCTTTTTATTTAAAAAATCTTTCTGTCCAAATCATTTTTTAAAAGTTAGAGGGAATCTTGCTGAAGAAAGAGAATGAATGTGTGAGGATGAACAATTCACAGTTTTGTAGCAAAGAAGATAGAAAAACTGAATTTTGACACCTTACTGAGTGACTAAATCTATGTTGGACACAGTAATAATAATAATAACAATAATAATAATTTGAGATATCAAGAGAAGTTTCATTTATAACCATTAACCTCTGTTTATAAAATTGTGGATGTGAGATAATATAATCTGTGTTTAAAGATTTTTATAAGTCACAGTGACTAAATAAAGGCTTATTTTATTTTACTTTTCTTCCTGAGAGTGTATGTTTCCGTTACCTGAAGCATTTTTCTATGGACCAACTCAGTCTGTTGTGAGGTAGTATGAGTAGACAGAGTTATGCCTGGTCTTTGAGGCAGTAGCCACCTCTCCATTTGCATTTTGTGAATCCAGCGTTTCCCTTTGGTCTATCACTAACATACACAAGAGGACTTCAGTGGTTTATATTTTACTTATCATTTTGGAATACTATTTAACCAGGGCTTCTGAACACAGAGACCCAGGATGTGCTGTGCAATGTGTGCCTTCAGAAAATAAATCAGAAAACTTGTCCAAAAGGAATTTTGTGCTGGGATCACTCACACCTCAATCAGTACACACCAGAATCTCCTTTATTATGCCCAATAATTAGAATGGTTAAGTTACTTTCTCAAAATTGATTCCCTATCAATTTAGGGGAATACTACAATCACCTCTCAGATTGTCCAAGGACTCTAATAATAAAAAGTGTGAAAAAAATTTGTAGTCCTCATTAAAAGAAAAAAAGAGCAGTACAGAAACAGACTTAGAGGTACAGGTACAAACAACTTAAAAGAAACTTGTTTCCTTTTTTTTCTTTCATCCTAACTTCACAGTTAAAAGTTTTTCAATTTTTTTCCATCACTGCAGTGCAAAGCAGGTTGTGAAGAACAAAAGTTCATGTAAAGTGTTCTACCAGCCCAGCAAAAGGTGGGCGTTTGTTCTTTGAGGTTAAGTTGAGATTAAAAGAATTAGTCATCTTAGTCTAACTTAAATGATATCAAAAATTGAACAGTATTAGCCTATCCCAGGGGATTCGTCTGTGACTCCAAAAGGTAAATATCACCTTTATTTTAGATTCTTTTATCTTTAACTTACTGCCATGAAATCACCCAGAAATGAATGTATCCTAATTTACTTCACTATTAGAGGCATACATAAAATATTCAAAGGTTGTCACTGCCATGTCACTTTTTCATCCATTTTTAGTACCTGAAATAAGTATATCTGCTTCATCAAAAATTTTAGACACTGTTTAATCTTCATAAGAATCACCTTATATAGTGAAATTATTTTAAGTAGAGAAACTTTCACTTAATCCATGGGGGTCATAGAAAACAACAATAACAATAACCAACAGTAGACAACTGTTCCTACAGTGGAGGGGAGATGCATTAATTAGAAAAGAGAATTAATGAAATCATCCAGCTAAGGTCCTGGTAAGAAGGTTTACAGAGGGTAGATTCAATGCTTAAATATACTGTGTTGTTCCAGAGAAATTGTAAGCAAATTAGATACCAAAAGAAATAATTCAAATCTAAGATTAAACAATAGTCTTTTTATGAATCTGAAAATGTACACACCCAGAACTGTTAACTACAATAGTGATAGTTGTTTGAATCTGGAATTAAATTATGCTAGTTGCTAATGTTTCTCATCTCAAAAGATTTGTGGCAACACATATTGGGGCCATTTTTTTCCCTTTGAAATTGCCTTTATGCTCAGCCAGAGGATAAATGAGGCTGAAAATTAATTCACATGGCATTTTAACCAATAGTCAGTAATTTCTGTTCTGCAAGCAAGAAGCAGCCCAATGCACTTAGGAATGATTTCCCCCAAAGCCACTCTGTTAGCTACCACTCTGAATGGAATCAATCCATTTCCTTTTCAAACCTTTTCACCAAGTGAAACTCCTGTTTTTATTAAGGTACCAGTATCTAAGCTGTATTTTATCCAATATAGAGGCCACTTGTCTTTCATTTTGGCAAACCTGCATCTGAACCCCTTCTAATATTTCGGTATCTCTCCACTTAATGAATCTTGCTAGTTAGCAAAGCTACCAGTTATGTGATATGATTTTTGCCATTGCCCTTTACTGCATCACCCCACCCCAAACTGGTCCTCCAATTTATGATAACAGTATCTTCCCCCAAATAAACCTTCTTGTCTCCCTCCAAACTAGTCTTGTGAAGAGAACTTGGCCTTTACAGGCAGATACACCCAGGTTCTGACCTCATCTTGCTCAGTTCTGTAAGTTATATTATTACACTGTAATCAATCTGAGGCCAAGTTTTTCTCTTTGTAAAACTGGATTGGTACACAAATCAGATGAGTTAACCTTTGTAAAACAGCTTATGTCAGGATAATTTATTGTGATATTAGTTGCTATTTTGTTTCTATTACAGTTGAAGAATTAAATTGCTATTTACATTTTGCCCTCAGGATTTTTCACCTCTCCACTTCTGTGATGTTAGTGAGGGCTTTGTGCTTTCTTATCTCTGAGGAGTAGTTCAGGCTAAGAAGTTACCTGGAATCAACTATTGTTCAATTTTAAAATTAATTAATTACTTATTTAATTAATTCTATTAAGAAAAGAAGTTACCTGCAGATATTACTGGTATTATAGAAGTGTGAAATGGCAAGATCCTGTAAAATTGTCTACAGTTGTTTTTAGAGCTTTAGTCATGGCAATACACGCTTTTTCTCTAGATACAATTAACTGGCAAATCACATATAGATGCCATACAATTGATGCAAACTTTGCTATCAATCATGTATCTACACACGTATTTGCATACACACATTCTATATATATGTATAACATCTCTAAGGAGCTCAAAGCACATTTTAGACTCTGGAATTAATTCTCACGACATAATCCTTGGAGCTGATGCCATGATGATGTTCATCTTTATCGTTCCTCTAACGAAATGACAGTACTGGTCAGGTGTACTCCTGGAAATGGCAAGAAAACATGCTTTCCTCCTTCCCTTTTTGAAAAACTCTTGATCCATATCTTTCTTGAAGAAGATGGTGTTGGAGAAGGCTCCACTAGTGTTTCTTGCTTCTTTTGGCCTACAATTCACCTGTGAACTGACATGGAAAACTTGGACAAACCTCCTCCAAATTCATTCTCTCTAAAACCTGTTGGTCCAGCCACTGAACTCACTATTTTTGCTTTCTTTTTTCACCTGGCACTTCAGTCAAAGATTGGCAAAGGAGACTGGGGAATTCAAGATTTTACCCTATTGAGAATATCATTATACTATATCCAAATACCCTTGTACACTGCTTAGAATCAGTAGTCTATATTCGAAGCAACAGCTCTTGAGGTCTTTACAGCATGATTTTTCTTTTTACTCCCATGACACTCATTATCTTTTAAACTATTCATGTCTTTCTCTTATCCATTCTGCCCATGGCTAAGTAACCAACTCTTTGTGGATAAAGCTTACCTAGTTCTACCCTCTTTCAGGGAAGAAACTTCTGTGATATTTTCCCCCATCTACACTTTAAATTCTCCTCTTTACAGCTTTTCCTATTTTCATCGATTTTTTTGACACTCAGATCCTCCTCTCTGTTCTCTTATCTTGATATTTCCTTGAGATAGTTGGCATAACTTTTTGTGGTTTTTCACATATAGATGCTCATTGGTTAAAACTTTATGTGCTAGATCACTCCAGCCTTTATTGAACATGCTATAACTTGTGGTTTTGTATCTTTACACCTTTGCTCAAACATTTCCCCATTAAGTAAGATTTCTGTCTCTATTTCTGTCCAAGTGAACCGTGATTCACATTCTATTTGTTTTTTTCTTTTTTTTTCACATTCTGTTTGAAATGCATTTTCATTACTGTGGTTTTTGAGATCTTTCCTGCAACAGTCAGAAGCGATCATCTCTCCTCATCTTATGAGATTTTATATTTATTGAGGACATAGTGCATATCAATTATTTTGTTAGACACTTTACACATACCATCGCACTTAACTTTCATTAAAACCCTGAATTGGTGGGTCTCGGTCCTTTCAAATCCAATGCCCTATTTCACAAGTGTTATATAGTGACCTCGTTACTGTCCCAACATTGAAATTCACAGAAAAAGCAACATGCTTGTGCACCTAAAAAAATTCAGTATAACTTTATCCTGTTAAAACACAAAGAAAAAGAAAGAAATGTGATTATGCATATTTTAATATGTGAATGTTTAGGCTTGGCCACAATAGATGGCTTAATGAAGTAGTCAGACACTTTCACCTATTTACAATCAATAAAGATTTGATTTTAGAGAAATAAAGATCAAAAACCATTCCATACATGAACTATAGGAAAATCAAAGAGAAATTATTAGACACTAATACAAAAATAAGTGTTAGGATAAATGTTCACAGGCAAGATATTAGAATTAAGATATATTAGAAAATAGAAAGATGAGAAATAGTCTTAAATAGAATAAAGGATAACCATAGCAAGACAAACTACAAACTGAATAGGAGAAAATGAGGAAGTATGACATAATCTTCTCAAATTTCATTGTAAATTTGCCATTTAATTTTGGTATTTTTTGTTTTGTTTTGTTTTTACTTCATTAGGAGAATAAAAATCTTGACAGAAGAGCCATAAATTTGATTTATGGGCAGTACTATAAAACAAAATTTGAAGTATTCATCTAACAACTGTTGAGTTTTTCATGCTACTGGACACTTTCAAACAGGGATACAAATGTATTTGTCTCTATACTATCTCTCACCTGTGGATGCAACAGGCACAAATACAGACTGATGCAAGTGTATGGTTTTGGCAGCTCAAATATTGTTTTTCCTTTGGGGCTCTTATTTCTGAAATGATGAACCATTCCTGGTACAGTTAAGGAAATAAAAGTAGTCTTTCCTTGCCTTGCATATTAAAAATAGAAAATTCAATATAAACCAAATTCATGCAAAATTCTTGGTGTATATTTATAAAAGAGGTCCAGACTCATGCGACTGAACACAGATTTTTAAACTACATTTCCATTTAGATACTCAGAAATCTGTAGAGATGCAGAATTTTCTCAGCACTGAAGCCATTGGCATCACTGTCCCTCCTCTCAAATGCTAGCAGTGCCTCCAACTATTGAAGCAATCATTGCTAATATTTGCAGTGTCCAGTTCTTGTTGTCCAACTAGAATTATATTTAGAGGAATACTAGTTTGTCATTATCTTTATGTCTTAAAAGGATCTAGCATAATATATCTTGTATAGAATGGGGATATAAATAATAATTTTCCAATTACTATAGAATTTAATTAATCTCTTCGCTGAATAGCTTTGTACACACTGGAAAAGAAAATGTAAGTAAGTCAAACAGTGTACTTATGACATAACTCTATTTCAGATGTAGACCCCTAGTCCTATCTAAATGTATCAGCCATCAGATCTTTTTAACTCTCAGTAAATAGTATAAAGTGCGAGACCTCAAGGATATTTCAAAAAAGTATCTTGTCTCCAGACAGCCTGATAAAATGGGAATGTGTTCAGATACACCTTATCAATCCCAAGAAAGCTCATATCTGCCAAGCCTTCTAGTCAACTGGGACCCTTCTTGATCTAAGGGTGTATATTTTTCTGTTGCTCACAAACCTTGGAGAGCTCCCCTCCCATTTTGCTCCTGGATTAGAAATCCAATTAAATTAATTCTTAGATGATATTTTCTATAAATCAAGACTATAAATATTAAAGAAGCTCTCCATATTTTTTTTTTTACCTAGAAGTTACTCTAAGGGCTATGCTAGCAGTGGGGCATCACATAAGAATAGTACAAACAGAATTGGGAGAGAATTAATTCACGGCTAATGAATGGAGGCAAGGCCTTCTCTTGTTCCTACAGTCAAAAATGAGTGATTTCAATCTACTAGACTCTGGTTTTGCTTAGACATTGGCAACAACACTGCCACAGATTTTCCCCTGAGGTTCTTGTGGTAACTGTAGCTTAGTTTAGTGTCCAGTGTGGGTTGGAACACATTAAATCGACTCATGTTTTTTGTTCCAGCATTTGACCAAATAAGTATCGCTTGACTATGCCCCCCTCCCTCTAAATACACTAGCATTAAGTCACTGATCTATAATTGTGGGCATGATGACTAACATTTTCTTTGTACGCTATTTCTCAAATTTAAGTTCCCATCACAGACTCCACAAAGCATATCCTGTCAAGACCAGTGGTTAAGCATTTGTGGTGGTTTTCATTTGAAATGTATAGAAGATTTATAGATTTTCATTAATGCTAATGGTTTATCTGAGTGGAAAGTGTTTTCAGTCAAGCGCCTTTGAATGAGATTTCCAGATCTCACTCAAGCACAGCTGGTTTCAAGGCAGAGTAACTCAAAGACTATTTCTTCCAAAGTATATGTGTTTCATACAATTTAAGGTGCAGCTCTTGAACTACACATTTTACAAAAACCAGATATATTTGTTATTTTGCTTTTGTACATGTAGTAATTGGCAGACAAAAAATGATGGAGAATTATTCAGTCATCTTTTTCCCTTCTGGCTTGGCACTCACTGTAGTTGCTAATGAATGGGATGGTGGGAGTTTATCTGTCATCTTGCAGCTGCTCAGACTTCTTGGCATTAGTTTCATAGATACTTAATTGCTGTTGCTATTGTGCCTCCAGGGCCAAATAGGTTCTCAGTGGTTCATCTAGAGACAGTGTCAGTCCAATGGAGCAATTTCATGGCAGTTGGATCAGTTCTGCTTGGTAGGTTATAAATTCATTTTTATTTCTGGGTATGATATCAGATACTAATGTTGGTGATGCTAAAGCTTAGAAAGCATGGTCATAAGAAAACCTAATATATGTTTAGTTTTCATCAGAATATCATATGCCCTGTTTGTAGCGGATGTAAATTGAGCTCTTAAATTTGAAAGTTCAAAAATACATACTCAGGACTTCCCTGGTGGCGCAGTGGATAAGAATTCGCCTGTCAATGCGGGGAACATGCGTTCGAGCCCTGGTCCAGTAAGATCCCACATGCCGTGGAGTAACTAAGCCTGTGTGCCACAACTACTGAGCCGACGCTCTAGAGCTCGTGAGCCACAACTACTGAGCCTGCATGCCACAACTACTGAAGTCCACATGCCTAGAGCCCGTGCTCTGCAACAAGAGAAGCCACTAAAATGAGAAGCCCGTGTACCACAACGAAGAGTAGCCCCCTCTCTCCACAACTAGAGGAAGCCCGTGCACAGCAACGAAGACCCAATGCAGCCAAAAATAAATAAATATATATATGCATACATAGTCAAACTATTTTAAGCACAGAGGAAACATACTGGCGTACATAAAATAAAAGTTCAAAGGTAGAGCTGACTTCATGTGTGGCTGGATCTAGAGGCTTGAACGGTGTTACCAAGGTTGATTTTTCTTCATCTCTTGGATTTGCCTCGCTCTATCCTAGCTCTGTTCTCAAGAAAGCTCCTTTTTGGGTAGAGGTATGTATGCCAGCAGTTTAGGCTTATGGTCTTCACAGTTCAAATCCAAAAACAAAGTAACAACAACAGGAGGAAAGAAAGAAGGAAAGAAAGGGAAAGAGGGAAGGAGGGAAGAAGGGAAGGAGGGAGGGAGGAAAATGTTCCTCTTCAATAATCTTGGGAAAGATTCTAATAGTGTGTGTTACTAGCTGTTAGTTCATGTACTCTTCCTTGACCCTCTTCACTGTGACCAGAGGCATGGATTCTCTGATTGGTCACCTATACATCCTATGTCCTCTACTAGATTAAGGATGGTGTTGATACCAACATAACTACTTGGTCTAAGAGTGGTGTAGGGTAGTCCTTGAGGAAAATCAAGGTGATTAACCTGCAGAAGATGAATGAATGAATGAATATTGCCAATCCTACCCCAAGAACCCACCCCATCAGAAGAACCAAGAGACTTTTAACATATAATCATTAACCATATACTGGTTAGGATTAAACTATAGTCATTATTTGAACAGATTAGGCAGCCTTTAGGTCTCATCTGAAGGTTAAGCCTGGGACCGTGGACAATATGAGGATCCAGAGACACTTCAAGAAAACATTTCATATTCTGAGGAGCTCCAGAAATTCCAAACTCTTCATACTTTCCAGTTCCATCATGTGAAATCATGGAACCTGTGGATGGAAATGTCACATGTGGGGGTAGACTACTAGAAGCTGTTATTCTAATTATTGTCCCTTGAGAAGATTCCTAAGGCCCAGGGGCTCCAGAGCCATTTTGCAGTTTGAGTCTTAGACAGGAGTTCCTCTCTTACTTTGCCCCAGTTGTGGAAGAAGCATAAACCTTAGGATGACTCACTCCAAACAAGAAGCAAGATACCCAAAGATACCCATAATATAAGTAAATCTGAAAAAAAAAGGAAGGTGACTAGGGTTAACATAAGCAATATATTTTTAAATATAATTCTGGGTCAAAACAGGTAAATAAAAATTATCTCATACTTTTACAAATATTATTCTTATAGGAGTATCTAAGAGTAGGGCATACTGAACGTATTTCATGAAACTGAGCTATTTTATGGATAAAATTTTTGAATGAGGAAATGACATGATGGGTGTGAAATTCACTCCTGAGGACTCTAAAATTTTCTCTTGAAGGAGCACACCAAGGCAGCTATAGACTAAGAGAGGAGTCCCAAACAGCTGGTAACCCACAGTTATGTCTACTCTAGCAGTTAGGAGCTTGACAGCTAGGCATTTTAACAGGATAGTTTTGAAACTTCTCATGGTATCTGAGAGAGTCAGCCTGAAGCAATATAGTGGGCCTACTTTTTTTCTACACCAAAAATCTTACAAGTTAATTTATCATACTAATTGATCAAGTGTTCATGATTCTCATAGAAGTGAAAATTTATTCTCTAAGAATGTAGTTTACTAATAGCATTTCCTTGGCAATAATAATTCAGAGATATGAGAGGGTATTTTAAATCCAATGTTTTGAATCTAACAGCTATAGATTATTTTTTCTTTCATTAAAAATTCATAATTTTTCCTTTCATCTAGGGGTTTTATTTTGAACACCATATTGCTTCAGACTAAATATGCTATGTGAGCTCAAGATGGACAGTATTTTCAACACTGTAGGAAGTCACAGTTGCCAAGAAAAGATTTCAAACTGGCAGGTCAGTTAGGAGTACGGAACCCCTGCTTCTAGGAAAACTGACCCAGAGCAGTGTATCAATGGCTCTTCTCTCCTGGCATGGTAGATGAACTTACCAAATTTAGATTTTCTTTTCAGAAAAAAAGAGTATCAAAGAATTTTACAATTCATTTTCAGAATGTAACTGTGGCTTCATAGATCACCACAGCACTAAAATTTTTAAACTGGATTCAATTCTTAAATTTAATAATGATTATTTGGAAGTGTCTTGACAGCTATTTACATCTAAATGTATTTTAGAAATATTTTGTAAATTAGAAATAAAGCACATGCTTATTCAATAACAAGTGGGTAAGCAGATCAACAACCCTGTTTAACACCTTGGGAATAGTCATTTCAACTTTCCCTGACTCAACCAGGGAGTAAATCAGCATATGTTTAAATGAGTCACATATCCCCAGCCTTACAGGTATCTTCAGCCCAGGGCTTTGCTGTGTTCTCTAGTTTGTATTAGCAAAGACCAAAACATTTGGGGAGGAGGGTGTTACATTTTCCTTCTTCAAAATTCTTGCAGGCAATCTAAAAGAATACTTTTTATTTATTTATTTTGCGGTACGCGGGCCTGTCACTGTTGTGGCCTCTCATGTTGTGGAGCACAGGCTCCAGACGCACAGGCTCAGTGGCCATGGCTCATGGGCCCAGCTGCTCCGTGGCATGTGGGATCTTCCCGGACCGGGGCACGAACCCGTGTCCCCTGCATCGGCAGGTAGACTCTCAACCACTGCGCCACCAGGGAAGCCCAAAGAATACATTTTAAAAAGATTTACTATGGTCCATCTCTTTGTAAACAATTATTCTTGGATATGTCAAGTAAATTTTTGTTATAAATTTAAAAATAACAGGAATGCAGGTTTTTTTCAAAGAACCCCATAGTGAATTACTAGGTTAAACAAAGAATCCTTTCATAATATATTTTTCAGTTTGCTTCTATTATTTATATGGAACAGGAACTCACTTGAAATACCATATGTAAGGGGTAGGTGGCTATGAAAGAACATATGGAGAGCAACAATAGCAGCAGGGATTTCAGGATGAGAAGTGGAGTTGCTCTCATAGAAACTGGGGCTAAAATCCTTCAGGAATGGGGATGCTGCAGATGTGGCTACTCTTTATGTCCCCTTCTCCATTTTTGTGTCTTTTCTCTTGTACCTTCTGACCTCCTCTCATTAAGGCCAGACTTCTTCCCTTTCTAACCCGTATAAATTCTCTGTCTCATAGCTTCTTGTTACTCATAACTTTGGATTCCCACGAGACCTCAGGGCTCCATATCTAGCTCATTCGCACACTTAAGAGTCTCAGCTCCAACAATAAACTGGGTATCTCCACAGTCAAGGAGAGTGTCTGACTGGCTCTCGTCATTTTTCATAGCCTATGGATTTGCCGCTTTAGGACAAGAGGCCCATGCATAGGGCATGCTACATGGTATAAAACACAACTTATTAAGGGCTATACTTTCAGCATATTCTGAGGGTGGGACAGATGACCTCAAAAGGGAACTCTGTATGTGGTAGACATTCTGAGGCTTGGTTTATCCAGTGGAATGCTTATAATTCTCTCATATTTATTTGTTTTCATTTTTCATGAAATATGGATTTTAAAGTGTGTGTGTGTGTGTGTGTGTGTGTGTGAGAGAGAGAGAGAGAGAGAGAGAGTTGTCACTGTGGTTGCCTCTGAAGCTTCCACTCCCCTTCACACATTTGAAAGAAACTGAACATGTGATTCAGATGGCATTGCTCCATCCTCACTTCCCAAAGTAGACCTATTCCAAATCATTCAGCCCAACACTTTCCTTGTTAGTAGTAACTGGTAATTTGAGACCTAAGATATTCAGTATTTCCATTTTTTTCGACGGGGAAATATCCTGATTGAATCAATCAAAATAAAGCTTAAGACTCTTGTATGATCTTCAGGAAAGGTCGGTTTCACACTAATCCTGCTTGATATAAATGATAAAGCATGTGGTTCACAGAATCACTTACCATGAGGTGAGTATATCTTATAATGGAACACATACCACCTAAGGCAAAAAAAAAAAAATGATGAGAATGTCCACTCTCACCACTTATATTCAACAGAGTTTTGGAAGTCCTAGCCATAGCAATTGGAGAAGAAAAAGAAATAAAAGAAATCCAAATTGGAAAAGAAGAAGTAAAGCCATCACTGTTTGCAGATGACATGATACTATACACAGAAAATCCTAAAGATGCCACCAGAAAACTACTAGACCTCATCAATGAATTCAGTAAAGTTGCAGGATACAAAATTAATACACAGAAATCTCTTGCACTTCTATACAATGAAAGATCAGAAAGAAAAATTAAGGAGACAATCCCATTTAACATCGCATGAAAAAGAATAAAATACCTAGGAATAAACCTACCTAAGGAGACGGAAGATGTGTATTCTGAAAACTATAAGATGCTGATGAAAGAAATCGAAGATGACACAAACAGATGGAAAGATATACCATGTTCTTGGATTGGAAGAATTAATATTGTCAAAATACTACCCAAGGCAATCTACAGATTCAGTGCAATCTTTATCAAATTACCAATGGCATTTTTCACAGAACTAGAACAAAAAATTTTTTAATTTGTATGGAAACACAAAAGACCCTGAATAGTCAAAACAACCTCGAGAAAGAAAAACGGAGCTGAAGGAATCATGCTCCCTGACTTCAGACTATATTACAAAGCTACACTAATCAAATCAGTATGGTACTGGCACAAAAACAGACATATAGATCAATGGAACAGGACAGAAAGCCCAGAAATAAACCCACACACTTATAGTCAACTCATCTATGACAAAGGAGGCAAGAATACACAATGGAGAAAAGACAGTCTCTTCAATAAGAGGTGCTGGGAAAACTGGACAGCTAAATGTAAAAGAATGAGATTAGAACCATCTCTAACACCATACAAAAAAAAAAACCTTAAAATGGATTAAAGACCTAAATGTAAGACTGGATAGTATGAAACTCCTAGAGGAAAACATAGGCAGAACAATCTTTGACATAAATCACAGCAGTATCTTTTTCGATCCGTCTCCTAAAGTAATGGAAATAAAAACAAAAATAAACAAATGAGACCTAATTAAACTTAAAAGGTTTTGCATAGCAAAGGAAACCATAAACAAAATGAAAACACAGCCTACAGAATGGGAGAAGCTATTTGCAAATTATGTGACCAAAAAGGGATTAATTTCCAAAATACACAAATAGCTCATACAGCTCAATATCAAAAAAAACAAACAACCCAATCAAAAAATGGGCAGAAGATCTACACAGACATTTCTCCAAAGAAGACATACAGATGGCCAAAAGGCAGATGAAAAGATTTTGCTAATTATTAGAGAAATGCAAATCAGAACTACAATGAGGTATCACCTCACACCAGTCAGAATGGCCACCATCAAAAAGTCTACAAATAATAAACGCTGAAGAGGGTGTGAAGAAAAAGGAGTCCGCCTACACTGTTGGTAGGAATATAAATAGTAGAGCCACTATGGAGAGCAGTAAGGAGGTTCCTTAAAAAACTAAAAACAGAACTACCATATGATCCTGCAATCCCACTCCTGGGCATATATCCAAAGAAAGACATAATTCAAAAAGATATATGCACCCCAATGTTCACTGCAACACTATTTACCAGAGCCAAGACATGGAAGTAACTTAACTGTCCACTGACAGATGAATGGATAAAGAAGATGTGGTATATGTTTGCAATTGAATATTACTCAGCCATAAAAGAGAATGAAATAATGCCATTTGTAGTAAGATGGACCTGGAGACTATCACACTAAGCGAATAAGCCAGACAGAGAAAGACAAATATCATAGGATTTTGTTTATATGTGGAATCTTAAAAAAAAAAATGATACAAATGAACTTATATAAACTTATGGTTACCAAAGGGAAAAGGTGGAGAGAGGGATAAATTAGGAGTTTGGGATAAACATATACACACTAGTATATATAAAATAGATAACCAACAAGGACCTACCATATGGCACAGGGAACTCTACTCAATATTGTGTAATAAACTATAAGGGAAAAAATATGAAAAAAATAGATATATATGTATGCATAACTGAATCTCTTTGCTGTACACCTGAAATTAACACAACATTGTAAATCAAGTAAACATCCGTTAAAAAAAAATGTCAAACACATTTTAAAAAAAAGGAAAAAAAAAGAAGGAAAAGAAACAGGTATTTCATAACATTGTTGAGCTTCTGAATTATGCCTCACTTAGAGCATATTTATTAAAACATCTCATTTATTTGAGCTGATATATTTCCTTTATTATTTAACCTAGTTTTCACTAAGTTACTTAAAAATGGAAGATTCTCAACTCATAGTCTCGTTTATTTTTCTTAGATTTTATTGAATAAGGGGGTTAAGCTTTTATTATGTATTAACTCTAAACAAAATATTATGTTTAATGTAGGTAATATCCAGTAAACTGTGTCTCCTTGAAGAGTAAAGTTGAGTGTGAGGGGATTCCCCGGAAGTTGGGAAAACAGCAGGACAATGTGAGAGAATAGTCAGTTACCACGAGTTCTGTGCAGCCTGGGATAGAATGTAAGATCCATAGGAGAGAGAAATTCTTTTTCCAGCCTCTGATAATGGATCCTTTAGCAGCTATTGCACCAAATAAATGGATTATGAGTTACATTTTCAGTTATAATTGTACCTTTTGAAGCTGTTCTGCTTGTTTGCAGCTTAACCATCTATGGACCTGTGGAAGGTTACCAGAGAGCTGACATTTTTATCTTCTTAAAGCGGAATGCTCTTTCTCTTGCAGAGCTCAAATTCAGCTCTTGCTAGGCAGGGGTGGTGGTGGTGGGCGAAGGTTCCCAGGCTCTGTGATCCTAACCAGAGCCTGAGTAGACCTGAAGATTGCTGTGGACCGTTGGAGAATGTACTGGCCTGGGACATGGGTGTGAGCCCTGAGCAGAGCACAGGGAGCCTGTTTCAAGGAGGTGACCTGACCAGAGGCCAAGAAGATGAGTGTATGGGTGGCTCATCCCGCCAGATGATTGTCTCATCCCCCCGGATGACTGGAGCAATTCCAGAGCAGTGACTGCTTCTGTGCAGGCAAAACTGGAGAGGAGAATGCCAGACTGGGTGAAACTCTTCACCCAGGAGCTTCAAGACTGGGAAATCTACTTTTGGAGAAAGTAGGGCTTTCAGAGATGCATGTCATACGTTAAAGCTAGAAGAACCTTAAAAATCAACCTCTTATAATGTTTCTCTCTTGGAATAGTATTTCTTTGGTGTATGAAGAGATGTTACATAAAAAGGAGAGTTTGGAAGGGAATTTCTGGTTAAATATATTCATAAAAGAATTATGATGTAAGACATTTCTTTACTGCCAAGATACTCAGGGTCTCATGAATATGCACTGTGAATCTACTGATTTAGTATATACTCTCTCCATACCTTCTTAAACTCCTCTCCTTTTTTCTTTTTTCTGAAAACATTTCATGACTGTAGAACTCGTGGAATATATCTTAGAAAATGTTACTTCAGTTTAACTACAGAATGTTACAGATGAGCAGACTGAGGCCTGAAGAGAGAACTCTGCTCAACCAGCTCACACCAAAGTATGAGTTAGTGACACTTAAAATTCAGATCTATATCCTCAAGCTCTACTTTCTCTCCACCCCATGATAGTTTCCTTTTGCTATAACATCTAACATGCACTGGTTTTCATTTATTTTAAGAAATATTCTCTCTCAGTCATGTTGCCTGGTGATTTTGTAAATGGAGGAGTTAATAACTGTTGACTGGGCAGACAAGCTTCTAGTTTCTAAAAATGGGCTCAAGTCAATGGATACTTGGTCTTTCTAATGATGTGACCTATTTATGTCAGAGGAACTTTCTAACCCAGCAGTTATAAATACTTTGTGAAAGCATAACATCTTCATTAAATAGACTGAATACTGTATAAACAGGGGCGGTGAAGATATCTGGTTTATAGGAATTCTCACTGAAATGAAAGTACCTGCATTCATATTATCTTAGCCATTGTTAAGAAGGAAGTAACAGGGCATGAAAATTGGTTTCTTACATAAGATAGATTCAACTTTTATATGTTTTTCTAAATATAGCCTTTGACTATAGAAGAAGAATGTTGAATTTATATGAGTAGATTGCCTTGTATCACAGCTTTAAGAAGGAGTAGTATAAAACACTCCATTAATGCTGTACAGCTATCTTCTCACCTCTTTGAAACTTTTAGAGTGAGCTCATGGTGTGCTGGGAGATTGGAATATCAGATTATATTTTAGTAAATATTGCAAAATAAATTTCAAATAGTTGAGTAGTTTTCACAGTTCAGTGAGGCAAAAATGATGGAATGTATAGGAAGAGTTGTTTTGTCAGTCAACAGGAGAATATAAAAACCTGTCATTTTTAGCATGCATAATTATAAACTGCAATTCTAAAAAATGAAGTGGCAACTAAATAAGGACAATTACAGTTTTAAATTTAAATTTACTGAATTTTAAACCAGAGTATTTCATGTAATTGTGTGAATATAAAATAACAATGCCAAACTATATTAAAATCTTGACCTGTTATAAAGTATTGAGAAACACATGGAATGAAGTTTGACTGGATAAATTCTTTTTACATATAAATAGGAAAATCAAGTGACTTAGGTAAACAGATAATGGCTTATAAATTATTAGATTACAACAGACTAGTGTCATAAAAGTTTTTTCAGTATAGGTTTGACTGAAACAATGTAATCCTTCCTTGGGAATGATGAAGGCAGCCTAATGACAGATGACCCTATTCCATGATTAAGACTAGACATGAACATTCAGCAGGTTAAACTCAAATCACAAAGTTGGTTGTGATCACAATTTGGTCACTAGGACCATGAAAGACTGAACAGGATTTGAGGAAGAGGGCCAGATATGGGCTCACCAAAGTAGAACAGGGAACTTGCACATTCTACTAGGTCCTGAGAATCAAAGGGAAATGCTGTGGAGAGGTGAGGAGAAATCTGCAATGCACATCAGAGACTTCTTTTGGAGCTGACATGATGTTTAGACCTGAGAAGATGGGAGACAGGTAGCTCTGTGGAGAATAGGCAGTGGTGCTTCTCTATCAGCTGCAGGAAACTCTCAGGCCTCTCTATCCTGGGCCTTCGGCTACCCCATTCATATGGCTTTGCTGACAGCATACAATACTTCAATCTTCAAGGCTTTTGAAGACATATGTAAGACAATTTCCAATCAAGACCTATAAAGTGGTCATGCCTATTTGAACTTAGAAGAAAAGGAAGTAAATAGCCTTTTTACCTACAGGAACATGTTCGGTCTAAATACTTTAATACCTTTGCTTTGCCACCTACTTTGTACAAGCACTCCTTAACTCACTATACAAATATTCCTGTAGAAAAAAAGAGAAGTCTGATGATGGTACACTTATAAAAACCTCTTGTATTCGATATGCTGCTATCAGAGGCAAATTTACTGTGACGCTAATGATGCAGCACTTCCAGGTCCCTTTCCTGTGGGAGTTGGATGAGTCCTTTTTGAGACTTGGAGCCTTCAGGAAGAGTTCACAGGATCAGGTGTCTGGGTCATATTTGTAAACATTATATATTTTGTTTCATTTTTCTTGAACAGAGCCTACAGAAAATCTAGAACTGTCCCTTACTGCTTCTCTGTTATGCAAAAAAAACTGACATTTTATATTTTATGTATCTGATATAATCTTAACTCCCCAGTCATCGGGGAATAGATTTTTTTTTTTAAGTTGCCAAACTGTGGTATCTTGATCCCTTCTGATATGTGCATCTCCTTTTCAGACAACTTTGTCACTCATGTCTCTTTTGAGTAAATGTTCAGTTTTCAGTGTCCTGGTCCCACTCCACCACTTCTCCACCCCAAGATGGAAATCTTTCTCCTCCCCAGCATATATGGGGTAGTGTGCTTGACCTTATGGTGGGGGTAGGGTTGGGGGAAGGAGAACAATAAAATCTGTGTGCCTTTTCATTCTTTGTTGGTCTCCACTTCGGTATTTTAGCTAGTCTAGAGCTAGAGATCATATAAACTATTTCTTCATCCAGTCAGGGACTGATAGCTTTTATATTTCTTATTAATGGTGCAGAAATTGTGTGTATAAGCAACATTATCTATATGATCTTTATTTGGAATTTTTAGCCCCAGCTTCTGGAGCTTGCACCTTGCCACGTGACTGCATAGCAGATCTTGATTCTCAGCTTATCATTTCCTTGTCTCCCACAGGGCAGGCAGAATATCTAATCACACTCACCTCACGACACATGGGAGGAAAGGGACAGCTGACTATTCTAATATAGGCTCCTCTTATGTCTTCCTACTGCGCATTGGAACCCTGTGGCTTTCACTTTCCATATAACCAAATGAGAATGAGGCCAAGCCCTCTTGGCTTTTGACTTTTCTGTCACCATATCTAATACCCCCATTATAGGGTTTTGCTATGGATAGGTGCAGTAGTTTGCAAAAATGTCCCCAACTCTCTATTCCTCCATATATTCATGTCCTTTGCAGTATAAATATGCAGTTCTGCCCATCAGGAGGTGGAGTTTATTTCTCCACTCTGAATTTGGGCTGGCCCTGTGATCTACCTTTACCAGTACACAGTGGTGAACAGAAGTGATGCTGTGCAAATTTCAGAATACCCTGAGTTTACTACACTAGGACTTACTGTAATATTTGATGTGCTGATATCCAAAGTTTGTTTTGTATATGTAGTGGGAAATTTTTAGAATTTGGAAACTTCTTTCACGCTTTTCACAAATTCTCCCTTTCAAGATCATTTTCTCAGTAGGACCTCAAAAAATAATCTTTGAGATTAAAGCAGAACAATGATCCCCTTACGCTACTTGTATCTGCCATCTCTTGCAGGGGGTATATGACATTCAAAGATTGCATGGTGAGCCTCAAGGCAATTTGATTTATAACATATGAAAGGATAACTGATAATCCTTCAGTATAACTACTGCTGTTACTGTTCATTCCAGGTTGGCATTAAAATAGAAATCTGAAGATCTTTTCAACGTAATTTTTATCTCCAAGCATAGTCAATACTGAGTTAAATTTTAGCAAGTTTTGAAGTTTAATGATCAATAATAAAAGTGATGTGTATGAAGCTTTCTACATTTACAGAATACCATGTTCATCATATCTCATTTAGATACTTTAAAATGTCTATAAGGGTTCGTGGAAGATGGTGGAAGAGTAAGTCGCGGAGATCACCTTCTATCCCAAAGATACACCAGAAATACATCTACACGTGGAATAACTCCTACAGAACACCTACTGAACCCTGGCAGAATACTTCAGACCTCTCAAAAGGCAAGAAACTCCCCACGTACCTGGGTAGGGCAAAAGACAAAAGAATAAACAAAGACAAAACAATAGGGATGGTACCTGCACCAGTGGGAGGGAGCTGTGAAGGAGGAAAGGTTTCCACACACTAGAAGCCCCTTCGAGGGCGAAGACTGCAGGTGGCAGAGGGGGAAAGCTTCGGAGCCATGGGGGAGACCACAGCAACAGGGGTGCGGAGGGCAAACCGGAGAGATATCCACACAGAGGATCGGTGCCAACCGGCACTCACCAGCCCGAGAGGATTGTCTGCTCACCTGCCGGGGCAGGTGGGGCTGGGAGCTGAGGCTGCGGCTTCGGTCAGAGCGCAGGGAGAGGACTGGGATTGGCGGCGTGAACACAGCCTGAAGGAGTTAGTGCACCCCGTCTAGCCAGGAGGGAGTCCGGGGAAAAGTCTGGACCTGCCAAAGAGGCAAGAGACTTTTTCTTCCCTCTTTGTTTCCTGGTGCGCGAGGAGAGGGGATAAAGAGCACTGCTTAAAGGAGCTCCAGAGACAGGTGCGAGCCGCGGCTAAAAGCGCGGACCCCAGAGACTGGCATGAGATGCTAAGGCTGCTGCTGCCGCCACCAAGAAGCCTGTGTGTGAGCACAGGTTACTATCTACACCCCTCTTCCAGAGAGCCTGTGCAGCCCGCCACTGCCAGGGTCCCAGGATCCAGAGACAACTTCGCCGGGAGAACGCACGGCGCACCTCAGGCTGATACAACGTCACACCGGCCTCTGTTGCCGCAGGCTCGCCCCGCATCCACACCCCTCCCTCCCCCCGGCCTGAGTGAGCCAGAGCCCCCGAAGCAGCGGCTCCTTTAACCCCATCCTGTCTGAGAGAGAACAGATGCCCTCAGGCAATCTACATGCAGAGGCGGGGCCAAATCCAAAGCTGAGCCCCGGGAGCTGTGCGAACAAAGAAGAGAAAGGGAAATCTCTCCCAGCAGCCACAGAAGCAGCGGATTAAAGCTCCACAATCAACTTGATGTACCCTGCATCTGTGGAATACATGAATAGAAAACGAATCATCCCAAATTGAGGAGGTGGACTTTGAGAGCAAGATTTATGATTTTTTCCCCTTTTCCTCTTTTTGTGAGTGTGTATGTGTATGCTTCTGTGGGAGATTTTGTCTGTATAGCTTTGCTTTCACCATTTGTCCTAGGGTTCTATCCGTACATTTTCTTTTTTGTTTTTAAAAAAATTTTTTTTCTTAATAATTATTTTAATTATTTTATTTTATCTTACATTATTTTATTTTATCTTCTTTCCTTCCATCCTTCTTCCTACTTCCTTCCTTCTTCCTTCCTTCCTTCTTCTTTCCTTCTTCCTTCCTTCTTCCTTCCTTCCTTTCTTCCTTTCTTCATTCCTTGCTTCCTACATTCCCTCCTTCCTTCTCTCATCTTACTTACTTTCTTTCTTTCTTTCTTTCCTTCTTTCTTTCTTTCTTTCTTTTTTTCTTTCTTTCTTTCTACTTTTTCTCCCTTTTATGCTGAGCCGTGTGGATGAAAGGCTCTTGGTGCTGCAGCCAGGAGTCAGTGCTGTGCCTCTGAGGTGGGTAAGCCAACTTCAGGACACTAGTCCACAAGAGACCTCCCAGCTCCACATAGTATCAAACGGTGAAAATCTCCCAGAGATCTCCATCTCAACACCAGCACCCAGCTTTACTCAACGACCAGCAAGCTACAGTGCTGGACACCCTATGCCAAACAACTAGCAAGACAGGAACACAACCCCACCCATTAGCAGAGAGTCTGCCTAAAATCATAATAAGCCCACAGACACCCCAAAACACATCACCAAACGTAGAACTGCCCACCAGAAAGAAAACATCCAGCCTCATCCACCAGAAAACAGGCACTAGTCCCCTCCACCAGGAAGCCTACACAACCCACTGAACCAACTTTAGCCACTGGGGAGAAACACCAAAAACAACAGGAACTACGAACCTGCAGCCTGCAAAAAAGAGAACACTAACACCATAAGATAACCAAAATGAGAAGACAGAAAAACACACAGCAGATGAAGGAGCAAGATTAAAACCCACCAGACCTAATAAATGAAGAGGAAAGAGGCAATCTACCTGAAACTGAATTCAGAATAATGATAGTAAAGATGATCCAAAATCTTGGAAATAGAATAGAGAAAATGCAAGAAACATTTAACAAGGACCTAGAAGAACTGAAGATGAAACAAGGAATGATGAACAACAAAATAAATGAAATTAAAAATACTCTAGATGGGATCAATAGCAGAATAACTGAGGCAGAAGAACGGATAAGTGACCTGGAAGATAAAAGAGTGGAAATAACTACTGCAGAGCAGAATAAAGAAAAAAGAATGAAAAGAACAGAGGACAGTCTCAGAGACCTCTGGGACAACATTAAAAAAACCAACATTCGAATTATAGGGGTTCCAGAAGAAGAAGAGGAAAAAAAAAGGGACTGAGAAGATATTTGAAGAGATTATAGTTGAAAACTTCCCTAATATGGGAAAGGAAATAGTTAGTCAAGTCCAGGAAGCACAGAGAGTTCCATACAGGATAAATCCAAGGAGAAACACACCAAGACACATATTAATCAAACTGTCAGAAATTAAATACAAAGAAATAATATTAAAACCAGCAAGAGAAAAACAACAAATAACACACAAGGGAACCCCCATAAGGTTAATGGCTGATCTTTCAGCAGAAACTCTGCAAGCCAGAAGAGACTAGCAGGACATACTTAAAGTGATGAAGGAGAAAAATCTACAACCAAGATTATTCTACCCAGCAAGGATCTCATTCAGATTTAATGGAGAAATTAAAACCTTTACAGACAAGCAAAAGCTGAGAGAGTTCAGCAACACCAATCCAGCTGTACAACAAATGCTAAAGGATCTTCTCTAGGCAAGAAACACAAGAGAAGGAAAAGACCTATAAAAACAAACCCAAAACAATTAAGAAAATGGGAATAGGAACATACATATCGATAATTACCTTAAATGTAAATGGATTAAATGCTCCCACCAAAAGACACCGACTGGCTGAATGAATACAAAAACAAGACCCATATGTATGCTGTCTATAAGAGACCCACTTCAGACCTAGAGACACATACAGACTGAAAGTGAGGGGATGGAAAAACACATTCCATGCACAGGGAAACCAAAAGAAAGCTGGAGTAGCAATTCTCGTATCAGACAAAATAGACTTTAAAATAAAGACTATTACAAGAGACAAAGAAGAACACTACATAATGATCAAGGGAGCAATCTAAGAAAAAGATATAACAATTGTAAATATTTATGCACCCAACTTAGGAGCACCTCAATACATAAGGCAAATACTAAGAGCCATAAAAGGGGAAATCGACAGTAACACATTCATAGTAGGGGACTTTAACACCCCACTTTCACCAATGGAAAGATCATCCAAAATGAAAATAAATAAGGAAACACAAGCTTTAAATGATACATTAAACAAGATGGACTTAATTGATATTTACAGGACATTCCATCCAAAAACAACAGAATACACATTCTTTTCAAGTGCTCATGGAACATTCTACAGGATAGATCATATCTTGAGTCACAAATCAACCCTTGGTAATTTAAGAAAATTAAAATTGTATCAAGTATCTTTTCCAACCACAGTGCTATGAGACTAGATATCAATTACAGGAAAAGATCTGTAAAAACTACAGGCACATGGAAGCTAAACAATACACTACTTAATAACGAAGTGACCACTGAAGAAATCAAAGAGAAAATCAAAAAGTACCTAGAAACAAATGACAATGGAGACAAGATGACGCAAAACCTATGGGATGCAGCAAAAGCAGTTCTAAGAGGGAAATTTATAGCAATACAATCCTACCTTAAGAAACAGGAAACATCTTGAATAAACAACCAAACCTTGCACCTAAAGCAATTAGAGAAAGAAGAACAAAAAACACCCAAAGTTAGCAGAAGGAAAGAAATCATAAAGATCAGATCAGAAATAAATGAAAAATAAATGAATCCAAAGATCAATAAAACTAAAAACTGGTTCTTTGAGAAGATAAACAAAATTGATAAACCATTAGCCAGTCTCATCAAGAAAAAAAAGAGAGAAGACTCATATCAATAGAATTAGAAATGAAAAAGGAGAAGTAACAACTGACACTGCAGAAATACAAAAGATCATGAGAGTTTACTACAAGCAACTGTATGCCAATAAAATGGACAACCTGGAAGAAATGGACAAATTCTTAGAAAAGCACAACCTGCCAAGACTGAATCAAGAAGAAATAGAAAATATGAACAGACCAATCACAAGCACTGAAATTGAAACTGTGATTAAAAATCTTCCAACAAACAAAAGCCCAGGACCAGATGGCTTCACAGGCGAATTCTATCAAACATTTAGAGAAGAGCTAACACCTATCCTTCTCAAACTCTTGCAAAATATAGCAGAGGGAGGAATACTCCCAAACTCATTCTACGAGGCCACCATCACCCTGATACCAAAACCAGACAAGATGTCACAAAGAAAGAAAACTACAGGCCAATTTCACTGATGAACATAGATGCAAAAATCCTCAACAAATACAAGCAAGCAGAATCCAACAGCACATTAAATGGATCATACACCATGATCAAGTGGGGTTTATTCCAGCAATGCAAGGATTCTTCAATATACGCTAATCAATGTGATACACCATATTAACAAATTGAAGTAGAAAAGCCATATGATCATCTCAATAGATGCAGAGAAAGCTATCGACAAAATTCAACACCCATTTATGATAAAAACCCTGCAGAAAGTAGGCATAGAGGGAACTTTCCTCAACATAATAAAGGCCATATATCACAAACCCACAGCCAACATCATCCTCAATGGTGAAAAACTGAGAGCATTTCGACTAAGATCAGGAACAAGACAAGGTTGCCCACTGTCACCACTCTTATTCAACATAGTTTTGGAAGTTTTAGCCACAGCAATCAGAGAAGAAAAGGAAATAAAAGGAATCCAAATTGGAAAAGAAGAAGTTAAGTTGTCACTGTCTGCATATGACATGATAATATACATAGAGAATCTTAAAGATGCTACCAGAAAACTACTAGAGCTAATCAGTGAATTTGGTAAAGTAGCAGGATACAAAATTAATGCACAGAAATCTCTGGTATTCCTATACACTAATGATGAAATATCTGAAAGTGAAATCAAGAAAACACTCTCATTTACCATTGCAACAAAAAGAATAAAATATCTAGGAATAAACCTACCTAAGGAGACAAAAGACCTGTATGCAGAAAATTATAAGACACTGATGAAAGAAATTAAAGATGATACAAATAGATGGAGAGATATACCATGTTCTTGGATTGGAAGAATCAACATTGTGAAAATGACTCAACTACCCATAGCAATCTACAGATTCCATGCAATCCCTATCAAACTACCACTGGCGTTTTTCACAGAACTAGAACAAAAAAATTCACAATTTTTATGGAAACGCAAAAGACCTCAAAGAGCCAAAACAATCTTGAGAACGAAAAATGGAGCTGGAGGAATCAGGCTCCCTGACTTCAGACTATACTACAAAGATACAGTAGTCAAGACAGTATGGTACTGGCACAAAAACAGAAAGATAGATAAATGGAACAGGATAGAAAGCCCAAAGATAAACCCACGCACATATGGTCACCTTATCTTTCATAAAGGAGGCAGGAATGTACAGTGGAGAAAGGACAGCCTCTTCAATAATTGGTGCTGGGTAAACTGGACAGGTACATGTAAAAGTATGAGATTAGAACACACTCCCTAACACCATACACAAAAATAAGCTCAAAATGGATTAAAGACCTAAATGTAAGGCCAGAAACTATCAAACTCTTAGAGGAAAACATAGACAGAACACTCTATGACATAAATCACAGCAAGATCCTTTTTGACCCACCTCCTAGAGAAATGGAAATAAAAACAGAAATAAACAAATGGGACCTAATGAAACTTCAAAGCTTTTGCACAGCAAGGGAAACCATAAACAAGACCAAAAGACAACCCTTAGAATGGGAGAAAATATTTGCAAATGAAGCACTGACAAAGGATTAATCTCCAAAATTTACAAGCAGCTCATGCAGCTCTATAACAAAAAAAACAAACAACCCAAACCAAAAATGGGCAGAAGACCTAAATAGACATTTCTCCAAAGAAGATATACAGACTGCCAGCAAACACATGAAAGAATGCTCACCATCATTAATCATTGGAGAAATACAAATCAAAACTACAATGAGATAACATCTCACACCAGTAAGAGTGGCCATTTTTGGGCTTCCCTGGTGGCACAGTGGTTGGGAGTCCGTCTGCCAATGCAGGGGACACATCGTGCCCTGGTCCGGGAATATCCCACATGCCATGGAGTGGCTGGGCCCATGAACCATGGCCGCTGAGCCTGCGCGTCCGGAGTCTGTGCTCCACAATGGGAGAGGCTATGACAGTGAGAGGCCCGCGTACTGCAAAAAAAAAAAAAAATGGCCATCATCAAAAAATCTAGAAGCAATAATTGCTGGAGAGGGTGTGGAGAAAAGGGAACACTCTTGCACTGCTGGTGGGAATGTGAATTGGTACAGCCACTATGGAGAACAGTATGGAGGTTCCTTAAAAAACTACAAATAGAACTACCATATGACCCAGCAATACCACTACTGGGCATATTCCCTGAGAAAACCATAATTCAAAAAGAGTCATGTACCAAAATGTTCATTGCAGCTCTATTTACAATAGCCAGGACATGGAAGCAACCTAAGTGTCCATCATCGGATGAATGGATAAAGAAGATGTGGCACATATATACAATGGAATATTACTCAGCCATAAAAAGAAACGAAGTGGAGTTATTTGAAATGAGGTGGATGGACCTATAGTCTGTCATACAGAGTGAAGTAAGTCAGAAAGAGAAAGACAAATACTGTATGCTAACACATATATATGGAATCTAAGGGGAAAAAAATGTCATGAAGAACCTAGGGGTAAGACAGGAATAAAGACACAGACCTACTAGAGAATGGACTTGAGGATATGGGGAGGGGGATGGGTAACCTGTGACAAAGCAAGAGAGTGGCATGGACATATGTACACTACCAAACGTAAGGTAGATAGCTAGTGGGAAGCAGCCACATAGCACAGGGAGATCAGCTCGGTGCTTTGTGACCGCCTGGATGGGTGGGATAGGGAGGGTGGGAGGGAGGGAGACGCAAGAGGGAAGAGATATGGGAACATATGTATATGTATAACTGATTCACTTTGTTATAAAGCAGAAACTAACACACCATTGTAAAGCAATTATACTCCAATCAAGATGTTAAAAAAAAGAAGAAGAAGAAAAAAATGTTTATAAGGCCGGGAAGGCATGCATCATGGTGTTTGTTTTACATAAAAGGAAATTGAGCCTTAGGAATTTTTTTTGTAAGTGGAAGACCTTGAGTTCATTTCAACTTCCCTGGCTTCTAATGCATTATTCTTTGCATTATGATGAAGAAAGGAGTAGGCGAAACAACATGAACATATCTAAATACATTACAAAGTAGAACATACTAAAATATATAGAAAAAGTAAATACAGAGTGGTAGCAATTTAGGGGAGGGAGGAAGACATTACTTTTGTGTGACAGATCAAGAGTGGTATTTGAATTGGGCTTTACAGAAAAGGAGGTTAGCTCAGGAATGTAACAATAAATGAACATCATAGACATCTATTAATGTAACATACTATACTGACTGAATAATGGATTAAAAAAACAAGAATATCAAATAATAAAAAGCAACTGTCCAATTTCAATAAAATTTTTAATTTAAAAAACTAATAAAAAATTAAATAATTTTTAATTTAAAAAACTAATAGCAAACTAAAAATGTAAGATGCCCTTCTTAATTGAATAACGAGTGCCTTTCAAAAATCTGTATCATACTTAATGGTAAAATTATGCAAACATCATATTTAATGGTAAAATTTCGAAAGCATTCCAATCAAATCAGGAGCATGACAAGGGGGTCTTCCATGGCCCAGAGTTGGGTGAGGCCAGTAAAGACAAGGTTAACATTTGCACAATCCTCTGAGTGAGTGACCCTTTAAAATTCACAGCCTAGGTCTCATGGAGATATTCTAGACAACAGAATTGAAGACATATAATTAATAAGATGACTATAAATAAGGCACATGAATATAAAAAGAGACAACACTGTTTCTACTTACAAACTATGCCATGTTCATTCCATAAATATCAAATGGATATCAGCCGAACTCCAGACCCATCATCTTTCACTTGCAAAAGTGAAAATCAATAGATATTTTTGGTATCCTAGCAAGGCTCTTGTAACTTTCATAAGAAGGATCTTATAATTTTCTTGATCTGAATAACAAAAGCAAACATTATTTTCTGTTCTTACAACTACCAAATTTTATCAGAACTTTAGCCCAACATCTCTTGTCTGGAGGGAGGCTCTGGTCAGGGTTACCGCATGATTCAAGAACAGCTCTCTTACAGAAAGACAAATACTGGATGATATCACTAATATGTGGAATCTAAAGTATGATGCAAATGAACTCATCTGTGAAACAGAAACAGACTCACAGACACAGAGAACAGACTTGTGGTTGCCAAGGGGAAGGGGGGTTGGGAGAGGGATAGAGTGGGAGTTTAGGGTTAGCAGATGCAAACTATTATACAAAGAGTGGATAAACAACAGGTCCTACTACATAGCACAGGAAACTATATCAATATCCTGTAATAAACCATAATGGAAAAGAATATGAAAAAGAATGTATATATATGTATAACTGAATCACAATGCTGTTAACACAACATTGTAAATCAACTATACTTCAGTAATTTTTTTTTAAAAAAAGAAGAGTTTTCTTTATCATCCATATCAGTGCATACCCTTTTCCTCTCCCTGCTCTTCTGCTCTGACCTCATTTAATAAAACTCACTATATATATTTGAGAAGCTTTCTCACCAGTGCCACAGTTGAGTGTCCTCTGTCAGGGATTTGCTTTCTGTGCTGGGGGTCCTGTGAGATTCCATATTTGGTACCACCTGTCACCACTGACATTATTTCCAGCTGCTACCAAATTACAGGCACCAGATACCACTACTCTTGAGGTTCCTTTCATTGAGTGAGGTGTCTGTCCTCCCACCTGGGCCTGTGTCCTGTTACTGCCTCCACACGTGTGCCCCTCAGTATATCAAAGCAGCACTAAACCTGGACATAATTCACAGCAGTCAGCACACTGGAACTATGTTTGTGAGCATAGTACGTACACTCTTTTCATTGTGTATAATGTCTTGTATCCTCAATATCTTATGGAGCTTTTAGGAGAATTCTTTTCCAGGCTTTATACTTCAGCCCTACTATTTCTGAGGTTCAGTCCTAGCCCCATTACAGATGGGTCGGAAGACAAATTTGAATGACAGATATCACACTGTGCTTTGAATTGCCCTTCCCTCTCACAGCTTAGAAGAGGATTTCTTATTGTGCAGAATTATGGGTTGTCTCTCTTAAGGTAAATTCTCTCTGAAGGGTTCTTTGTACCTCATGCAAAAAATACTTCTGGCTGATCCCTGTCAATCAGTCTGCCAGACGTGCCCAGTTATGCCATGGTTAAACATAGCTTAGACTCCATTGAAAAAGTGTACAAATTCTGATCTTACAAGAAATCCTTTTGTCAATTATTCAGCTTGACAATAAAGTGTATAAACAGTTAAAGCTAATAAAATATGGACTAAATTTTCAAGCTCTTAATAATGAAAAAGGTACAAAAGAGTTTCTGGCCTTTCTACTACTTCTAGTCACCTATCTTTAGGATGTAAATATGTAATAGTAATAATAATACCTACAAGTTAAATTTCATAAAAAAGAAAGAGCAGGGGCTGAAATATCAAATACTTTCTACCAGGGTACAAATATGTCAGTAGTTTGAACTTTGCTAAAGGGATGGGATTAAGAAATTCCCCAAATGAGTCTTTTAGGAAAATGCCCGTATATTTTACAGTCTAGGTGTTTAGGGTTGAAAGCATGGACTCTGGAGAAAGACTTGAGTTTGTAGCCTTTTTATTTTTCTTACTGACTCTGTAATCATACATAATTAATTAAATTCTCCTACTCTCAGTTGAATTTGCTCTAAAATGGGAGTTATAATTTCACAGAGGCTTTTTTAAAATCAAGCTTTAGTAGGATAATGTCTTTGTGTGCTTAGCATAGTCACTAGCATACAGAAAGTACTCAATTAATGATCACTGTTTTTATTTTAAAAATTTGTTCAAATAGCTCTTCCCAACTTCCTTGGAGCTTCCATTGGGTTTTACTCTATTACCTGTAAAAATTGAGATGTATAAATCCCTAAAGATATTAAGCATTATCCATTCTTCTTTTCTTCATTTCTCTGATTTACATAGAATTAAACTTGCTGGAAGTTGATTTGGTCATAGCAAAACAATATGGAATATTTTCAAGTTTTTCTTAGAAGGATGTCTTACATTGTAGATTCTCAAATATGCCTTTCATATGTGCAAAATGAAGCAAAGTGCAGCCTCAAATCAATGAGAATAAATATGAAGAAGACATAATTTTTAAAAGTGTACAACAAAAGTCCTATACCTTACTCTGCATTTTTCAGCTCTGGGTGGAATGGTAGCTCATAACACTTTCCTAGTCAGCAATGCAGCTAAGGCCATGGGGATTTATAATTAGACAGATAATAAAATGAGGTCAGTATTAAATTTTTCATACTTTTAATGTGTCTGACAATCTTACATAAATCAAGTGTCTCCTAAGACAGAATTGATATGGATGGCTGGGCTTGGCAAACCACCAGCACATGAAAAACACACCTTTAAGAACAGCTGAGGGCTTCCCTGGTGGCGCAGTGGTTGAGAGTCCGCCTGCCGATTCAGGGGACACGGGTTCGTGCCCTGGTCCGGGAGGATCCCACATGCCGCGGAGCGGCTAGGCCCGTGAGCCATGGCCGCTGAGCCTGCGCGTCCGGAGCCTGTGCTCCGCAACAGGAGAGGCCACAACAGTGAGAGGCCCGCGTACCGCAAAAAAAAAAAAAAAAAAAAAAAAAAAAACAAAAAACAGCTGAAATCAACCTCTTTTATCAGCATCCATCCCACGGAAACATGTTTCTGGAACTGGATTCTCTGGCTCAGAGATTGATTCAGCTGTATTCAAAATAAAGACCAAGACCATGCGCATCAATTTCACTTAATTAGCCTTTTACATTACTTTCATTTAAGTTAGCTAATTAACAGCATGCTTCCAAATCAACCCTCCTACTCTTCTCTCTTGAGTTCACAGGCGTTTTCACTCTCATACTCACTAAGATCAGCTCTGTTAACATCTCTTCTTCTGCAATGATTCAGGCTTGAGGGTAGTTCCCCACTGAGATACAGTAGCTGTACTATTAATTTTGTTCTATACTTTCCTGTCTCTGGGAAACAAGCTGTTTAATTCGTGAGATCGCTCTGAGGCAGCGTGTTTACGTTGTTGAGCAGACTTATGTAGCCTGTATTGAACAACTGACTATGCTGGCTGGAAATTACTATACTTGCCAGATATGAATTTTAAATAAAATTGTTTCAAAGCCTATTTAAGTAAATGAAAAGAGCCCTCTCCATTACCAAAATGAATACTATCTCATGTTTCCATACAGAGGTGTTTTTGGTTTGTTTGTTTTCTTAAAAACAGGTGTGGTTATATTTTCATGACAGACTTTCCATCACTGTTGAATGCATCAAATACATTTTGGTTGATTGGGATATTAGTGTAAAATGACTGATAGCATTGGACTCTCTAACTCCTTCCAAACAGCCATACTGGGAAACTTCTAAATGACTTCCAGGACATATTGTAGCTTATAATCTGTTGACTCAGTCAAATCAGTCAATATTTTTGTGGAAGTCACGTTTCTCTCTCAGTTAACCTGTAAGTTTGATTTTTAGTTCTACATAAGTTGGCATTAATACTTATGGCTCTCCTTTTGAGTACAATTGAGAACTATTTACATTACCCATTTTGGAGAGGAATGGGGAATGTAAATTCTAAAGATCTGAAACCAGTGTAGTCCTCTTAATTGGATTACCACACTGAGTTTTGAAGGGTTTAGTAAAAGTTTGATATTTTACCATAAAGTAATTGTTTTGCCCTACAGACTATGCGGTTTCAAGTACTAAACATTATCCTTGGTGAATAAATACCAAACATAGTCAAGATACCCATAAGTACTGCTAGAATATTGAAATGGGTGCAATGAAATTTTCTATTGCGACTTACCCAAACTTCTGTATAATCTACATTTCCATAATTAAAAAAAAGTCATTTCCAGGAATAAGTTTAACAAAGGGTTGCAAATGATAACATATTAAATAGCAGTGAAATGCCATTAAATCCTAACTATGTAGCTCATCAGGAAAAAAAGTTAGGGAAAAAAAAAAGAAATTCAGTCATTTAAAATTCACAATAGATATATGACTAAGGGCATATTAATAATTCCATACATAATAATTCACTTAAAATACACAGATTATGGGGTTTTTGTGGATATATTTGAGACTCAACAGGTAACGCATTAGCTGACCTTAGTGGTGGCAGTGACATATGAGGGGAAAAATGGATGTTGAATCAATTTTGGTTGAAGCCTTGATTTATAGCAAAGAATAGCCTACACAACTTAAAGAATAGTTGGATGCCAGGTCAGAGTATACAACAAAAGCTCAATGTACACATATATGGAGTTCACTAATTTCATATAAAGTTTGATATGTAATATATATAAATATAAACGATTTGAGATTCAATAAGCCCATATCACTAACCAGAAGGAAGAGAACTGCCTCAAAGAGCATTTAATAAAATATACATTCTTAAAAATGTCTTATATTTTAGCAAAGCAGTAGTACTGGTAAAGACCAGCAGTAAGACACGGTGGAATCCTGTTCAAATCGTCTGGATGAGGTAGGTTAGCAGAGCGTTAAAATCACTGATTTTGAAATCTGACAGAGTTCCAAATCCCAGATCTGCCACTTAATGAGTATACCATCCTAGGCAAAATACTTAACCTCTTGGAATTTGACAGTTTCATTTGTAAAATAGGGATAATAATATGCATTTTAAGATATTATTGAGGATTCAGTGAGGTAATCTTGCAAAGTGCTTAGTTCAGCTCCAGGAAGAGAGAAAGCATTCAATAAATTTGTATCGTCTCAGATGAACTGTAATCTCACAGAAGGCAGGAGGCATGCCTTATATGTCTTTTGTAGTCTCCATAGGGTTTATCATAGTGTCTGGCAAACAGTAAGCCTTTCTCTGCATACTTATGAATGTTCTTATGTATTGACACATTTCTAATATGCTTTTGGGATGTGCTTTCACATAAACTGTTGACTAAATGTGACTACACTGAAAATGCAGATTTGTCATTTAGAAAATTAGTTCTGTGCCAGTTTTTCTCTTACCGTATTAAACATGTGTTTTTTTTGTAGACAACGCAAGGAGCATAGAGAAGATTTCTCTGTTCTCTCCGTTTAAGAAAGGCCAACTACACAATGAAAAACAAAATTGGGTTCAGTGTAAGCTACTCAGATGCTATTTCCTTTTCTTGAGGATAATATCTATTCAGAGCTGATGGCTTTTAAGAACACAAACTGCTACCCAATTTCCTTCCTCCTTCAGCGGTCTGTAAATCAGCTAGCTGTGGAAACATTGTAAAGGTTTGCTCTCAAGTGTTCTTACACCTCATGTGGCCATTTAATAAAACACATCCTGCACTCAATTGAGAGAGCGGCACTAGAACTTTATTGAGAGCTGAATTCTGGAAGGATATATGTTTTTGTAAGATTCTCATACACAGTGTTTATCTCTGCTTATGGCAATTTTCATTTTTCTTTAAATTCAGCCAAGTTGTAGAACAAGAGGAAAACAATTATTTTGCTATGTACATCTCACTGACAAGAAGTAATGAATTTGATGATGTTTCTAATCTTAGTGAGCAATGCTGTTTTTGAAATGTTTCTGGAAAAGAAATACAAAGATTTTTGACAGCCAAATCATTGGTGCCTCTTTTTATCTGATGACAAACCAGTGGTAACAGTCCCATATAAAGATGATGTAAAATTCTTCAAGTAACTTTGAAACCAGTCCTATGAGTACTTCCGTGTCACTTATGTCTGCATATATTATTGAAATAAAGTTTGTGCAGCTAAATGACACAGACATGGTGTTCTTACTAGATTAACCATTTTACAGATATGTCGTTCTATTAAGACTATTTCAGAACTTCTCTGATTATAAAATTACTTCATGTTCAGTATAACATATGAGAAATACAGAAAAGTATAAAGAGGAATGTAAAATTACTCATAAACGTACTATTAGAAACAACCACTATTAGAATTGTTACAGTTACTTCCACTATTGAGTCAGTAAATGTGAGTGTATAGGTTTTATTCCTCCTCAAAATTATGGCTGCCCCGTACAAACCATTTTGTATTTTTTCCTCAAATAACAATTTTGCACAATTTTTGAATTATTTCTATTTTTACCTAATAAAAAAAGTGTGTTCCTAATTTATTACATAACCTTGCTCGCAGGTTTATAAAGATTACAGAGAATTCTAGCCTATAGGTATGCAACAAAGCTTTAACTTTCTGCATTTGGGGGGGCACTTTGATTATCTTTATTTTTATATCATCATAAATACCACTGGAGTCATTGTAGTTGTATACAGTCTGGGTACATTCAGATTATTTCATTAGGACAAATTAGTTAAAGTGGAATCCCTAGGTAAACAATGGCGAAACGATTTCAGACATTTGATATGTGTTACCTAACTTACCCCCAGAAAGACAACCAATTTATACTTTTAAGAGTGATGTATGAAGAGATATTTCACTCATTTCACCTCACTCTTCCACAGACTACTATACAGGCAAAAATAATATTTCCTTTTGTTTTAATTTGCATGTCATATAACTTCTAGTGAAGCTAAATATGTCTGCAGCAGTATTGCCCAGTTTATCTCCTAATTTTTAAAATGCTTCTAATGTAGTATGTACCTCTCATATATTAATATGTGAGAACTTTTAAACGTTAAAGACAATGACTTTAATAAGTAAACAAAAATATTTTCCTCAGTGTGTTTTATCTGCCCTTTAAAGAATTGTTTATGTTCTTAATTTTTTTTTTTTTTTTTTTTTGCGCTACGCGGACCTCTCACTGTTGTGGCCTCTCCAGCTGCGGACAGGCTCCGGACGGGCACGCTCAGCAGCCATGGCTCACGGGCCTAGCCGCTCCGCGGCATGTGGGATCCTCCCAGACCGGGGCACGAACCCATGTCCCCTGCATCGGCAGGCGGACTCTCAACCACTGCACCACCAGGGAAGCCCTATGTTCTTACTTTCTATGCCATTTTTTATCAATCATCTTTTCGCTGTCATATTTTAGTTACAGAAGTATTCACCTTCATTATCTAATTCCAATTTCTTATAGATTTAACTCAATATCGTATATTGATAATGAATTCTTGCTTCGAAGACTATGAGAACTAAGTTTAAATGCTGTCTCTACCATTCTGATTTTGTTATTAAAAATTGGAAATAGGGGCTTCCCTGGTGGCTCAGTGGTTGAGAGTCCTCCTGCCGATGCAGGGGACATGGGTTCGTGCCCTGGTCTGGGAGGATCCCACATGCCGCGGAGTGGCTGGGCCCGTGAGCCATGGCCGCTGAGCCTGCGCGTCTGGAGCCTGTGCTCCGCAACGGGAGAGGCCACAACAGTGAGAGGCCCGCATAGCGCAAAAAAAAAAAAAAAAAAAAAAAAAATTGGAAATAGCAAAACAGTGGACTTTGAAATTTTTTGCATCTAGTTTTAAAATTAAATTATGAATGTAAAGCACTTGCCTTGTGCCTTACACACTTAAGCACTCATTTCCTGATGTCATGTTTTTATGACAATGGGGATAATTTATATAACTTTTTAAAATTCTTGTGTTCATGTAGTAGGTCTTCTAGTTTTAGGGGTTGTAAGTGAAGGGAATGTATGTGAGCGTGTCTGTGCGTTTTTGTTTTTAATCTGGAATTAATTTGCATTATATCAATTCTTTAATATTGAAAAAAATATGGTATTTCTCTTTGTCCTACCAATGTAATTAAATACATTAACAATTTTTTTTGTTTGTTTTGGAATTTTAAAAATTTATTTTTGGCTGTGTTAGGTCTTCATTACCGCATGCAGGCTTTCTCTAGTTGCGGCGAGCGGGGGCTATTCTTCGTTGCAGTGCGCGGGCTTCTCGCTGCAGTGGCTTCTCTTGTTGTGGAGCACAGGTTCTAAGCACGCAGCCTTCAGTAGTTGCAGCACGTGGGCTCAGTAGTTGTGGCTCACAGGCTCTAGAGCACAGGCTCAGTAGTTGTGGCTCATGGGCTTAGTTGCTCCGCGGCATGTGGGATCTTTTCGGACCAGGGCTTGAACCCATGTCCCCTGCATTGGCAGGCGGATTCTTTTTTTTTTTTTTTTTTTTGCGGTACGCGGGCCTCTCACTGTTGTGGCCTCTCCCGTTGCGGAGCACAGGCTCCGGACACGCAAGCTCAGCGGCCGAGCCCAGCTGCTCTGCAGCATGTGGGATCCTCCCGGACGAGGGCCCGAACCCATGTCCCCTGCATCTGCAGGCGGACTCTCAACCACTGTGCCACCAGGGAAGCCCGGCAGGCGGATTCTTAACCACTGCACCACCAGGGAAGTCCTTAACAATTGTTTTTTAATATTATCATTATTACATTCCAGAAATACACTTTACATGTTTTTTGAGAATTATAAGTTAGCATATTTTTACACTAAGTTTGTAGTATTTGCTTTAAGAACTTTAAAATCTGTATTCTTATAGTAACAAGTCTCTGTCCCTTTTAGGGCTTTTCTTATCATGTTTTGGTATCAGAATTTAGGGTAATTATATGTAATAAATTGGTTTTTATAATGTATTATATGTTATAATTATATATATTTATTATATGTTTATTCTTTTCTAGTTTATAAAAAAGTAATTTCTGCATTCAAATATTTGTACCATATAAAAAAGTAATTTCTGCATTCAAATATTTGTACCATATAAAACCTGCTCCATTTTTATTGAAAAAATGGTGTCCAGTATCTCAGGGATTCTCATATCAGAGTATATGAGAAGCTACCTGAGAAGCATTATACTAGGGGGAGTACATGAGAATTTATGTTTTTACAAGTTTTCTGGCTTGTTCTCATGTGTAGTAGCTCTGTGGACCTGAGCTTTGGAACCATTGAACAGTTTCTCTTAGTGTTTTTATTTCAGTTCCCTGTGTATGTGTGTATGCATGTGTGTGTGTGTGTGTATGTGTGTATTTGGAAATTGTTGCTAGAAGATCCAAGGATCTTCCAAGAATTTTGAGACCTTCTTTTTGGAGAAAAGCTTTTTGCTGTGTTCCCAGGCCCCTGAGGTATAAATTAATTCTCCTTTGCATACAGGGATGTTAGTGGAAACATTTGTAAATCTGCTATAACCATGCTATTTCTAAAAAGAGAAATGGAATACTCTACCTCTTTTTTGTGTAATTCATTCATATTTGTCATTTAAGTTCAACATCTCAACTGAAGTCCTCCTGTTATAGGCACTTCTTAGAACTTCACACCAGTTGAAAAAGGTGAAATTTTTATTAATTATTTAACTAACCCCTCCTCTTCCAAAATATATGTGCTGTGAACACAAACATCATGTTTTTAGTTTGTCTGCTGACTACAGCACCCACTATAGTCCCTGACAGAAATAAGTATTAAAAAATGTTTAACAAATAAGTAAATGAATGAATAAATCTCTTTTGTTTCACGCCCCCATCGATTAAACTATAGAGCAATTATTTCAGTTTTCTTATGAAAATTAATTTTGAAAATATTAAAAAGCTGGAGAGTCAAGTGGAATTAGAGCTTTTTTTTTTTTTCTTCTGCAAACCATTTTTGTACCTGGAAGTTCCAGTTTCCCCAAGAGAATTCTTGTACTCTTGTTTTCATGGCATTATTTCACTGATAGATTTCGGGTAACATATAGGAAGATGAGGAGTAACAGTGGTCATAAGAACAAAAGAGTTACAAAATAAAGGTAAGTTTTTAAAGATTATTTTTCTGTTTTTATGCAAGGTACTTTGGTTAAAGGTAGCCATCCTGGCAATTTTTTTTACAATGCCTATTATATGAATATAAGTGCCTTTTCTTTTATATACCAATAAGCTTTTGACAAAGAATCGTTGATGAAGGAAAATTATAATTTACTGCAATCAAATAATTCAAAAACTGTATTTTTTAGTGTGTCTGTTCATTTTGCCTGAGCGAATGATGTTCTACAAAATGTCTAACATTCCAGAGTCAAAATTATCATTAAAGACACTTAAAATGACTCAGGAAATCAAACCAAAAGCAATGCCTATTATTATATATATGTAAACCACTGTTCTTATTCTAAGATTTTGTTTATAAAGTACCCAAACCAGAAAATAAATTTAAAAAAAACTAATTCTTAATATATTTCTAAGTGGTTTATGGTTTGGGTAGAACCTGTACTAGGTAAGTAGTAATTTCAGTTCAATTTGTTTTAATGAACATTGCCAGGCACTGTTCTACAATGTACAAGCAAAAATATGAAATTTCAGCCTCAATAGGGTCAAGAGTCAAATGAGGGAGGCAAACATATAGCAACCTGGTTTACGAGAGATGTAATTGTCCTGCACCAGGATACTACTATATCTCAGATCCCTGGTTAATTTAATTATCTCTATAAGGTTCTAGTTAACATGCAACTATATTATCCCCAGGATAAGTTTAGACATAAAGCAATAATCAACTGTTGTTGTGTGAGCACAGATCTTAACCTACAGAAGATAGGGCAATGTATATGCGATTAAGGAGAGCAAAAGGGAAATGGAATGACAAGTAAGAGCTCTTTATAAGGAGGACTAATCATTATGTTTTCAGACTATAACCTCCATGACTTCTACTTTGACCATCAATGAGCCCAGAATGACATTTAATATGCATTCTGTAATTATTTGTTGTATTCATTAATTAATGGATACATGGACGAATGAATAAACAAACGTGATTACTGGTAGCAGTACGAGGGCCCAGTATCCACATGGGGAACAGACAGGTAGTAAGGAAGAATTACACCTCAACTTAATTACTTGTTTATTCGATGAAAATTTTGGGCAGCTACTGGAAGTGAATTTTCTGACTCTACATCATTGCTAAGTACCAGGGACACCAAATTTCTTACACTTATGTTGACTTTAGGGTTACGTTTTGTAGATTCTGTTGGGAATGATGGAAGATGCATTATTTGGTGAAATGGGGGGACTGATTCAGCCTTTTCCTCATCTGTGATATCTCACTGTCAGCAACTGATTCAACAAATGTGGTCCAATTAGGCATCCCTGGCCCGTCATCCAGATCCCACACACAAATTGGTTCACTCCTACTGGGGTCTAAAGGCCTCACACCTGTAACCATAGCCATTCTCTAAATCTGCTTCTGCTCAATCAGTTTTGTGACTGTTGGCTTCTGTTCGCAGCCATGAAACTGGTTTCTAAAATTCATCTGCTTTCTTTATCTATTTTCTTGGATAAGGAGGTTGAATTGGGACGATTCAACCACCATAATTCCTGACATGTTTTAAACTTTGCTTTGAGAGAGATTGCCACTTCTATGGTATTTAAAATGCTCTCCAATCCAACTTTCATTTTTTTCTGTTACATTCCCCAAGAAAATAAAAACATGATATAAGTTTATTAATTGTGGATTGCTTTTAATTATTTAAAGGGATTAAAAGAAATTGTAAATACCTTTTCCTATAAAAATATATTTGGGAAATTCATAAACTTGGTTATAAGTATTTTCTTATTGCTATTTTAATCTATGTAGCCATGGTAAAATGGTATCATGGAATTATTACCAAAATCTAAAAATATTGCTCTTTAAAATAAATCATAATATTTCATATTCATGAAATAAAAGTGGTCAACAATAAGATCTTTTAACTACTTGAGTAATGCCTAGACTTGGGTATAAGAAATGAGGCAAGAAAGAGCCATTTTCTAACAAAACTTTGCCTTTTACCAAATTCTGAACAGAGTTCAAGAAAGTTTCCAGTGGGGATCATATCTCTGAAGCTCCAAAATTAGAATCTTCTAACTTTCAGTTTGCCACCTCATTGGTTCTAAGACTGTTAGGGTTAGGGGTCACTGATTACTTATCTTTTCTGACCTTCAGCTTTTAAAAAAATGAAAGCAGAATAATAATAATAATGCTAACTTGTTTTAGAGTATTAAATTGAAATTTCTAGTGAAAATGATAAAGAACTGTACAACTATGAGGTATTGTTATTTGGCAATAGGCTTTACACACACACACACACACACACACACACACAGAGCACACAACCTTAATTATCTTTAAACAAGTTTTTCTGGTAAACTTCCTTCTTTCACAAACAGGTCTCTGTTTCTCACTATGGATATTCCTTTATTCTACCTGTGAAAGTAGACACTATAGGCTACAGATTCTTTCACAGGACTTTAATTTTAATTTTGACTTGATTTTAACAGAGCAGCATCTGGTCTTCTGGCACAAAATTCAAACCATTTTGCTGGCAGCTACAGGATTATCCCTTGGTGAGCTTGTTGATGGGTTGTTTGAGTTGACTTGCACTCATAACCACCATTACACTGTGGTGTATGTTCTTCTTCCCAGGTATTTTCTATGTTGACTACACATATTGGACTTTTAAAGATTACTTTGACTAGTGAAAAAAAATGAATGAATCATATTTTATAGCTAGCTAATGAGTTATTTTATTCCATTTGTATACCCTCCTTTATCTTATCATTGCATTTTTTTGCTCTTCTCCAATTTTTCTTCTTCAATTTTACACCTCCATTTCTTCCCAAAATATTTTTTAGCTTTTCCCTGTTGTTTACATTTCTCAATTTTTCTTTCTATAACTTTGTAATTTAACTGTGTAAAGTAATTCCCCATGATTTTAAGAAAAAAGCATTAAGAAAAAGTATTAAGCAGAGATAATGTGGGCTTTTAGGGAGGACTGTTTTCTGTATTAATATTGTGGTTATTATTTTATAATCACTGCTGTACTGCTTTCTGCAGTGGACGTTTGTTGATTTTGCGTCCCCAGCATTGATTACTTCTTCTTTGTGTAACTGCTCATTTCTTTGACTCTCTGATCATGTAGTTTGGATGAGCCTTACTCTGCTCCCCCTGTTTAGATTCGGGCCCATCATCCACAGCTTGCCCATGAGATTCCCACACTGCCCTCCCCACAGTGATTGATTCAGAAGTAGACATGTAAACCAGGCTTGATCAATCAAAGTTAATGGGCATTGACCTGGAGGCTTTTGCTTGAACTATTTGTAGAAAAGCCAAACTGTGGCTGAGTTTGCTAGATTTTGGAAGTAAGCCTTGGCCTGCCGTGACCATTTTGGCACTGAGGAAATTGTCTCCCTGAGAATGAAGCCTACACATATTAAAGCAGGGCCAAGATATAGAGAGTGAAAATTTTCTGGCAATATTGTTTGGGCCTCTTGATCCAGCTGTGCTATGCTTTAACTTAGAAGTATCCCTAGACATTTTAGTTTTGTCATGCAATAATGCCCCCTCCACACTTTATGTTTTTCCTTAAGCCACTTTGATTTTGAACATTGCTACCTGCAACAATCTTCAGATTTTATGCACTCCTAGTTTCTTTTACTTATAAAAGAAACTAGGAGTTTCTTTTACTTATAAAATTATATATTTTGCATTTAATTTCTTTCTCACTTTAGCATGTTAATTGTTCTGTCACCTTTTTTTTACTTCCCAATTTTAAAATATCTCTAAAGATTGTTTACTTTCGGAACAAGAAAACTAGCAGAAAATTTTATTGTGTTTAACTATTTAATATTCATTCATACCTGGGTCACAGGATTGCACAGTATTTCATAAATAAATAAATGATATAAGAATAATTTTGCAGGATAATGAACTGATGGAAGAATAGTCCCTGGCTAAAATATTAATGAATGTGGTAAAAACCCCTATTTATTCAGCATTTAACACTTTGCTTTAAATAATGTAGTCCTGATCTTATTGTTTAGAAAACAATATAACAGGTGAATTGACTGTATATTCAGTTTTGTATTAACAAACACTCTGTGTCAACATTTCAACATACTGCTTAAAGGCTTGTTTCTCCCATTCAATCCCACAGGAAAGAAAAAGATTTCAATACTTCTTTGTTTATCAATTCACACATATTTTTTTCCCTCGTAACCAGAAATGTTCATGCAGGTGATGTGCTTCTCATCTACCCTGAAAAATAATCTCTCACGTTTGGATAACATAGGATCTTTGGAGTTTCAACTAGACTGTGTACATTCTTTCTTTTGGTTTATATGACTATTCTTTAAAATAGATGGGAAAGACACTGAGACGTCCATTTTGCATCTGAGACAAATGAGTCATATATTCAAATCTAGATCTTTAGTTGCCTAGTCCAACACACCTCTAGCTGCAACACAAATAGAAAAAGTTAGGCGCTGGTAGACCCGATATAAATATCCTCACCTAAACAATAAATCTAACCCATTCCATGGACATCATCGTATCCTCAAGGTATTCAGCCAAGGACAGGATCAGAGCTGCCATACTGTATCACATGACAGGAAATTAAAATGCACAGATTCATTCAGTTACTGAATAGTCAACTATAGGAGCATATTATGGCATATCAGGCACTGTTTTGGGATGATGTCTCAGTGGTAAACAAGTCTAACTTTGTTTTTAAAGATAATGTTCTTTTATATTTCTCTACCTTTATTATATCAACTGAAAAACAATCTATTCTGTTATTCAACTATTCCTGGTATATAAGCCTAACTCAAAGGCTTAGTTAACTAGGAAATCAAAGGGACCGTATAGGATGTACACATTAATATGTTCTAGGGTAAAGTAAAACTGTACAAATAATGTATAATATTGTCTGAGTACAAAATCACATCAGAAACAAAACACACACACACACACACACAAATATGTTCAGCTTTGGCATCTGCCCAGGTGAACACACTGTTAACCTTTCAGATGACAGATACATTTTACCCTAACTTTTGAAGACTTCAGGCTACGTTTTGAACGTGGGTGTAGGCACAGTCTTTCTGCTTAATAAATCTGAATAGGAATGGAATGGATAAGTATAGCAACATATTAAACCAAAATGTCAATTTTCAACTACTAACAAAGGCTTGCTACAACCTTAGGCACTCAACCTTCCAAATGATACCAATTACGTTCACCCTCCCTACTGAGCTCTGAAAGGAGAGGCACCACGGGGATCAAAATTAAAACACTTAATTACTTTATGTTTTAAATGCAAACTATCTGTGGAAAACAGCAGGCCAATCTTTTTCCCCTCCACTCGACACAAGTCCCTTTGGTCCCTGGACAACTATACTAATCTTTTGAGCTTAAATACATTTCAATCAACTTGTATTCTCCTACAAACCTCTTTACCATCTCTTGGAAAGGCCTACACACTTGGTTACTATTTAACCACTGAAGTAAATGCCTGAGAATTAAAGATCCCTAGAGCTGGCTGATGAGCTTTCACTTAAAGTATTGTAACACATCTGGAAATTAAGGGCTAAGGGTAAACAGAGGCTAGAATAAATTTGCAAAGACACTTCTTGGAATTTGCAGAATTGCCATTATAGAATGAAGTGTTTTAGTGGAATCAAATTTATATGTCATTTACAACATTACAGGCCTCCTGAAATCTTGATCATCTACCCCAATGTCATTAGCAGAGAATGCCAAAGTTTAAAATAAACCATGATAACTGTAGAAAAACGACTGATAAAAACCTCCAAATATTTTTATAGATTTTAAATTTGTATTTCAATTGCTTCTTATTCTTTTATCCTCTATGTTTAAGATTAGAACACACTTTTTCTGTTTCCTGAGCTTTTCAACATTTATTTTATAAGTTCTTTTACTTACAGCAATACTCTGAGTCAAGAAGTTATCTGTTTTGCAAATAAGGAAAATGCACAAAGCTCATCTTGGCTTTCAGTTGAGGTCACACAATTAATTAGTGCAGAACTGAAACTAGAACACAGATTTTCATAGATCCTAGCCTAAGACTTTTCCATTAGAGTGTGTGACTTCTTATACATTTAATTATATTGTCATTATAAAATATACATATAAAGTATAAATATGTAAAAGTGATTTCTAGTTGCTGAGACTGGAGAGACTCTTTTTGGATGAACTGATAAGAGTCCTGTGGGGAAAGAAATTTGTTCTCATTTAAAAGTCATATATGTATAAACTGAGACATATTAACCACTTATCATAATGAACAATCAATCATACATAGGCAGAAGAAGTCCAGGTTAGTTGGAAAGGTGAGACAAAAATGGAATGATGGGAAATGGGAGAGACAATGGGATTCTTCAAAACTCCCGAACTTACTTTCTTTTCCAAATTGTCTCTGATCATGGTAATTTGTGGTGACAAGGGTCAGCAACAAAGCATCAAAGATCACAGCACAAAGGTGAAGTGATTCACCCTGCTTTTAAAATCTTAGTACAGAACTCAGATCTAATTAAAGAACAAGATAGGCATCTACACGACCTTCACTTTGACATCTTCAAATTTAAAGCAATTCAACTTTCACTCCCACACTCAGGTTAATTTTCAGTAGAAGAAATGATTCTGACAGTTTCAAAAAGTCACGTTAAGATCCTATAAGGAAAAAAGAGTAAAAGTTTCTTCTTTTACTAATAAATGTGTCCTCCAAGATAAGATTTCCCAAGAGCTCTAGGACTTGCTAAGATGTGCCAGAACAATGTGCAGCAAGGGGTTCAGGGCACAGGCTGGGAGACAGAAGTGTGTATGTAGCCCCCCCCCCCATTCCTACTACTAATTGTCCATGTGATCATGGGAGAAGTACTTAAATATCTCTTAAATGTAGTTATTTCTTCTATGAATTGAAATAATACTAGTACTTAAAATTCAGGGATGTTATGATGTTGGTAGTGAGCTAAACAGTTGCTCCCACAAAAGATATGTCCTTGCTCTAATTCCAAGCACCTATGAATACCTTATTTAGAAAAAAGGATCTTTGCAGATGTAATTAACTGACAGAGTTTAAGAGGAGGACATCGTCCTGGATTTATCTGCGGCGGGGTGGGGGGGCTCTATACCTAATGACAAGTGTCCTTATAGGAGACATACAGAAAAAAGGCACAGAAGAGGAGCAGACCATGTGACAATGCAGAGAGTGACTGGAGTGATGTGGCCACAAGCCAAAGAACACCTGGAGCTACCAAAGCTGGAAGAGGTAGAGAATGGATTCCCCTCTAGAGCCTTTCAAGGGAGTGTGACCCTGCTGACCCGTTCATGTTGGACTTCTGGCCTCCAGAACTGAGAGAATAAATTTCTGTTTTAAGCCAACTCATTTATGGTAATTTGTCACAGCAGCCACAGGGAACTGATGCAACATTAAATGAGATCATTGTGAAGAATGTACTTAGCATATGACCTAGAACATAAAATGTAAATAGAAGCTATTATTATGATAGCTGAGCAGTACAGAGCCTAGAGCCACTATCAAAGGCTATGTATACTTAGAAAAGAGCTTTCCTCTTATTGAGCACTTCTTGTGTTCCATATATTCTCCTAGGTGTTATGTATGCATTATATACTTTCTCCATCTAGCTATAGCGAAAGTAAATATTATGAGTTCTTTTGACGGATGAGGAGACTGAGACTCAGAAAAGTGAAATGATTTACCCAAGTTCTAATAAAAAGTAGGAGAGGGCTTCCCTGGTGGCGCAGTGGTTGAGAGTCCGCCTGCCGATGCAGGGGACACGGGTTCGTGCCCTGGTCCGGGAAGATCCCACATGCCGTGGAGCGGCTGGGCCCGTGAGCCATGGCCGCTGAGCCTGCGCGTCCGGAGCCTGTGCTCCACAACGGGAGAGGCCGAAACAGTGAGAGGCCCGCGTACCGCAAAAAAAAAAAAAAAAAAAAAAAAGTAGGAGAATCAAATTCATGCCTGCCTGTGGGAAAAGCATTTACTCTCTCTTTTCCATGCTGTTTCTGTAAGATACAGTATGCAGGAGCAGTGAGCGGGTTTTTGGGGGGGAAACTAAATTGAAACCAGCGATCTGTGCAATCGTTTATCAATCTTAAGGGTTTGGGGACTATGCATAAATCAAGGAATGAAGCAATGTATTGGATTATGGTGAATGTAGACAAAAGTGAGAGTGTTAGAAAGAGACCTCGTGAAGTTTGCAAACAGCTCTTAAATTATAGCCTTGGTAATTGGAGGCAGGAATTGGGTGGAGGTAAATTGTATTGGATGTTAAAATAGTTTTGACGCTGTGGCAGGCAGAAATCTAAGATGGTGCTCAAGATTCCTGCCCCCTGGTGTACACCTGTATAATCCCACTGTGGAGTAGTGGTGGGAAGTGTGAATAGGATGGGCATCAATCCTAACTAGGCTACATTGTATGGCAAAGGTAAGTGGACTTTGCAGATATTATTAAAGTCCCAAATCAGTTGATTTTTAATCAAAAGAAAGATTATCCTTGGTGGACCTTATTAATCAGATAAAAGCCCTTGAATGAGCAATTGGGCCCTTCCTGAGATTAGACAAGATTCCCCTGCTGCCCCTGAAGAAGCAAACAGCCATGCAGTAAATTGTCTTTGGAGAAGACCATGTGGCACAGGATTGCAGGTGGCCTCTATGAGTTGAAAGTCACCCTGGTCAACCATCAGCTATAAAACAGGTACCTTGAGTCCACCATGGTAAGGAGATAAATTTTGCCAAACAACCTTAAACTTGGAAGAAAATTATTTTCTAATCAAGCTTACTGATATGACAGTAGCCTGGCCAACGCTTAGAATGTAGCCTTGCGAGACTCTGAGCAGAGGACAGTACATGTGTGGTAATTTGTATCACAACAATAGAAAACTAATACAGACACCTCTCAAAAATCAATTGTTTTGTTTAAATATACAATTTCTATGAAAGAAATCAGCACTGTTTTACAAACTAGTCCGGGCCTTGCCGGGTTTACTGATAGTGCTGAATACTTAGGTTTGACGCTCCCAGCTTTGCTCTCAGAAAGTATTCATCCCCTTTCTTCATACCCTCACCATCCATCCTTTCACTTTCTGAAAATGTCATTAGAAACCTTCAACTTCAAGCCATGAAATCTGGACACCACCTTTACATACACACATACACACACACAAATACACAGAAACACAGAGCACATGTATGAGCACACATTCATAGCCAAGCACACACAAAGACATGAAATCAGTATATTACACTTACCTATGCACACACACCACACATACACATACTGTCATTGTGCCTGATAACATGGATCGTGCCTTTTTTAGCTGCATGAAAGCCATGTTGGTCTTTATTTTATTCATGTTTCTCTTTAGTACTTAAAACACACTCATGGCCAAATGTACCCTTGCAGTTGTATAGTTATATACTTTTAACATTTTTATCACATCATAAAATAACATAGTGACAGTACTTTAATGTTCAACTGCTGCATTATTAATAGGAGAGGTTTTGCTTTTCCAGAAGCATCCTGAATTTGTTGTGATCCACAGCCATTAAGGCCCAATAAATATGATGCAGGTCAGACTGGAAATGCAAAGAATTTGGTGAACTCTGAATGTATTAGGTGCACTTTGAACCATTTACTACCATAATTACAATGATACTATTGCTAAAGAAGCATCTTAGAGCTTAAAAGCAAATTTTCTTAGCACCATAAATGGTCACTCTTATCTTGCAGTAAAAATAAAAGATTTATTGGCAAAGGTAATAACTTGTTAATTTCATGTTTTAATTTCCCAAACTCTGGTAGTTGAATACAGAATGATATAGTTTGAACATAGACTGATGATTAAAAATTCAGCCTGTTAACATGATCCAAATAGTTTATAACTCAGATATATTAATTTGTCAAGTTGGTATCAAAATCTTTCTTCTGGATGAAATTAATATTTCAATATACTTTTTATATAATGGGTTTAAGTAATGCTGAATAAAGATGATAAATTAGTTTTGATTTGCAAATATATTTTAAACAGGTAGTACACAAAGTGATGAAACACAAATGCATACATTATATGAATAAAAATAATGCAAATAGACTAATAGTACAAAAAAATTCCCTAATCAATACGTAAAATAATATTTAGAAATGCTATTAACAAATGAACAAAAGCTCAAGTGAGAATAACTTTAAGCTATTGGTCATTTATTATCAAATTAGCAAATATTTCCAAGGATTATAATAATAAATTTTGTCATGGAAGTAATGAAATGGGCAACCTATCTAGAAAGTGTGAATCAATGTAACTCAAAAACCTGGAAAATGTATATACTTTGGACCCAATTATTCCAATTTTTTAAGTGTAATTATGATTTTCAGAAGACAATGCAGTTAAGTTAAAAAATCCTACAAGCAAAAAAGACAGGAATGGGACAATTCTATATTCAATCAATTAAAAAAATTAAAGTATGATAATCTATTTTAAATAGGACATAATTCAATACATACTATGTCATTCTTGATAAAGATAATTAGTGGGCAGAACATGGATATGTGCATATTCAAATACAAACACTCATGTGACACTTTGCTATATGATTTTATGCTCAGTACAGTTACACAATTTCCACTTCTGATAACATTCATCTTTATCTTTTCTAAATACAAATATAATAAATATTCACTGTAGAAAACTTTGAAAATACAGCTCCAAAGACAAAAAGTAAAACAGAAAAAAGAAAGCTTGCTCTTTTAATTTTAAGTGACCACTGCCCTTTGAAATGCATAAATATTTTTCTACTGATTTCGTAATTAAAAAAAAATTCTAACATTGGATAGATTACATAAAAAAAAATGACTCCTAGATGTTTTTACCTAGTACCCCATAGAGTCATTTCAGGTAGAAAACATTTTGAAATCTTCCTGCTTCTTGGCTGCTCAAGCAAATATTTGATGAATAAATACAGACATCTTTAGTTATGATTTAGTGAGAGTCTTTTTCAAACTTTTCAAAGGATTATAGCTCTGGCTAGTATTTGGTGATAGACTGAAAATAGAATCAGATCCTATGTTTCCATATGTCTCCATTACCCCCATCCCAGTATATTAAATTTGAAGTGAGTGATAATTTTTTCTGAATTTTACTTTCTTCTGATCTCCCAACTATTGTTATTATTAGACTGATATGAAGAGAAATTGAGAATTCTATCCACAACTGACCTTAAAAGAGCCAGGGCATGGAAGCAACCTAAGTGTCCATAGACAGATGAATGGAGGAAGAAGATGTAGTACATATATACAATGGAATATTACTCAGCCATAAAAGGAAACGAAATTGAGTTATTTGTAGTGAGGTGGATGGACACAGAGACTGTCATACAGAGTGAAGTAAGTCAGAAAGAGAAAAACAAATACTGTATGCTAACACATATATATGGAATCTTAAAAAAAAATGGTTCTGAAGAACCTAGGGGCAGGACAGAAATACAGACACAGATGTAGAGAATGGACTTAAGGACGTGGGGAGGGGGAAGGGTAAGCTGGGATGAAGTGAGAGAGTGGCATGGACATATATACACTACCAAATGTAAAATAGATACTAGTGGGAAGCAGCCTCATAGCACAGGGAGATCAGCTCGGTGCTTTGTGACCACCTAGAGGGGTGGGATAGGGAGGGTGGGAGGGAGACGCAAGAGGGAGAGGATATGGGGATATAGGTGTATGTATAGCTGATTCACTTTGTTACAAAGCAGAAACTAACACAACATTGTAAAGCAATTATATTCCAATAAAGATGTTAAAAAAATAAATAAATAAAAGAATACATTGAAGAAAAAAAGGAGAGGTTTCCATTGGAAAATTGGTCCCCCTTCCTCCCTCCCTCCCTTCCTTTTCCTTCCTCATTTCTCTTTCCTCTCTCTCCCTCTCTTTCCCCTTTCCCTCTTTCTTTTAGCATGCATTCAACCAGTATGTATTAGACATGTACCATGTGTCAAGCACTGTGCTAGGCACAAGGGATATAAATGTAAGCAAGATAGCTTCGTATCTGCCCTCCCAAAGCTTAGTTGATGCTAAGCCAGAATCAGAATCAGAGTTGAATCTTAAAACAAGTATTTACAATAATGTGTGGCAAGTGATACAATAAAGAAAGAATAGAAGGTTAAGAAAATGCCTAGATGCAGCTAGTTGTGGGCAAGGAATATTGCTCAGGGTAGAGTTTCTAGACAAAGTGGCAGTTAGGCTGAGACCTAAAGAATCATTAAACATTAGAAAGGTAGTATTTCTCCTCTACAAGAATGGAAGCAGTTGTTTATCTAAGTTTGTACCTCATTAGATTATTGGCTCCTCTTTGCATGTCCAGTACCCATGAAAGTGGCAGGCATACAGGTGGTGTTTTAACAAATGTTTGATTAATTAATGCAGAGATATATAAATTAACAGTATATTGGTAAAACACAATTTGATATATGTGCTTGTAAATTACACAATTAAAAAAAAGCATGGATTTCCAGAAATATTAATATATTTCCCATATCTCCACTGCTAATCTTAGATTCTCTTTTTTATTTTTTACACTTTGTTCTGCTTTTCTTTTATTCATTTTTAATTTTTGTCCCTATTAGTGGACTCAAATCAATATATGTTTGATTTTAACCTCTGACAATATAATTTATTATAGCTTCAATACTTATTCAAAGTTTAATGACTCGTTTTTAGGTATAATTTTATAAAAGCATATGAATTTATAAATCTTCTAGTTAATATTTACAATTTACTTTTGCCTGTAGGACATTAGTTCTCAGCAAAAAGTGATAAAGAAATTGCCAGAAAGTTTGAGTATTGAGTAATTACCTTGAATATTGCTTTAAGAAACGTGCATATTAAGTTTTGCATGCATATGAAATTTATGCAAATTTATGCTGTTTTCAGTAGAGATCATTTAATTAAAGAATGAAAATCATTTAAAAACTTATTCAAAATTCATTTGGTAATGTGAGGATATAATATACGCGAAGTCACTAGACTCATAAATTCACAAAGAAAGTAAATTTTAAAAACAGCAATGTTAGTTAATGTAAAACACCAAGGCAATGGGGCATCTAAAAATGTCCTTTAAAAGTTGTTGGGAGCTTCCCTGGTGGCGCAGTGGTTGAGAGTCCGCCAGCCGATGCAGGGGACACGGGTTCATGCCCCAGTCCGGGAAGATCCCACATGCCACAGAGCGGCTAGGCCCATGAGCCATGGCTGCTGAGCTTGCATGTCTGGAGCCTGTGCTCCACAATGGGAGAGGCCACAACAGTGAGAGGCCCACGTACTGAAAAAAAAAAACAAAAAACTTGTTGGAATATAGTTAAGAAAATAAGCTTTAAGATCCCGTTGGGAACTGAGTCCAACAAGATCTCTAAGTATTTTTATGCTTAGGGTGAGTACTGAAAATTTGTTTATATTAGTTCAAATTGGCCTTCAGTATCTCATTTTCTTGTTATTGCATATTCTCCATTATTTGAGAATTTAAATGCAGAAAAAGGAAGAAGAAAGCACGGCAAAGATGGAAATGGGTCATAACTTAATAAATACAATCATAAATTGTTTTTGAAAACCAAATTATTTTGGGGAACTTCAGAGGCAAAAAATATATGGTTTACATGAAAACCTGGAAAAGAAATAATTTAGTTTGCTCCAAATATAGAACTGATTTTTCAAGAAAAACAAGTTTATTTTCAGGAAACCAAATATGTAACACATACACACACACACACACACACACACACACACACAAAATCACATCACATTTTAGAAAATTGTATTATGTCCTAAATTATATTTTTCTTTTAATAAATTGTTTCTTCACAGTAGGACTTTTCAGGAGGGGATTTTCTTGGGATTTGTGAAGTTTACAAGTTCTGATATTTATGCGCTTATAATTTAAATGAGACACTGAATTATAATATCTCAACTTAGAGAGAATGAGTTAATACCTTAGCTAGAAATAGTATATTAAATACAAAGTAGAGGGACTTCCCTGGTGGTCCAGTGGGTAAGACTCTGCTCTCCCAATGCAGGGCACCCAGGTTCGATCCCTGGTCAGGGAACTAGATCACTCTGGCATGCTGTAACTAAGAGTCTGTATGCCACAACTGAAAAAAAGATCATTTGAGCCTCAACTAAGACCCGGAGCAGCCAAAATAAATAAATAAATAAAAATAAATCGTAAGAAAAAAATACAAAGTAGAAATGCTCAAATAAATCAGTGTTTTAATACTCTCATCTCACTTGTATCATTTAGCAAAATTCACAGCTAACGGTAACCTCAATAAAAATGCAAAGGAGGGGCTAGACAGGAAGATGGCGGAAGAGTAAGACGCGGAGATCACCTTCCTCCCCACAGATACACCAGAAATACATCTACACGTGGAACAACTCCTACAGAACACCTACTGAACGCTGGCAGAAGACCTCAGACCTCTCAAAGGCAAGAAACTCCCCACGTACCTGGGTAGGGCAAAAGAAAAAAGAATAAACAGAGACAAAAGAATAGGTACGGTACCTGCAGCAGTGGGAGGAAGCTGTGAAGGAGAAAAGGTTTCCACACATTAGGAAGCCCCTTCTCGGGCGGAGACTGCGGGTGACGGAGGGGGAAAGCTTCGGAGCCGTTGGGGAGAGCACAGCAGCAGGGGTGCGGAGGGCAAAGCGGAGAGATTCCCACACAGAGGATCGGTGCCGACCGGCACTCACCAGCCCGAAAGGCTTGTCTGCTCAACCGCCGGGGCGGGTGGGGCTTGAGCTTTGGTCAGAGCTCAGGGAGAGGACTGGGGTTGGCAGCGTAAACACAGCCTGAAGGGGGTTAGTGCATCACGGCTAGCCGGGAGGGAGTCCGGGGAAAAGTCTGGACCTGCCGAAGCGGCAAGAGACTTTTTCTTCCCTCTTTGTTTCCTGGTGCGCGAGGAGAGGAGATTAAGAGCGCTGCTTAAAGGAGCTCCAGAGACGGGCTCGAGCCACGACTAACAGCGCAGACCCCAGAGACGGGCATGAGACGTTAAGGCTGCTGCTACTGCCACCAAGAAGCCTGTGTGCAAGCAAAGGTCACTATCCACACCCCCCTTCCGGGGAGCCTGTGCAGCCCGCCACTGCCAGGATCCCGGGATCCAGGGACAACTTCCCCGGGAGAATGCAGCATGGCACGCCTCAGGCTGGTGCAATGTCTTGCTGGCCTCTGGTGCCGCAGGCTCGCCCCACACTCCGTACCCCTCCCACACCCGGCCTAAGTGAGCCAGAGTCCCCAAAGCAGCTGCTCCTTTAACCCCATCCTGTCTGAGCAAAGAACAGACGCCCTCCGGCAACCTACACTCAGAGGCGGGGCCAAATCCAAAGCTGAGCCCCTGGGAGCTGTGAGAACAAAGAAGAGAAAGGGAAATCTCTCCCAGCAGCCTCAGAAGCAGCGGATTAAAGCTCCACAATCAACTTGATGTACCCTGCATCTCTGCAATACCTGAATAGACAACAAATCATCCCAAATTGAGGAGGTGGACTTTGAGAGCAAGATTTATGATTTTTTCCCCTTTTCCTCTTTTTGTGAGTGTGTATGTGTATGCTTCTGTGTGAGATTTTGTCTGTATAGCTTTGCTTCCACCATTTGTCCTAGGGTTCTATCCATCCGTGCTTTTTTTTTCTTTAAAACAAATTTTTTTTCTTAATTATTTTTTATTTTAGTAACTATTTTATTTTATCTTACTTTATTTTATTTTATCTTCTTTCTTGCCTTTGTTCTTTCCTTCCTTCCCTCCTTCCTTTCTTCCTTCTGTCCTCCCTCCCTCTCTTCTTCCTTTCTTTCTTTTCCTTCCTTTCTTCTCTCTCTCTCTCTCTCTCTCTCTCTCTCTCTCTCTCCTTTTTCTCCTGAGCCGTGTGGATGAAAGGCTCTTGGTGCTGCAGCCAGGAGTCAGTGCTGTGCCTCTGAGGTGGGAGAGCCAAGTTCAGGAAACTGATCCACAAGACACCTCCCAACTCCACTTAATATCAAACGGCGAAACTCACCGAGAGATCTCCATCTCAACACCAGCACCCAGCTTCACTCAATGACCAGCAAGCTACAGTGCTGGACACCCTATGCCAAACAACTAGCAAGACAGGAACACAACCCCACCCAATAGCAGAGAGGCTGCCAACCCCACCCAATAGCAGAGAGGCTGCCTAAAATCATAATAAACCCACAGACACCCCAAAAGACACCACCAGACGTGAACCTGCCCACCAAAAAGACAAGATCCAGTCTCATCCACCAGAACACAGGCACTAGTCCCCTCCACCAGGAAGCCTACACAACCCACTGAACCAACTTTAGCCACTGGGGACAGACACCAAAAACAACGGGAACTATCAACGTGCACCCTGCAAAAAGGAGAAACCAAACACAGTAAGATAAGCAAAATGAGAAGACAGAAAAACACACAGCACATGAAGGAGCAAGATAAAAACCCACCAGACCTAATAAGTGAAGAGTAAATAGGCAGTCTACCTGAAAAAGAATTCAGAATAATGATACTAAAGGTGATCCAAAATCTTGGAAATAGAATAAAGTGCAAGAAATATTTAACAAGGACGTAGAAGAACTAAAGATGAAACAAGCAATGATGAACAATACAATAAATGAAATGAAAAATACTCTAGATGGGATCAATAGCAGAATAACTGAGGCAGAAGAACGGATAAGTGACCTGGAAGATAAAAGAGTGGAAATAACTACTGCAGAGCAGAATAAAGAAAAAACAATGCAAAGAACTGAGGACAGTCTCAGAGACCTCTGGGACAACATTAAACACACCAACATTTGAATTATAAGGGTTCCAGAAGAAGAAGAGAAAAAGAAAGGGACTGAGAAAATATTTGAAGAGATTATAGTTGAAAACTTCCCTAAAATGGGAAAGGAAATAGTTAATCAAGGCCAGGAAGCACAGAGAATCCCATACAGGATAAATCTAAGGAGAAACACGCCAAGACCCATATTAATCAAACTGTCAAAAATTAAATAGAAAGAAAACATATTAAAAGCAGCAAGGGAAAAACAACAAATAACACACAAGGGAACCCCCATAAGGTTAACAGCTGATCTTTCAGCAGAAACTCTGCAAGCCAGAAGGCTGTGGCAGGACATATTTAAAGTGATGAAGGAGAAGAACCTACAATCAAGATTACTCTACCCAGCAAGGATCTCCTTCAGATTTGATGGAGAAATTAAAACCTTTACAGACAAGCAAAAGCTGAGATAGTTCAGCACCAGCAAACCAGCCATACAACAAATGGTAAAGGAACTTCTCTAGGCAGGAAACACAAGAGAAGGAAAAGACCTACAATAACAAACCCAAAACAATTAAGAAAATGGGAATAGGAACATACATATCGATAATTACCTTAAATGTAAATGGACTAAATGCTCCCAACAAAAGACACAGATTGGCTGAATGGATACAAAAACAAGACCCATATATACGCCATCTACAAGAGACCCACTTCAGACTTAGAGACACATACAGACTGAAAGTGAGGGGATGGAAAAAGATATTCCATGCGAATGGAAACCAAAAGAAAGCTGGAGTAGCAATTCTCATATCAGACAAAATAGACTTTAAAATAAAGACTATTACAAGAGACAAAGAAGGACACTACATAATGATCAAGGGATCGATCCAAGAAGAAGATATAACAACTGTAAATATTTATGCACCCAACTTAGGAGCACCTCAATACATAAGGCAAATACTAAGAGCCATAAAAGGGGAAATCGACAGTAACACATTCATAGTAGGGGACTTTAACACCCCACTTTCACCAATGGACAGATCATCCAAAATGAAAATAAATAAGGAAACACAAGCTTTAAATGATACATTAAACAAGATGGAGTTAATTGATATTTATAGGACATTCCATCCAGAAACAACAAAATACACATTTTCCTCAAGTGCTCATGGAACATTCTCCAGGATAGGCCATATCTTGGGTCACAAATCAAGCCTTGGTAAATTTAAGAAAATTGAAATTTTATCAAGCATCTTTTCCAACCACAACACTATGAGACTGGATATCAATTACAGGAAAAGATCTGTAAAAACTACAGGCACATGGAGGCTAAACAATACACTACTTAATACCGAAGTGATCACTGAAGAAATCAAAGAGGAAATAAAACAATACCTAGAAACAAATGACAATGGAGACATGACGACCCAAAACCTATGGGATGCAGCAAACGCAGTTGTAAGAGGGAAGTTGATAGCAATACAATGCTACCTTAAGAAACAGGAAACTTCTTGAATAAACAACCTAAACTTGCAACTTCAGCAATTAAAGAAAGAAGAACAAAAACAACCCTAAAGTTAGCAGAAGGAAAGAAATCATAAAAATCAGATCAAAAATAAATGAAAAGGGCTTCCCTGGTGGCACAGTGGTTAAGAATCCACCTGCCAATGCAGGGGACACGGGTTCGAGCCCTGGTCCGGGAAGATCCCACATGCTGTGGAGCAACTAAGCCTGTGTGCCACAACTACTGAGCCTGCGCTATAGAGCCCATGAGCACAGCTACTGAGCCCGCGTGCCACAACTACTGAAGCCTGCGTGCCTAGAGCCTGTGCTCTGCAGCAAGAGAAGCCACCGCAATGAGAAGCCCGCACAGTGCAACGAAGTGTAGCCCCCACTTGCCGCAACTAGAGAAAGCCCGCACGCAGCAACGAAGACCCAACACAGCCATAAATAAATGAATAAATAAATAAATAAATAAAAATTATTTATAAAAACAAAAAAAAATGAAAAAGAAATGAAGGAAATGATAGCAAAGATCAATAAAACTAAAAGCTGGTTCTTTGAGAAGATAAACAAAATTCATAAACCATTAACCAGACTCATCAAGACAAAAAGGGAGAAGACTCAAATCAACAGAGTTAGAAATGAAAAAGGAGAAGTAACAATTGACACTGCAGAAATACAAAAGATCATGAGAGATTACTACGAGCAACTCTAGGCGAATAAAATGGACAACCTGGAAGAAATGGACAAATTCTTAGAAATGCACAACCTGCCAAGACTGAATCAGGAAGAAATAGAAAATATGAACAGACCAATCACAAGCACTGAAATTGAAACTTTGATTAAAAATCTTCCAACAAACAAAAGCCCAGGACCAGATGGCTTCACAGGCGAATTCTATCAAACATTTAGAGAAGAGCTAACACCTATCCTTCTCAAACTCTTGCAAAATATAGCAGAGGAAGGAAGACTCCCAAACTCATTCTACGAGACCACCATCACCCTGATACCAAAACCAGACAAGGATGTCACAAAGAAAGAAAACTACAGGCCAATATCACTGATGAACATAGATGCAAAAATCCTCAACAAAATACTAGCAAACAGAATCCAACAGCACATTAAACGGATCATACACCATGATCAAGTGGGGTTTATTCCAGGAATGCAAGGATTCTTCATTATATGCAAATCAGTCAATGTGATACACCATATCAACAAATTGAAGGAGAAAAACCATATGATCATCTCAATAGATGCAGAGAAAACTTTCGACAAAATTCAACACCCATTTATGATAAAAATCCTCCAGAAAGTAGGCACAGAGGGAACTTTCCTCAACACAATAAAGGCCATATATGACAAACCCACAGCGAACATCATCCTCAATGGTGAAAAACTGAAAGCATTTCCACTAAGATCAGGAACAAGACAAGGTTGCCCACTCTCACCACTCTTATTCAACATAATTTTGGAAGTTTAAGCCACAGCAATCAGAGAAGAAAAGGAAATAAAAGGAATCCAAATCGGAAAAGAAGAAGTAAAGCTGTCACTCTTTGCAGATGACATGATACTATACATAGAGAATCCTAAAGATGCTACCAGAAAACTACTAGAGCTAATGAATGAATTTGGTAAAGTAGCAGGATGCAAAATTAATGCACAGAAATCTCTGGCATTCCTATACACTAAGGATGAAAAATCTGAAAGTGAAATCAAGAAAACACTCCCATTTACCATTGCAACAAAAAGAATAAAGTACCTAGGAAGAAACCTACCTAAGGAGACAAAAGACCTGTATGCAGAAAATTATAAGACACTGATGAAAGAAATTAAAGATGATACAAACAGATGGAGAGATATACCATGTTCTTGGATTGGAAGAATCAACATTGTAAAAATGACTCTACTACCCAAAGCAATCTACAGATTCTATGTAATCCCTGTCAAAATACCACTGGCATTTTTCACAGAACTAGAACAAAAAATTTCACAATTTGTATGGAAACACAAAAGACCTCGAATAGCCAAAGCAATCTTGAGAATGAAAAACGGAGCTGGAGGAATCAGGCTCCCTGACTTCAGACTATACTACAAAGCTACAGTAATCAAGACAGTATGGTACTGGCACAAAAACAGAAAGATAGATCAATGGAACAGGATAGAAAGCCCAGAGATAAACCCACGCACATATGGTCATCTTACCTTTGATAAAGGACGCAGGAATATACAGTGGAGAAAGGACAGCCTCTTCAAAAATTGGTGCTGGGAAAACTGGACAGGTACATTAAAAAATATGAGATTAGATTACTCGCTAACACCATACACAAAAATAAGCTCAAAATGGATTAAAGACCTAAATGTAAGGCCAGAAGCTATCAAACTCTTAGAGGAGAACATAGGCAGAACTCTCTATGACATAAATCACAGCAAGATCCTTTTTGACCCACCTCCTAGTGAAATGGAAATAAAAACAAAAATAAACAAATGGGACCTAATGATACTTAAAAGCTTTTGCACAGCAAGGGAAACCATAAAGAAGACCAAAAGACAACCCTCAGAATGGGAGAAAATATTTGCAAATGAAGCAACTGACAAAAGATTCAACTCCAAAATTTACAAGCAGCTCATGCAGCTCAATAACTAAAAAACAAACAACCCAATCCAAAAATGGGCAGAAGACCTAAATAGACATTTCTGCAAAGAAGATATAAGAGTGCCAACAAACACATGAAAGAATGCTCAACATCATTAATCATTAGAGAAATACAAATCAAAACTACAATGAGATATCATCTCATACCAGTCAGAATGGCCATCATCAAAAAATCTAGAAACAATAAATGCTGGAGAGGGTGTGTAGAAAAGGGAACAGTCTTGCACTGCTGGTGGGAATGTGAATTGGTACAGCCACTATGGAGAACAGTATGGAGGTTCCTTAAAAAACAACAAATAGAACTACCATATGATCCAGCAATCCCACTGCTGGGCATGTACCCTGAGAAAACCATAATTCAAAAAGAGTCATGTACCAAAATGTTCATTGCAGCTCTATTTACCATAACCCAGAGATGGAAACAACCTAGGTGTCCATCATCGGATGAATGGATGTAGAAGATGTGGCACATATATACAATGGAATATCACTCAGCCATCAAAAGAAACGAAATGGAGCTATTTGGAATGAGGTGGATGGACCTAGAGTCTGTCATACACAGTGTAGTAAGTCAGAAAGAGAAAGACAAATACCGTATGCTAACACATATATATGGAATCTAAGGGAAAAAAATGTCATGAAGAACCTAGGGGTAAGACAGGAATAAAGACACAGACCTACTAGAGAATGGACTTGAGGATATGGGGAGGGGGAAGGGTAAGCTGTGACAAAGCGAGAGAGTGGCATGGACATATATACACTACCAAACGTAAAATAGATAGCTAGTGGGAAGCAGCTGCATCGTACAGGGAGATCAGCTTGGTGCTTTGTGACCACCTAGCGGGGTGGGACAGGGAGAGTGGGAGGGAGGGAGACGCAAGTGGGAATAGATATGGGAACATATGTATATGTGTAACTGATTCACTTTGTTATAAAGCAGAAACTAACACACCATTGTAAAGCAATTATACTCCAATAAAGATGTTAGAAAAAATGCAAAGGAGAAGGAAAGATAAATACAGGCATATTACCATTTATCAAAACAAAACACACATTATTTACCTAAAATATGCACAACTTGAAATAACCTTCCCACATTTTGAAGAGAGTATGTAGTGTTGAGGAAACAATTCAGAAAAGCAGGTAGTGAAAATAGGCATTGGAAGGCTGTATTGGGACAATATCCCAGATCATTCACTATTGAAAATATTTTCAGATATTCTCTCTAAAGGAAGTCAGAAATGGGGTTGAATGCTTTAAGTGTATGGACATTTCCAATATAGGGACATGGAGTCCTAGTGCAGCCATCAGAGAGGAAGGGACTGTCAAGTAATCTCAGGGTCTAGAATCTGTGCTGTGATGAGAGAAGTGAGGGACATGAGAAAGGAAGAGTAGAGATTCTAATTGATCTAATGCCATGTGGTCCAACTGTCCCTACATAGTAAGTCAAGGAAAACAGAGTTTTGTGGTTTTGTTTGGATGGAGGAGTAGCAAACTAAAGCTATTTTAGTTTACAATTTTGCTCAATTGTAAAAAGACTACATGTATTATGTTAATTTGTTATTAAAATTATGGTGAGCTCATTTCATTTAATAATATTGGAAAGCTACTCTTTCTACATGGATTATAATCTTGAACTTGAAGATTGAGGAACTAATGATAATCAGGCAAAATATTCTACTTTTAATTATATGGAAGTAGGGTATGAAGTAAGGAAAAGAGAAATATACATCGTTACTTTATTATTTCAAGTATTTTTCCTCTTATTTATAATACAGAGAGAATTTTCTGTATCTGAATATGTTTGAAGTAAATGTCTGTCTCACTGTCACTAGACTGAGGATAAAAAAGGACTTCTCTAGACTCTCTTTCTTCAAATTCAGATCAGGAAAAAAATGAAGATAGTTCTTAAGGTTCAACAAATGAAATCATTGAACTACCACCATCCAAGCTGGCAAAATTGTAGCCAAATACTTGTTAAAGGTGAAAGACTGAAAAGTAGAAAGTAAATTTTTATTTTCTAATCTCTTCTGATAGATTTCTACACAATAAAATATATCCCTAAGGCATGATAGGAAAAGCAGCAACTTATTCTTTAGCTATAAAGAGAACATTTGGTACTTAGAGATTTCAGTGTAACTCCTTTCATAATAATTTAGTGTACTTACAACAAATTGAGGTAATTAGAGTTTGACTTTAATTTGTCAGCCATAGCAATTTATAATTCTTAGTAGCAAGGTTCCAGTCATTGATATATATCAAAAGTATTCTTTTGGTATCAAGGGAAAGGGCTGATGTTCTTGATAAGAGTAATTTTGCCATAATGGAGAGATCAAACTATAAAGATAACCTTGAATTAAAGGTGATTCAGCAAGAAGGTGAAGCTGATGTCCCTATAAAGGAAGGTCATGTATGCAGTTGCACTAGTTGTACTTTTGTTGAACAACAGATTAGATTTACAGTTCAGAAAAGGAGATAATTAGCAAGTTTATTTTGGCCAACCAAACTTGGCCCAGAGTTCACTACTTCCCTTTCTAGTTGTAGAGTTGACCCAAAGCTGAGTAAACATTTTATCTAATAAATAGTCAGGTGTATCTTTGAATATGGCTAATGAACTAATCTCACATATTGTTGAAGATTAAATTTCACTGTAATTTAGCTTTTGATCATTTTGAGCAATTATAAACTTTCCCCTATTTTTCTCACACACAGTATATCCATAAGTGAAATATGGCCATTGTCTTATATTGAGTTATGATTAGGGTAGCAATACAATTTTATCTTCCAACCCAGGACAAGTTTGAAAGTAAACAGCATACTATTAATAATTATACTAGGATATCAAACTTAAGTCAGATGCACCTCCACCCCATAATTAGGGCCATCATAATCATGATAGACCTATTTTCTGTGAAAATATTTTATGGTAAGGTAGAGAGAGTCACAATAAAAGCAAAATTTTGATGTGACTGTGAGGGTTAGTTTTACTTTGGTTTTCAAGTGAAACTCAGTATATGAAATAAATATCATCTTGAAAAATGTTCCTAGGTTTTGATTTATGGATATCATATTTAATTTTCTATTGATCTCAGTTCTTCAAGTTCATTCCACTGTTTTATTTAAAAACTTTATGAATTTAATTAGGATCTATATTTTGAGATTTTATTTTGATTTTATTTGAGATTTTATTTTTGATTTTATTTTTATTTATTTATTTTATATTTTGAGATTTTGAGATGATAATAATATATACTTTACATTTAATAGCCAATAGAAAATAGAAAAATTGCCAACAAATTTATGATTTGGACTATCAATTGGTGATTTTGAGGACATTAAAACTGAGAGGACATTGAATACTCTTACCATTTCATTACATTAGTTAAATTGTGTACACGGGTTTTATTTGTGCCATAGGTTTATAATAAAGCAAGTTACAAATTCTGCATTTACATAATAATTTATGACAAATCACTCAAAAAATTTTAATGGAGTTATGCTTTAAAAGAGATAATATCTAGTTCTTTAGTCAGTTTTTCTCCAGAAATGATGATAAAGTTACTAAGTTACAGAGATAGAGCTGAAACATTTAAGCTGGTTAGACAATGTTAAAATCTGCTTCTAAATAATTATTTAGTAATACATGAGGAAATCCAAACGCCAGTTTTAGTATTCAAGAAACAACCTCAAATCTTGAAATTATATACTTTAGCTACTTCACTATTATCATTGAACTTAAAATTCCATGAGGATTCTAACTACTTTTACAGATGTCTTGATTTGACAGTATCACTAGGGAATGCATCGCATAAGGCAAGCTTGAATGTTACTTTTTCCAGTCCCTATAGATCCATACAGGACAACATACTTTGGGATACTTTAGAGAACTCCCTCCTCTGAATATAGTGCTTGATATAGTTGAGTTGATACTCAGGTATAAAAGTCTTCCAGAGCCAGTTATTCAGGGAGTTGATCTGACTTTCAGACCTGCCTGAAGAAAGTTCTCTGTTGGAGGTTCTGTGTTATCCTCTTCCTAAATAAGATGTTGCTTTGAATTATCTTTCTTTATGGTGCCTGGTGCATACAAAACCCTTTTAAGATATATGTGGACTGGAAAGTGACTATTTTTTATTGTCTTATCTTTTGAACAAAATTCTGAATTCTGAGAGAAATCACTTGACTAGAACTGAGGGGAAATTCTTCAGTAACTGTTGGCCATTTTACAGTTATTTTTCTCATTCTATTTTAAATTCAAACTATTCTATGTAATTATTTAATCAATTCTAATGTAGAGAGATTTCTAAATAGCCATTCATAGGTGAAATCCAGACCTCCAAAATCTCACTTTATCAAAATACATTGATTAAAAGTTTCCCCTTGTCTTTTATTTTTTACCTCCAGAAGGAGATGTTGATTAACTGGAAAAATCAAATGGTGGAGGCATGAATAAAACTTCTTTTAAAAAAGAGGAGACTCTGGTAATCAAGACATATTGGATAGTTTGTGGTTTAACATTATATTTTGAATCTGAAAGAAGTTGAAAGTAAAATTCTCAAAAATAATACTTAAGATCTAATGAATAACAAAAGTGTAAGAACCAAGAGAGTTACAGATGATGAGAATGTACAGAAATGGCCTGAATTACAGTTGAAAATAGCAATGGTTCATATTTACTAAATATTTAGCATGTGTATTACTTGTACAATCTTATATAGTTTTAATAAGAATACTTGAAAGTAGGTACCATTGTTGTCCTCATTTTACCCATGTAGAAATGGAAGTTCAGAAAGGGAAAAGATTTTCCCAAATAAACTCAACTATCAGGTGACAGATAAGAGGTTCTATCCCAGGCCATGCAAACCTCTGCCCAACTCAGAACACTGGGAGACATAGGAACTGGCGTGGAAATACAGTTTCTTCCCTTGCTGATTCTACAGGTCCCATTTCAGAGGTGAAGAAATTGAGAAACTTAATTTCTCAGGATTTTCATTTTTGTATAACTCCAAACTCTGTCTTCCACCATGTCATATTACATAATAATAGCACAACTATTTCTATATTTAAAACATTCCAGAGTAGAAAATAATGTTTTAATTTTGGCAGTGGAAAAGAATACTATGTTTAGAGATTTGAAGAATATAAATCATCCAATGAAGCTAATGGTTTCTACACATAATTGGAATTCTAAGGTGGACAGTGTCATATGAGACATTCATTCGGAACTTAGTAAGAAATTCAAAAATTTACACACATTTGTGTACACTCCTCTGCTTATGATATTTTATTTTAAGTGTATCAAAGGACCACAGTGTTTTATTTTTAAAAAATTGCTTATGGAGACTCATTACTGGGTCAACAACTACAGTTTGTAAAACCCCAATTTAATTTAAATGATTGACAGCAAATTGTGAATATTCTATAAACTAGCTTCCCCCTCCCCCAACCCCAGCCCAGTACACACACACTCCCTGTGCTATCTGCAGTTGCTAAAAGGCCAAATTAGTCATAAATTATGGAAAGTGTGTGAGAGGTTTTTCTGAGCAGGGATTTCTGACACTCTATTCCTACTCAAGGAATTGATGAGTCTCTTCTTTCTCCTATCAGTGACCTAGAATTCTCTCTCTAGCAATAAATCTGCATCTATGGACTCGTATTATAATGACACATTTTTTGTCAATACCACTATGACATGCAAAACATTATCCTAATTTATAGAGGAATCTAGCACAATGTTTATATATTTACATATACTTTATATTTTTTAGGCTTCTGTGATTTTCTTTTTTTTTGGTTTCTACACTCCTGTCTGATAGAATCATGTACTTAAAGTTATAAATAAGGCAGTAGGTATGTGGTTTAATCAGTCTACCAACATCATCCTATTATTTTATATTTTATTTAAAGCATACATTTTTATTGTTCTACATAGATTACTAAGCAAGCTCATAAAACACAACCAAATCAACATAAATCCAGCTTGAAACTATTATGTCAGACCATACGTGTACCACAATGTTCTATGTTCCATCCAGCCTCCCAACCCCCTTTCTGGTATGTTTTATCTTTCCCTAATGGCAGGCATTAGGGAAGTGTAACTTCTGATTCAAACTGGGAAATAATTTGAGGAAGCTGTTTACAGTCTGATGGAAATTTTAAATCATGTTCGAGAAACCAGGGAAGCCCTGCATGTGTTTTAAATGCACTTAAATGGTATTGTGCTGTATATGACAATATCTATCATCTTTCTTCAATTTTATCATTAAATACTATATTTTAAGAACATTCATATTTTTTTTGTATACCTCTAATCCATTACTTCAATGCTCAGTATTTCATACACAGTATTTCGTGGTGTACATTGACTTCATTTTCTTTTCTACACTTCTAGCAATGCATTCTCAGGTTGCCTCAAAATCCTTATTACTATAAATATTGCTGCAATGAACACTGATGTACGTATCTGTCTGAAGATTTGTGTGAGAATTTCTTAGAACCATACATCAAAAGTGGAATTCCCGGGCTTCCCTGGTGGCGCAGTGGTTGAGAGTCCGCCTGCTGATGCAGGGGACGCAGATTCGTGCCTCGGTCCAGGAAGATCCTACATGCCGCGAAGCTAGGCCCGTGAGCCATGGCCACTGAGCCTGCGTGTCCGGAGCCTGTGCTCCGCAGCGGGAGAGGCCACAACAGTGAGAGGCCCACGTACCGCAAAAAAAAAAAAAAAAAAAGTGGAATTCCCAAAAATAAGGCATGCATAACTTTATTTTATGAGGAAATAATAGAATCTCTCCAGCATGAGTTTTATAATCTATATTCTCAGTAGTCAACACTTTGTATTATCCAGCATTTCAATTTTTGGGCCATTAATAGGTATATCTTTTTGCCTTTACATTTACAATTTTCTGTTTACTAGTGACTGTGAGCACTTTCTTACGTTTCTTAGCTTTTTTGATTTTCTCCTCTGTAAAATTCTTATTCACTCTGTCAGTTTCAACCTCTTTGTCACTTCTTCTATTGGCACTGACCTGTTGATTTTTGGGAATTCTAGCTTTTGTTGTTCTGCCATTTGTAGACTTCAAATATCTTTTCCCATTCTGTTTTATATGTACTAATTTTGTTCAGAGGCCATTTTGGACATAAATTCTTAATTTTATGTAATGTAATTAAACAACCTTTTCCACCTATGCTTTGTGCTTTTGAAATTTAAAAAGTCCTTTCCTATCGTGAAGATTTTTTTAACTTATCTTACTAATATTTGTATAGTGTTACCTTTAACATTTAGTATTTAATTCTTTTGGAATCTTTTTTTTATTTTATTTTATTTTTGCCTGTGCCGCATCAGCTGTGGGAACATAGTTCCCGGACCAGGGATTGAACCCAGGCCCTTGCAATGAAAGTGCCAAGTCCTAACCACTGGACTGCCACGGAATTTCCTGGAACCATCTTCTGTAATGTGTTGATATTTAGTGATCCAATCTTGTTTTTATCCATATAATGAGACATTATTTAACACTATATTCTAAAGCAATTTATCTTTTATTAATTGATCTGTTGGGTCCCTTTATTATAAATTAAGGTTCTATATGTTTGTGTTTCTATCTCTCAGTCCTCTTTTAGATTTCACTAGACTATTGTCTATTTCTGTCTGATGCCATACCATATGTAAATTATAATGGCCTTGTAATCCATTTAATTCTCTGCTTGGTTAATTTTATAGATATGAAGGAATCATAAGGTCATTTGGTCCAAATTTCCACCTAATGCCCAAATCTCTTTCAACATTCCTAATGAATCATCCTCAGCCTCTGTTTAAACAACTCTGTTGATATTTTTCCAGGTATTCCATCTTGTTGTTAGTTTTAATATCCTCAACTATTTTATCTGTCCTCATGTGCTTTGGATATTCAAACACATCTCAATTCCAGCCATCCTCCTCAGTGCACAATCTGTTTGATCTTTGATTCTTTTAAAACATTATATGTGTAACTGGAGAACAAATAATTCAGATGTGGTCTGGTAAACATATAGTACAGTGAAATTATAGTCTCTCATGTGGACACTAAAACTATTGATGGGTGCGCTTTTCATGGAGTACCTAATGCATCTCTTAAAAATGCAGCACATCTTGAAAAACAAGTTAAAATATACCCGTCTACTATCACCACTGGAATGAATCTTAATTTCTTTAAACAGAACAAAGTGAAATAGTACTTTTAGTGCAGTTACATTTATGATTTTCAAAATCTTCCTTCCATGAGCTAACTCTCAGAGACATTTAACTTGCTACTTTTCAAGACATACATCAAGATTGGTCATTTCTATGGTCACACATCACAAAACTACTGTTAAGTACAGTAAATCTGCTATTTTGACTTATTTCATGTGAGATCTAGTTTCCTTGGACCAATCCAAGTCAAATGGCCATAATAATACCCTGACATGTCTCTAACTATCTTTAGCAAGATCTCCTCACACATCTTTCAGCTCTCAGCATGGAAACATTTGGGAAAGTATTAGAAGGATGATTTGCCACCTCCAGGCAAGAAGGGAGAGAAAGTTAAGAACCAGTGACAAGTTCCACAGGAGGAGGACCCAAAGTATGACAAATCCTGTCAACCATGTGACACACTGCTGCCGACCTGTCAGCTCACCTTTAGTGTGCTATTAAAGGGTTAGTCGCATCATATCCTCATGCAAATTCCAGCTGTGTCCCCTGAAATTCAGGGAAAAGGCCTGGCAACCATGTGGGGTGTGCTGTTCATTAAAGAAGTTCATTGCAGGGCTTCCCTGGTGGCGCAGTGGTTGAGAGTCCGCCTGCCGATGCAGGGGACACGTGTTCGTGCCCCGGTCCGGGAATATCCCACATGCCGCGGAGCATCTGGGCCCGTGAGCCATGGCCACTGAGCCTGCGCATCCGGAGCCTGTGCTCCGCAACGGGAGAGTCCACAACAGTGAGAGGCCCGCGTACCGCAAAAAAAAAAAAAGAATGTGAGGCTCTTCCCAGTGCCAGTGTGTGGAGAAGAAGCTTGGGATAATGAACATGCTGTTGTAAAGATGAGTTGTTGCAGTGATCAGCAGCTGCTCAGGTCGAGGCTGCAGATGGAGCTAGATAGAGGAGGGCAGTTCCCTAACACTGCGTGGAGAGACATGGGTACAGAAATAAGTTAGGATGAGGCAGTTGGTTCATACACAGCTAAAGCCTGGTTCTTTTGACCGTATTAGTTTTACCCAAGCAGATTTGCTATCAAGTAGTACTGGGTGACCAGTGACCATGACCAAATAAACAAGCTTATGGTTACCAAAGGGGAAAGGTGGGGGAGGGAAGGATAAATTAGGAGTTTGGGATTAGCAGATACACCCTACCATATATAAAATAGATAAACAGCAAGGACCTACTGTACAGCATAGGGAACTATAGCACAGGGAACTGTACACCAGAAACTAACACAACTTGTAAATCAACTATACTTCAATAAAACCAACAAACAACATAAAGAAAACACAATATAGGACAGGGATAATTCGAGTTAGATTTTCATCTTTGGGGACCCATATAACATTTAAACCATGACAAACAGAGCCCCAACTATGGCTTTTAGATTGCATTTCTGGAAATTTTCTGTCTCCCAGTGCTGAGACATGGTGAGGTAGGTGGAAGGAAACTGGGGGAGGAGGTGGGCAGCAGTGCTATTCTGCTATTGAGGCAAGTATCCAGAGCCTGAACTGGGAAGTAGGTGGACTCTGAACTTATTTCTCCCTTTTCGGGTGCTTTCTGGCCCTCTATGCTCATATCGAGTCAGTGAGGTTAAACACATGCCCCACGGAGTTCCAGGATGTGTGCATATAAGGTCATATTGCTCCTTGACCAGCCTGGGGTTCCAAGAGGACCCCTGGAAAGCAGATCACTCCCCGTTTCTAGGGCAATATTTCATTTATTGAATGGCTTGAGATCAGGGCACAAGAATGGTGCTGACACACTGATTTAGGGTGAGTTCCATTCACCATAAAGGATAAAGATATTTCACATGCACTGACTGAGCAAAAATTAAATATCTACCATTTCTCTCTCCACTGTTCCAAAGCTTCATCAATATATCGTTATATTTCCCGAGGGTCTGTAAATTCTGTAATGCACTTTAAAATCAAATTGTTGGTAAATTCCTAGGCCCTGCAAAAACTATTTACTTGGGTGGAGACTCTGCTGGACACCATAATGAAATGCTGGTGCTGTGAGTGCCGCTGCGGGACTCTTAGAAGTTGGGACTAGGGACATTTCTGGGGGCCAGTAACTTCTCTTTAACACATTGTAACTGAGTAGAAGTTAAGCCTGGTGGTACTACAGTAAGTTAAGCACCTACTAGAATGTCTCGAAAGCTTTTTCCCCCACAAAGAGATGGTTTGTGACACTATGTTTGTAATTGAAATTTGAACTGAATAAAATACATGCGTGGTATTACCCTGAAATATGTTTCAAGATTATTATGACTGCTTGTATTATGTATTTATTCTTTTTATTTTATTTATGTATTTATTACAGGTGTCCAGAATAGGTGATAAAAAGATTTATAGTACTTTGATTTTTTTTTTTCTTCTGGGAAAATAGGCTTGAGTAGAATATTGAAGCAGGGAAAAAAAAATCCATGAAGTCAAGGGTGATGTAGTGAGCAATAAATAGTATCAAGACCCTTAAAGGTGGGTCACCAAGACTGCCCCTGGCCCTGTGTGAGGATGTGCATCTGAAGAACTTTCCATGGATTCTGCACTTTAACCTTTTTCATGTGGCCCTAATGTGGAGACCACAATATGTTCTGTTAGACTAGACAAAGACATGGAGTTTTGAAGCATTAATGCAGATCCACCAGAATCGCAGAACTTTTCAGCCTAGAGAGCACACCGAGCCGATTTCTGCTAAGTAACATTCCAAGAATCAAACGAGGTCGATATTTAGCCACATAACCATATATCCTCAATATGAGCCATGCAAATAAGTTTTGCTTGGTCCAGGCCACAGTTCCACATGGAGAGTGGTTTGAGGGAATTTTGACATAGCTGAAAAACATCCATGCTTAAGTGTTTCTCATTCAAATCTAAGCAAACCAACTGCTCTAAGAAAAACAGACCTTAACTGTCAAAAAATTATAGGCTACAATTTGCAGAATAATATTAATTCTATGTTGTATTACGTGGTTCCCTGAAAATATATTTTAACACATACCAATATGCATCTAATACCTGTATTCATTTTATTTGCCTGGCTCCTATAAGCATTTAAGTTTGTAACAACTAGGTCAAAGCAAGGTCAATGAGGCAGGAAGTCAAACTGATGTGAAATACAAGTAGCTGGGGGTGAACATTTAGTACTTCCAGCGTGGACAGCTCCACGTTGAAGAAATAAAGTGCAGTGGACAGGTAAATTTACGGGTAATTTAGTTGTACCAATAATGCGTTCTATGAAGTGTTGAAAATAAGAAAAGTTAGAGGTTGAAATATTAATGATATTATACATTTATATATATTGCCCACTGTTAGTTATCTTAACCCAAAAGATATTTTTTATAATACATTAGAAAGTAACATTGTCATCTAGCAAGATGATCAAACATTGATTTTCAAGGGACAGCTAAAGAAAGTTGTACTATAGCTAGAATCATGGACTGGAAGGGGCAGGACATGAACTGGCCTGTGGGAAAAGGGTAACGTTTCCATAATTTTTAAGGTAAAGCAGTCAATTCAATTAAATACCACTCAAAGGCCTTTCTTTTGAGACCAGTTTCTTTATCTTTAACCTGACCTTCTCCCTGAGTGTTTGTGTTTAAATTGTTTATTGATATCATGTATGATAAAGGTCACAGCTAGTAAATATGGCCGACTTCACATTATACATCATGCAGGTCTAATGTTTCTGACCAAACCCCAAAGGATTAAGTGTTAGTCACAGAGCTCAGCATTAGGGAAATAATTGAATTTGTCTGGCTATGCAATATAAAATGATTTGAAGGGCAAAGAGGACTAATAGTCTGAAAGGCCAAGTCAAAAAGAGACGAGTATTTTGAGAGTATTTGTTTTCCCCCCAGAGTATGCCATGACTACAGAATGATATGTGAAATACCTAGGCAAAGATCTTAAGCCAAGCAAAGGAAAATCTTTACAGTTTTATCTTATTTTTCTGGAACTTTTAGGCAAATTCATTTCAACAGGGGTGGGAAAAAGAAAGGGATAACGGAGTGACTATCTTTAAATGAGTGGGCTTAGTGTATCATTTCTTCATTTTATTTTGCAAGTAGTGTAACTACTGCTCGGTCCGCGGCCCTGTCAAAAGGATAAAAGAAGGACCACCCTATCAGGATAAAGTCAAGTATGGAAAAAATAGGGTTGTGGTTGCAAACATACCAGATTAAAATCAGAGAACCATTTGATCTTTCAGGGTATTACACGCTTAAGCCATTTTACCAGCTTCTAAAAATTTTTGAACATATACTATGCTCCAAGCACAATTCTAAGCGCCTTAAATGTGCTCTCTTCCTCTGTTCAATAACCCAGTGAGGAAGGTATAATTATATCCCTATTTCATAGAGGAGAAACTGAAAGCCAGAATCTAGATAGCTTGCCCAAGATCACACAGCTAGTGGTAGGCACAGGATTTGAACTCAGGATTTGAATTCAGAGCCTCAGCCCAGGTGTCTTCCACACTGGGTTTCTGACCCCTATACGTCTGGCACTTATCATTTTCCCTGTGCTGCATCTAAGAACACTTGAGAAACACCTCCCTTCTCAAAATCATATAATTAATATTGCAAGAGCTAGACTCCATCTTTAGAAGTACTTCTCAAGTGAGGAGTGAAGTCAGCTGCTCACTTTTTGCTTCCCAAAGGAGAAGCAGATGCACATTCACACACTTAAGTAAATATCTGAGAAGGAACTAGAACGCGGGCCCCAACCCATGTTTCAGGACCCCCAGTGGTCCCGACACTATATCAACTGATATTTCTTGATGGTTTACTATTTTCCAGGCACTGTGTCACTATAACTTGCTTCATCTCATCACATTTCCTCTCCAAACACCATGTATATCTTTAGACAAACTTTATGCACTTTAATGCTTCTCTGGAAACCTTCTTTTTGTCAAAGAATAGGAACCACCTTTTTAGACCTACCTTTTTTAGAGCAGTCGTCAGAGTGGGTGCCTGGTAAACGTGGGTGGACTGAGTGAAAAAGTCATTGGAAGGAGACACACAAGGCAGCCTGACACACGTCTTTGCTCTTACCTTGCTCTGAAGAGCTTACAGTAATTTAGCTGAGATTCCACTTGACCGTCCTCATTTCCATTCACTTTCTTGCCTTCTTCCCACTCATCCTCATTTTCCCTGAAACAATAAAATTTATCCAGGGTGACTTCTCATGGTTTAAACCTTTCTCAAAATCCCCTTAATAATATAATCATCATGGGGCTCCTATTGTACCAATTAGTTTGTGATTATTGTCTTTATTGACATCACATTATATAGTTTCCTACATCCCCTAACAGAATAGAAACTCCCCCCAAAATTGTTGTGCTAGCATTATAGTATTTTATAAATATGTCAAACAATTGAAAAGCCTAGATAGACTCAGAGCTCTTCTTTGACAGTAAACTATATATTTGCACTATTGACTTTTCCTTGACTTGTTTGTACCATGAGGAATAATAGTCTGAAGGCTATGGCTGGAATACGTTTATTTTATTAAGTAAAATGCACAGCAAATGCCCTTTGATCTTAAAATAACAAGTAATAACAGCAATGTGAAGAAAGCATATTGTCATTGTCAGCAGAAAAATTACATTGGTGTAGGTATTAAAAGGTAATGCACATTCTTTTTCACAAGATTTTCTGTAAAGATCAACCTTTTTGAAAACAATCTTAAAAGCACCCTTTGGATTTTCTTTATTATTTTCTCTGTTACCTTTACAAGGTTCTTTCAGAAAGTACCAATTTTATTTTAAAGTTTTAATCAATATTTCACACAGTGAAATCCTTTTCTTTGACACAATGAGTTATCAAAGCAGTTTTTTATTCCCAAGGCAGCAGATTTGAGCTGTGACTGACAGTAGATCTTGTGGATACTGTTCATGTCAAGATTAGATCAGACACTATGGAGATTCCTTTTCATGTTTGTAACTCTTAAATTAGCATAAGCAATACACAAATTCCTCCATTCTAAAGGTGAGTTTTCCTCAGTGGAATGACCATTGTTGATGGTATTTGACTTTCATTACTTCAAAAACAACATACAGATATACAGTTGGAAATTGTACCTGGATATATACTTATCTCTTTCCTTTTCCTTGAAAGTAGTTGTCTCCAAAACCATAGTAAAAATTTCTCCTTAATATACTGTCTACAGTTTAAATGGCATATACAATTAAATTTCTCACGTAAAAAAACTAGTCCTCGATGAACACAAACTTCTTTCTTACATGAAAAATAAAGATGATTATCAGCTGTTTCTGCATGTAGAATTAGAAATTTTCATGCCCAAAAATATCTCTCAGAGAGAGAGAGAGAGAATTGCTGTTCTCTAGTTTGGTTTTTTCCAATAGAAGGGTTTTCTCTATTAAGACACTGAGAAGGGTTATGGTGTGGTATACTGGTTGAGTGCAGTCTGACATCAGACTTTTGTGAGTTTGAATTCTGTCTCTGTCATTGCTAGCCATGTGACCTTGGATAAGTCACTTAAATTCTCTGAGTCTCATTTTCCTTACATATAACAGTGCCTGACTCATTGGCTGAGTAGAACAATTTAATGATACAATCCACAAAAGTATTTAACCCTATTCTTGACACATAATGGGTGTTTCATACATATTAGCATCATTATTATTTAGGTAGTAAGTCTGACGTGTACAGGGACAGACATCTGCCTAAAAATGGCCAGTATATTTAAGAAAGGAAGAAAAATTTATTTTTACCACATTTTCCCCAATTTATGTCTGAGTATTGATAAAATTATTAGTTTGGTTTTTGTTTGTTTGTTTGTTTTTAATGACATCCAAGAGGTAAAATAATGTCATTTTCTGAGAAAAGAAAGCAATTGGGATGTTACTAATATGGCCTTCTGGGAGCAACATTTTAAACATAGATTTTCTTAAGCAGTCAATATTCTTTTAATATTAGATAGCTTCAGATTCTTATTATTTCAATGTTCTGTGACCAGCCAACCAGAAGCACTCTTAAAGAAAAATGCCACAGCTGGTAGGTTCCAAGAAAAATGTCCAGTTGGGCAGTGCAGGAAATTTTCTTCTGATTCACCTAATACAGCTTTAGGCTCTGTTAGGGGATGTAGTGCTGTCTTGGTTATGGATGACCATCTGGATGCTTCCCTGGCTTTAGAAGAATTTGGCCAATAGAAGATGAAGTCATTTTCTAAAGTTTGGCTGACTGTCCTGCATCATCTTTACTCTGACCATTCAGACGTTGGGCATATATGAGCAAGAAAGGAAGTGTGATGCTGACATGAAAAGTGGAGTTAATGAACCAGGAAGATGCATAATATAAACAAAACCATTTCAGCAAAGTAGAGTTTGCACCTTTTGTTCCATACACAGTGAGCATACACTCCAGAAATTAGCAAGCTTTTAAAATTTTAATTAATTTGATATGTTAAGTGGATTGTAGGTATCTACTTCCTTGTTGAAGGCTGGAGTGAAGTTAATCATCAACAGAACTTCTGGGAAAGGGAATTTTTCTGAATCCAGAAAATGGGAAATTTTCATGTATGATTTGAGTACTTTTAACTAGGGTCTAAATCATTCCTTTACATAATCCTATAATTAAGCTATTATGTCATCATTTTCTGCACAATGGTTCAGAAAATATTCAGAGGAGCTACTGATATCCTGACTACATGAATGACAGAAATATATTTTCAAAGAGAAAAGCATATAAAATAATTATTTGGAGAATTAAATGCTTATGGAGAAGGACTGAAAGGGAAGATCCCTATCTTTCCCTTGGCTAGAATTATTCCCAAAATTTCTGGGAATTATTATATCCAAGGTCACGTTTTCACTTTCTGAATGAAGATATTTCTTAAAGGATGTGCAAGTAGATTAGAGAATGACCATCTTTGCCCAGCAAAGGGCCACAAAACTATAGCTTCTTCCTGGCATGCATAACTACCCCAAGGTGAAAACAGTCACCTATCCAGGTAGGTTAATCCAGATTAGTTCCACTCAAAGAAAAATCTTCTTTTTGACCCTAAACAAATTATCTAAAGACAAGCTTCTCAGACAGTGGTAATCAGAAATTTGATTAAACAGAATAACCATTTTGCCCTCGTCCTTATCTGTCTTGAGAGTGTGTTTCTAATTTATGCAGCCCAAGGTGAGTCAGGTGATACCCCTTCATGGGGACCACATGCAAGTTTATGCCACAGGGGAAGTTACGCACAAAGGTGAACAACTGCCCTCACTCTGTGATGCTAAAATGTAACTGCCATTCTCTATCTGCAAATCCTTTGTCTCCCCATGGTGCCTGTTCTCAGAGAAATGTTACTAAAGCTTGCAGCATAACTGCTTGTAATAGAGCTGTCCTGGAATAAACTGAAAAGTTTTTACACTCCTCACTGGCAAGCATATCACATTTTCCTGGTCTAGGAAAAGCTATCCTCAACCACAGTCCATCAACTCCTAAAAGTGAAAAAAAGAAATACTACCTATGGATTTAGTCCATGTTATGAATCATGTTGGTAAAACTTTAAGAATCTCTGTCTTCAGTCCAAAGGCTATTTTTAAAATATTTAGAATAAGTTACTGAGAAGAAACTATAAGTGTTTAAATTATTGAACATTCTTTTTGAAAGAGTATTATAATTTTATTTTTGAAAGAAAGAAAATCTTCAGAAATAAGACAGTATCTGATAATGAGAAATTTTCTGTGGAGGGTTTTTAGGGGTTTTTAGTGTGGAACACATGTACTGAAGCATATGAGCGAGTGGAAGAAGAGCTAAGATGATGGAGTAGAAAGTCCCTAGACTCACCTCCCCTCACAAGCACATCAAAATCACAGCTAACTGCAGAACAGCCATGGATGAAAAAGACTGAGATCTACCAGAAAAGATCTTCAACAACAAGGGACATAAAGAAGGAACCACAGCAAGATGGGCAGGAGGTGTGGAATCATGACACAACCAAATTCCATACCCCTTCAGTGGGCGACCCACAAACTGGAGAATAATTATATTACAGACATTCTCCCATAGGAGTGAAAATTCTGAGCCCCACATCAGGCCACGCCCCCCCCAACTGGCATCCAGCACCAAGAAGAGGAACCCCCAGAGCATTTGGCTTTGAAGGTCAGCAGGGCTTGATTTTAGGAACTCCACAAGATTGGAGGAAATAGAGACTTCACTCTTGAAGGACATACACAGAATCTTATGTGCACTGGGACCAAGGGTAAAAGCAGTAATTTGATAGGAGCCTAGGCCAGACCTACTTGCTGGTCTTGGAGGGTCTCCTGGGGAGGTGGGGAGTGGTTGTTGCTCACCCTGGGGACATAGACACTGGTGTCCAACATATCAGAAAGAATTCATTTGCATGAACTCTTCCAGAGGCTGACATCTTGGCAACAATACCTGGCCCCACACAACAGCCTTTAGACTCCAGAGCTGGGAGGCCTTGGACCAAACAACAAACTGGGCAGGGACAAGCTCCACCCATCCACAGACAGGCTGCCTAAAGACTTCTTGAGTCCACACCTGCCTCTAGACATGCCCCTAGTAATGGCCCTGCCTACCAGAGGGCCAAGATGCAGCTCTACCCACCAGTGGGCAGGCACCAGCCCCTCCCACCAGGAAGACTATACAAGCCTCTAGACCAGTCTTGCCTACCAGGGGACAGACACCAGAGAAAGAAAAGTACAGTCCTGTAGCCTGCAGACCAAGTCTGCAAACACAGGCCAGACACTACCATGGGACCAGCTGTACCATGGTCCTTGGGTGATGAGAGGGGAAGGTACTGCTGGGACACATAGAACGTCTCCTACAGAAGGTTGAGAAATGTAACTAAACTGCCACATACATAAAACTACAAATAGCAATTTAGATAAAATGAGGTGACAGAGGAATATGTTTCAGACGAAGGAAAAAGATAAAACCCCAGAAAAAGAACTAAGTGACATGGAGGTAGGCAATCTACAAGAAAGTGGTCAGAGTAATGATGTAAAGATGATCAAAGATTCAGGAGGAGAAGAGACGCACAGAGCAAGGAATTGCAAGAAGTTTTTAACAAAGAGTTAGAAAATATAAAGAACAACCAAACAGAATTGAAGAATACAATAACTGAAGTGAAAAAATACACTGGAAGTAATCAATAGTAGATTAAATGAGGCAGAAGAACAGATAACTGAGCTGGAAGACTGAATAGTGGAAATCATTGCCACCAAACAGAAAAAAGAAAAAAGAATAAAAAGAAATGAGGACAGTTTAAGACATCTCTGGGACAATATCAAGTACACTAATATTCACATTATAGGGGTCCCAGAGGGAGACAAGAAAGGGAGAAATGGGCTGAGAAAATATTTGGAGATAATAGCTGAAAACTTCCCTAACCTGGAAAAGGAAACAATCACCCAAGTCCAGGAAATGCAGAGAGTCCCATACAGGATGAACCCAGAGAGGAACATACCAAGACACATTGTTATCAAAGTGACCAAAATTAAAGATAAAGGCAGAATATTAAAAGCAACAAGGGAAAAGCAACAAATAACATACAAATGAACTCCCATAAGGCTATCAGAAGATTTTTCAGCAGAAACTGCAGGCCAGAAGGGAGTGGCATGATATACTTAAAGTGATGAAAGAGAAAAAACTACAATCAAGAATATTTTACCTAGCAAGGACCTTGTTCAGATTTGATGGAGAAATCAAAAGCTTCACAGACAAGTGAAAGGTAAAAGAATCCACCACCACCAAACCAGTTTTGCAACAAATGCTAAAGGAAGTTCTCTAGGCAGAAAAGAAAAGGCCACAACCAGAAACAAGAAAATTATGAAGTGGAAAAACTCGCTGGTAAAGGCAAACACACAATAAAGGCAAGAAATTATCCACACTTAAAGCTAGCAGGAAGGGTAAAAGACAAAAGCAGTAAAATCATCTGTATCAGCAATAAGTACTTAAAGGATACACGAAACAATTAAATGTAAAATATAATATCAAAAACAGTAACTGAGGGGAAGAGACTACAAAGGCAGGGTATCTAAAATGCATGCGAAATTAAGAGATCAGAAACTTAAGACAAGAACATATACATATATATAGACTGCTATACTTAAACCTCATGGTAACCGCAAACCAAAAGTCTATAATACATAAAGACACAAAAAAGAAACAGGAAACCGAAAATAACACTAAAGACAGTCATCTAATCATAAGAGAATAGAACAAAGAAAAAGGAAGATAAAAGACATACAAAAACAATTAACAAAATGGCAATAGGAACACACATATTGATAATTACCTTAAATGTAAACAGATTAAATGCTCTAACCAAAAGACATAGACTGGCTGAATGGATACAAAACAGGACCCATATATATCTGCCTACAAGAGACCCACTTCAGATCTGGGATACATACAGACTGAAAGTGAGGGGATGGAAAAAGGTATTCCACCCAAATGGAAATCAAAAGACATCTGGAGTAGTAATACTGGTATCAGAAAAAATAGACTTTAAAATAAAGACTGTAACAAGAGACAAAGAAGGTCACTGCATAATGATCAAAGGATCACTCTAAGAACAGGTTATAACAATTGTAAATATATATGCACACAACATAGGAGCACCTCAATATATAAGGCAAATGTTCACAGCCATAAATGGAGAAATTGACAGTAACACAATAATAGTGGAGGATTTTAACACCTCACTTACATCAATGGGCAGATCATCCAGACAGAAAATCAATAAAGGAAATGAGGTCCTTAAATGACACATTAGACCAGATGGACTCAATTGATACTTATAGGGCATTCCATCTGAAAGCAGCAGAATACATATTCTATTCAAGTGCACATGGAACGTTCTCCAGGATAGATCACATGTTGGGCCACAAAGCAAGCCTTGGAAAATTTAAGAAAATTAAAATCATATCAAGCATCTTTCCCAACCACAACACTATGAAGCTAGAAACCAACTACAGGAAAAGAGCTGCAAAAGACACAAACACGTGGAGGCTAAACAATATGCTATTAAACAACTAAAGGATCACTGAAGAAAATCAGAGAAAATCAAATAATACCTAGAGACAAATGAAAACAAAAACACAACAATCTAAAACCTATGGGACGGATGCAGCAAAAGAAATTCTAAGAGGGAAATTTATAGCGATACAAGCTTACCTCACGAAACAAGAAAAATCTCAAATAAAAAAACCTAACCTTACATGTAAAGCAACTGGAGAGAAAAAACAAATAAAAACCAAAGTTAGTAGAAGGAAAGAAATCATAAAGATCAGAGCAGAAATAAATGCAACAGAGACTAAAAAACAATAGAAAAGATCAGTGAAACTAAAAACTGGTTCTTTGAAAAGATAAACAAAATTGATAAATCTTTAGCCAGACTCTTCAAGAAAAAAGGGGAGAGGGCCCAAACCAATAAAATCAGAAATGAAAAAGGAGTAGTTACAACTGACATCACAGAAATATGAAAGATCACAAGAGACCACTATGAGCAATTGTACACAAGTAAAATGGACAACCTAGAAGAAAAATTCTTAGAAAGGTACAATCTCCCAAGATTGAACCAGGAAGAAATAGAAAATATGAACAGACCAACTACCAGTACTGAAAATGAATGAGTAATTTAAAAACTCCCTACAAACAAAAGTCCAGGACAAGATGGCTTCACAGATGCATTGTAGCAAACATTTAGAGAAGACTTAATATCTATCCTTCTCAAACTATTCCAAAAAATTACAGAGGAAAGAACATTTCTGAACTCATTCTATGAGACCACCATGGCCCTGACACCAAAACCAGACAAAGATATCACAAAAAAGAAAATTACAGGCCAATATCACTAATGAACATAGATTCAAAAATCCTCAAGAAAATACTAGCAAACCAAATGCAACAATACATTAGAAGGATCATACACCATATTCAGCTGAGATTTATTGCAGGAATGAAGGATTTTTCAATATCCACAAATCAATCAGTCTGATACACCACATTAACAAATTGAAGGATAAAAACCGTATGATCATCTCAATAGACTCAGAAAAATCTTTTGATAAAATTTAACAATGATTTATGATAAAAACTCTTCAGACAGTGGGTATAGAAGGAACATACCCCAACATAATAAAAGCCATATATGACAAACCCACAGCTAACATATTCAACAGTAAAAAGCTGGAAGCATTTCCTCTAAGATCAGGAACAAGACAAGGATGCCCACTCTCACCACTTTTATTCAACATAGTTGGAAGTCCTAGCCACAACAATCCAAGAAGAAAAGAAATTCAAATTGGAAAAGAAGCAGTAAAACTGTCACTCTGTGCAGATGACACAATGCTGTACATAGAAAATCCTAAAGATCCTAGAGAAAAGTACTAGAGCTCATCAATGAATTCAGTAAAGTAGCTGGATACAAAATTAATACACAGAAACCTGTTGCATTTCTATACACTAACAACAAAATATCAGAAAGAGAAATTAATGAAACAATCCCATTTACCAATGCATCAAAAAGAATAAAATACCCAAGGAGGCAAAAAACCCATACGCTGAAAACTGTAAGGCTCTGATGAAAGAAATTAAAGATGACACAACAGATGGAAAGACACACTGTGTTCTTGGATTAGAATAATCAATATAGTTAAAATGACCATACTACCCAAGGCAATCTAAAGATTCAGTGCAATCTCTATCAAATTGCCAATGGCATTTTTCATAGAACTAGAAAAAAATAACCTTAAAATTTGTATGGAAACACAAAAGACTCCGAATAGTGAAAACAGTCTTGAGAAAGAAGAAGTAACCCAGAGGAATTATGCAACCTGACTTCTGACTATACTACAGAGCTATAATAATCAAAACAGTCTGGTACTAGCATAAAAACAGACATATAGATCCATGGAACAGGATAGAAAGCCCAGAGATAAACCCACATCTATGGCCACCTAATCTATGACAAAGGAGGCAAGAATATACAATGGGAAAAAGAGAGTCTCTTCAGTAAATGGTGCTGGGAAAACTGGACAGCTATATGTAAAAGAATGAAATTAGAACATTCTCTAACACCATATCCAAAAATAAATGAATTAAAGACCTAAATGTACGACCAGATACTATAAAACTCCTAGAGGAAAACATAACAGAACACCCTTTCACATAAATCACAGCAATACTTCTTTGGAACTGTCTCCTAGGGTAATGGAAATAAAAGCAAAAATAAACAAATACTATCCAATTAAACTTAAAAGCTTTTTCAGAGCAAAGGAAACCATTTAAAAAAATGAAAAGACCACGTACAAAATGGGGAAAATATTTGCAAATGATATGACCCACAAGGGTTTAATTTCCAAAATATACAAACAGTTCATAAAGCTTAATATTAAAAAAATCCAATCAGAAAATGGGCAGAAGACCTAAAACATTTCTCCAAAGAAGACATACAGACGGCCAACAGGCACATGAATAGATGCTCAGTATCACTAACTATTAGAGAAATACAAATCAAAACTACAATGAGGTATTACTTTACAACAGTCAGAATGGCCATCATTAAAAAGTGTACAAATAATAAAAGTTGGAGAGGGTATGGAGAAAAAGGAATCCTCCTACACTATTAGAGGGAATATAAACTGGTACAGCCCCTATGAAAAGCAGTATGGAGGTTCCTTAAAAAACTAAAAATAGAGTTGCCATATAATCCAGCAATACCACACATGGGCATATATCTAGAGAAAATTCTAATTCAAAATTATACATTCATCCCAATGTTTACAGCAATATTATTTACAATAGCCAAGTCATGGAAACAACCTAAGTGTCCACTGACAGATGAATGGGTAAAGAAGATGATATATAGATAGATAGATACACAGATTATTTGTATATGTATACACACACACACACACACACACACACACACACACAATGGAATACTACTCAGCGATATAAAAGAATGAAATGTTATTTATAGCAACATGGATGGACCTAGAGATTATCATAATAAGTGAAGTAAGGCAGAAAGAGAAAGACAAATATCATATGATATTGCTTATATGTGGAATCTAAAATTTGATGCAAATGAATTTATTAAAAAGGCAGAAATACTTACAGATATAAAAATTAAACTTATGGTGACCAAAGGGGAAAATGGGGGTGACGTGGGAGAAGGATAAATTAGGAATATGGAATTAACAGATACACCCTACTATATATAAAACAGATAAACAAATGGAACCCACAGTATAGAGCAGAGAATTTTTTCAATATCTTTTTATTTTAACATCTTTATTGGAGTATAATTGTTTTACAATGGTGTTAGTTTCTGCTTTACAACAAAGTGAATCAGCTATACATATACATATATCTCCATATCTCTTCCCTCATGCGTCTCCATCCCTCCCACCCTCACTATCCCACCTCTCTAGGTGCTCACAAAGGACAAGGCTGATCTCCCTGTGCTATGTGGCTGCTTCCCACTAGCTATCTATTTTACATTTGGTAGTTTATATATGTCCATGCCACTCTCTCACTTGGTCCCAGCTTACCCTTCCCCCTCTTCCCATATCTTCAAGTCCATTCTCCAGTAGACCTGCATCTTTATTCCCATCCTGCCCCTAGGTTCTTCATAACAATTTTATTTTATTTTTAGATTCCTTATATTTGTGTTAGCATACGGTATTTATTTTCCTCTTTCTGACTTACTTCACCCTCATGACAGTCTTTGTGTCCATCCACCTCATTACAAATAACTCAATTTCGTTTATTTTGATGGCTGAGTAATATTCCATTGTATATATGTGCCACATCTTCTTTATTGATTCAGCTATTGATGGACACTTAGGTTGATTCCATGTCCTGGCTATTGTAAATAGAGCTGCAATGAATATTGTGGTACATGATTCTTTTTGAATTATGGCTTTCTCAGGGTATATACCCAGGAGTGGGATTACTGGGTTGTATCGTAGTTCGATTTTTAGGTTTTTAAGGAACCTCCATAGTGGCTGTATCAATTTACATTCCCACCAACAGTGCAAGATGTCCATTCTGACTGATGTGAGGTGATACCTCATTGTAGTTTTGATTTGCATTTCTCTAATGATGAATGATGTTGGGCATTCTTTCAGGTGTTTCTTGGCAATCTATATATCTTATTTGGAGAAATGTCTATTTAGGTCTTCTGCCCATTTTTGGATTGGGTTGCTTGTTTTTGTGATATTGAGCTGCATGAGCTGCTTGTAAATTTTGAAGATTAATCCTTTGTCAGTTGCTTCATTTGCAAATATTTTATCCCATTCTAAGGGTTACCTTTCGGTCTTGTTTATGGTTTCCTTTGCTGTGAAAAAGCATTTAAGTTTCATTAGGTCCCATTTGTTTATTTTTGTTTTTAGTTCCATTTCTCTAGGAGGTGGGTCAAAAATGACCTTGCTGTGATTTATGTCATACAGTGTTCTGCTTAGGTTTTCCTCTAAGAGTTTGATAGTTTCTGGCCTTACATTTAGGTCTTTAATCCATTTTGAGTTTACTTCTGTGTATGGTGTTAGGGAGTGTTCTAATTTAATTTTTTACGTGTAGCTGTCCAGTTTTACCAGCATCAGTTATTGAAGAGGCTGTCTTTTTCCATTGTATATGCTTGCCTCCTTTATCAAAAATAAGGTGACCATATGTACATGGGTTTATCTCTGGGCTTTCTATGCTGTTCCATTGATCTATATTTCTGTTTTTGTGCCAGTACCACATTGTCTTGATTACTGTACCTTTGTAGTATAGTCTGAAGTCAGAGAGCCTGATTCCTCCAGCTCCGTTTTTCTTTCACAAGATTGCTTTGACTATTCGGGTTCTTTTGTGTTTCCATCCAAATCGTGAAATTTTTTGTTCTAGTTCTGTGAAAAATGCCAGTGGTTGTTTGATAGGGATTGCATTGAATTTGTAGATTGCTTTGGGTAGTATAGTCATTTTCACAATGTTGATTCTTCCAGTCCAAGAACAAGTTATAGCTCTCCATCGGTTTGTACCATTTTTAATTTTTTTTCATCAGTGTCATAGTTTTCTGTATACAGGTCTTTTGTCTCCATAGGTAAGTTTACTCCTAGATATTTCATTCTTTTTGTTGCAATGGTAAATGGGAGTGTTTCCTTAATTTCTCTTTCAGATTTTTCATCATTAGTGTATAGGAATGCTAGAGATTTCTGTGCATTAATATTGTATCCTGCTACTTTACCAAATTCAATGATTAGCTCTATCTAGTAGTATTCTGGTAGCATCTTTAGGATTCTCTTTGTATAGTATCATGTCATCTGCAAACAGTGACAGCTTTACTTCTTCTTTTCCAATTTGGATTCCTCTTATTTCTTTTTCTTCTCCAACTGCTGTGGCTAAAACTTCCAAAGCAATGTTGAATAATAGTGGTTAGCGTGGGCAACAATGTCTTGTTCCTGATATTAGTGGGAAAGGTTTCAGTTTTTCACCATTGAGAATGATTTTGGCTGTGGGACTGTCATATATGGCCTTTATTAGGTCGAGATAATTTTCCTCTATGCCACTTTCTGGAGGGTTTTTATCATAAATAGGTGTTGAATTTTGTCAAATGCTTTTTCTGCATCTATTGAGACGATCATATGGTTTTTATCCTTCAATTTCTCAATATGATGTATCACATTGATTGATTTGCATATAATGAAGAATCCTTGCATTACTGGAATAAACCCCACTTGATCATGGTGTATGATCCTTTTAATGTGCTGTTGGATTCTGTTTGCTTGTGTTTTGTTGAGGATTTTTGCATCTATGTTCATCACTAACATTGGCCTGTAGTTTTCTTTCTTTGTGACATCTTTGTCTGGTTTTGGCCTCGTAGAATGAGTTTGGGTTTGTTCCTCCCGCTGCTATATTTTAGAAGAGTTTGAGAAGCATAACTGTTAGCTCTTCTCTAAATGTTTGATAGAATTCTCCTGTGAAGCCATCTGATCCTGGGCTTTTTTATGTTTGAAGACTTTTAATCACAGTTTCAATATCAGTGCTTTTGATTGGTCTGTTTATAGTTTCTATTTCTTCCTGGTTCAGTTTCAGAAGGTTCTGCTTTTCTAAGAATTTCTCCATTTCTTCCAGGTTGTCCATTATATTGGCATACAGTTGCTTGTAGTAATCACACATGATACTCCGTATATTTGCCGTGTCAGTTGTTACTTCTCCTTTTGCATTTCTAAGTATATTGATGTGAGTCTTCCCCCTTTTTTTCTTGATGAGTCTGGCTAGTGGTTTATCAATTTTGTTTATCTTCTCAAAGAACAAGCTTTTACTTTTACTGATCTTTGTCATTGTTTCCTTCATTTTATTTCATTTATTCCTGATCTAATCTTTATGATTTCTTTCCTTCTGCTAACTTTGGGGTGTTTTGTTTTTCTTTCTCTACTTGCTTTAGGTGTAAGGTTAGCTTGTTTATTTGAGATGTTTCTTGTTTCTTAAGGTAGGATTGTATTGCTATAAACTTCCCTCTTAGAACTGCTTTTGCTGCATCCCTTAGGTTTGGGGTCGTCGTGTGTCCATTGTCATTTGTTTACAGGTATTTTTTGATTTCCTCTTTCATTTCTTCAGTGATTTCTTGGTTACTAAAGAGTGTATTGTATAGTCTTGATGTGCCTGTACTTTTTAAAGAATTTCCCTGTAATTGATACCTAGCCTCATAGCATTGTGGTTGGAAAAGATACTTTATATGATTTCAATTTTCTTAAATTTACCAAGGCTTGATTTGTGACCCAAGATATGATCTATCCTGGAGAATGTTCCATGAGCACTTGAGAAGAAAGTGTATTCTGTTGTTTTTGGATGGAATGTCCTATAAGTATCAATTATGTCCAGCTTCTTTAATGTATCATTTAAAGTTTATGTTTCCCTATTTATTTTCATTTTGGATGATCTTTTCATTGGTGAAGTGGGGTGTTAAAGTCCCCTACTATGATTGTGTTAATGTTGATTTCCCATTTTATGGCTGTTAGCATTTGCCTTATTGAGGTGCTCCTATGTTGGGTGCATAAATACAATTATTATACCTTCTTCTTGGATTGATCCCTTGATCATTATGTAGTGTCTTTCTTTGTCTCTTGTAATAATCTTTATTTTAAGGTCTATTTTATCTGATATAAGAATTGCTATTCCAGTTTTCTTTTGATTTCCATGTGCATGGAATACCTTTTACCATCCCCTCACTTTCAGTGTGTATGTATCCCTAGGTCTGAAGTGGGTCTGTTGTAGACAGCATATATACGGGTATTGTTTTTTTATCCATTCAGCCAGTCTATGTCTTTTGGTTGGAGCATTTAATCCCTTTACATTTAAGGTAATTATTGATATGTTTGTTCCTATTACCATTTTTTTAATTGTTTGGGGTTTGTTATTGTTGGTCTTTTCCTTCTCTTCTGTTTCCTGCGTAGGGAAATTCCTTTGGCATTTGTTTTAAGGCTAGTTTGGTGGTGCTGAAATCTCTTAGCTTTTGATTGTATGTGAAGTTTTTAATTTCTCTGTCAAATCTGAATGAGATCCTTTGCTGGGTAGAGTAATCTTGGTTGTAGGTTTTTCCCTTTCATCACTTTAAATATGTCCTGCCACTCTGTTCTGGCTTGCAGAGTTTCTGCTGAAAGATCAGCTGTTAACCTTATGGGGATTCCCTTGTACATTATTTGTTGTTTTTCCCTCACTGCTTTTAATTTTTTCTTTGTATTTAATTTTTGATAGTGTGATTAATATGTGTTTTGGCGTGTTTACCTTGGATTTATCCTGTATGGGACTCTCTGTGCTTCCTGGACCTGATTAACTATTTCCTTTCTCATATTGGGGAAATTTTCGTCTATAATCTCTTCAAATATTTTTTCAGTCCCTTTCTCTTTCTCTTCTTCTTCTGGGACCCCTATAATTCGAACGTTAGTGTGTTTAAAGTTGTCCCAGAGGTCTCCGAGACTGTCCTCAATTCTTTTCATTCTTTTTTCTTTATTCTGCTCTGCGGTACTTATTTCTACTATTTTATCTTCCAAGTCACTTATCTGTTCTTCTGCCTCAGTTATCCTGCTATTGATTCCTTCTAGAGAATTTTTAATTTCACTTTTGGTGGTGTCATTGTTTGTTTGCTCTTTAGGTCTTCTAGGTCCTTGTTAAACGTTTCCTGTATTTTCTCCATTCTACTTACAAGATTTTGGATCATCTTTACTATTGTTACTCTAAATTCTTTTTCAGGTAGACTGCCTATTTCCTCTTCATTTATTTGGTCTGGTGGGTTTTTACCTTTCTCCTTCATCTGCTGTGTGTTTCTCTGTCTTCTCATTTTGCTTAACTTACTTTGTTTGGGGTCTCCTTTTCGCAGGCTGCAGGTTCGTAGTCCCTGTTGTTTTTGGTGTCTGCCCCCAGTGTCTAAGGTTGGTTCAGTGGGTTGTGTAGGCTTCCTGGTGGAGGGAACTGGTACCTGTGTTCTGGTGGTTGAGGCTGGATCTTGTCTTTATGTTGGGCAGGTCCACGTCTGGTATTGTTTTGGGGTGTCTGTGACCTTACAATTTTAGGCAGCCTTTCTGCTAGTGGATGGGGTTGTGTTCCTGTCTTGCTAGTTTTTTGGCATAGGGTATCCAGCACTGTAGCTTGCTGGTCATCGGGTGGAGCTGGGTCTTGGCCTTGAGATGGAGATCTCTGGGAGATTTTCACCATTTGATACTACTTGGAGCTGGTAGGTCTCTGGTGGACCAACGTCCTAAACTCAGCTCTCCCACCTCAGAGGCACAGGCCTGACACCCAGCTGCACCACAAAGACCCTGTTGCCCACATGGCTCAGAATAAAAGGAAGAATAGAAAGAAGGAAAGTAAGAAAAGAAAGAAAAGAAAAGGAAAGAAAAAAAGAAAAGAAAATAGTTATTAAAATAAAAAATAATCATTAAAAATAAAAAATTAAAAAGTAATAAAAAAAGAGAGCAACCAAACCAGAAAAACCCAAATCCACCAATGATAACAACTGCTAAAAACTATATTAAAATTTAAAAAAAGGACAGACAGAACCCTAGGGCAAATGGTAAAAGCAAAGCTATATAGACAAAATCACACACAGAAGCACACACATACACACTCACAAAAAGAGAAAAAGGAAAAAAAAATATATATATATATATATATATTTTTTCCCCCCCAAAGTCCACCACCTCAATTTGGGATGATTTGTTGTCTATTCAGGTATTCCACAGATGCAGGGTACATCAAGTTGATTGTGGAGATTTAATCTGCTGCTCCTGAGGCTGCTGGGAGAAATTTCCCTTTCTCTTCTTTGTTCGCACAGCTCCCAGGGTTAAACTTTGGATTTGGACCCTCCTTTGCATGTAGGCCGCCTGAGGGCATCTGTTCTTCGCTCAGACAAGACGGGGTTAAACGAGCAGCTGATTCGGGGGCTCTGGCTCACTCAGGCCAGGGGGGAAGGGCAGGTAGGGATGCGGGGCGAGCCTGCAGTGGCAGAGGCTGGCGTGACGTTGCACCAGCCTGAGGCCGGCCGTATGTTCTCCTGGGGAAGTTGTCCCTGGATCACGGGACCCTGGCAGCGGCGGGCTGCATAGGCTCCCGGGGGGGGAGGTGTGGATAGTGACCTGTGCTTGCACACAGGCTTCTTGGTGGCCACAGCAGCAGCCTTAGCATTTCATGCCCGTCTCTGGGGTCCGCGCTGCTAGCCGCGGTTTGCACCCATCCCTGGAGCTCGTTTAGGCGGTACTCTGAATCCCCTCTCCTCGGCACCCCGAAACAATGGTCTCTTGCCTCTTAGGCAGGTCCAGAGTTTTTCCCGGACTCCCTCCCAGCTAGCTGTGACACACTAGCCCCTTCAGGCTGTGTTCACGCCATCAACCCCAGTCGTCTCCCTGGGGCCTGACCTCTGAAGCCCAAGCCTCAGCTCCCAGTCCCTGCCTGCCCCGGCGGGTGAGCAGATAAGCCTCTCCAGCTGGTGAGTGCGGGTCAGTACCGATCCTCTGCGCTGGAATCTGTCAGCTTTGCCCTTTGCACCCCTGTTTCTGTGCTCTCCTCTGTGGCTCTGAAGCTTCCGCCCCCACCCACGTCTCCACCAGTGAAGGGGCTTCCTAGTGTGTGGAAACCTTTCCTCCTTCCCAGCTCCCTCCCACTGGTGCAGGTCTTATCCCTACTCTTTTGTGTGTTTTTTCTTTTTTCTTTTGCCCTGGGGGAGTTTCTTGCCTTTTGGGAGGTCTGAGGTCTTCTGCCAGCACTCAGCAGGTGTTCTGTAGGCATTGTTCCACATGTAGATGTATTTCTGATGTATTTGTAGGGAGAAAGGTGATCTCCACGTCTTACTCTTCCACCATCTTGAAGGTCTCCCCTCTCAGTATCTTGTAGTAACCTATAATGGAAAAGAATCCAAAAAAGAATATATATACATATATATGTATATGTATATATATATATATATAACTTTGCTTTACATCTGAAATTAACACATCATAAGTTATCTATTTTTCAATATCAAATGGTTATAAATAAAATAAAAGAAAAAGCATAAGAACAACTTCTCTGTATAGATACAGTGATATTGCTGGTGGTATAGAATATGATGGATTGCTATAGTTTTGCCAAGTCATGCTTGTGTCTTGGTGAAATATACCATAATTTAAAAACCCGGGGAGTCTTTTTTTCACATCTGACATTATGTGGTGACATTAAAGGAATCTTGTATATTAAATATTTAAAAATCATGTAAATCACATTCATGTGTTTAATAAATGTCTCATATCTTGGTATGCTCCCTTTCTCAATATATTTTAAGATATTTACACCCCTGGGTGTATAGTTCCCTAATGATAAAATATGCTAAAAGCTATAAAAATGCTAATCTCTGTATAAACAATGAGCCCAGGCAACATTTTTTTTTAATAAATTTATTTTATTTTATTTATTTTATTTTTGTCTGCATTTGGTCTTCATTGCTGCACGTGGGCTTTTCTCTGGTTGTGGCGAGTGGGGGCTACTCTTCATTTTGGTGTGCAGGCTTCTCATTGTGGTGGCCTCTCTTGCTGGGATCACGGGCTCTAGGCACACAGGCTTGAGTAATTGTGGCACTCAGGCTCAGTAGTTGTGGCTCATGGGCTCCAGAGCACAGGGTCAGTCGTTGTGGCTCATAGGGTTAGTTGTTCCGTGGCATGTGGGATATTCCCAGACGAGGGTTCGAACCCATGTCTCCTGCATCAGCAGGCGGATTCTTAACTACTGCGCCACCAGGGAAGCCCCAGGCCCAGGTAATTTTTAATTGGTTTGGAGATACTGTACTTCTTTATTCTTTTATTTGAAGACTATGATCTGAGCACATTACTCCTTCCTTGGGCTCCTGCTTCCCTGAACAACTTTCTTGATAGTTCTCTACTAGGGAGCAGATCGCTTTCCACTGGAGGGGCTAACCCTGAGTGGCATCCATAGTGGTGGGAGTCAGCCAGGGGCATCTAGGCTGGCTTCTTGCACTCTCACAACGACAGAGGTCAGAGGGAGCTGCCAGTTCAATTCCTGGGGCTTCTGTTATGCTGAGGAGGAGGGGGTGGAGAGGGACTCAGGTAACTGGCATCAGAAAATGCAGATACCTGTGGAGGGAAAGCTGGTGAAATCTTCAGGGTGTTTTCGGCAGCCATGTTGGCCCGTGGTTCCTTCTTCAGTGGTGAAGCTGCTGGGTTCGTCTGGAGAATAGGTCACTGGGAACCACACTTGTTCCCATTGTGTGGCTTGCAAGTGATAGTCCCTGCTTTTCTTCCTTGTTCCTAGCTGTCTTTTTTTTTTTTTTAACATCTTTATTGGAGTATAATTGCTTTACAATGGTGTGTTAGTTTCTGCTTTATAACAAAGTGAATCAGTTATGCATATACATATGTTCCCATATCTCTTCCCTCTTGTGTCTCCCTCCCTCCCACCCTCCCTATCCCACCCCTCTAGGTGGTCACAAACCACCTAGCTGATCTCCCTGTGCTATGAGGCTGCTTCCCACTAGCTATCTATTTTATGTTTGTATATACATAGTGTATATATGTCCATGCCACTCCCACTACTGGGCATATACCCTGAGGAAACCATAATTCAAAAAGAGTCATGTACCAAAATGTTCATTGCAGCTCTATTTACAATAGCCAGGATATGGAAGCAACCTAAGTGTCCATCAACAGATGAATGGATAAAGAAGATGTGGCACATATATACAATGGAATATTACTCTGCCATAAAAAGAAACGAAATTGAGTTATTTGTAGTGAGGTGGATGGACCTACAGTCTGTCATACAGAGTGAAGTAAGTCAGAAAGAGGAAAACAAATCCCGTATGCTAACACATATATATGGAATCTAAGAAAAAAAAATGTCATGAAGAACCTAGGGGTAAGATGGGAATAAAGACATAGACCTACTAGAGAATGGACTTGAGGATATGGGGAGGGGGAAGGGTAAGCTGTGACAAAGTGAGAGAGTGGCCTAGCTGTCTTTATAAGTCTCAGCTTTGCTGGTGTGGGTGCAGTGAAACCAAAGAGGGACCTATTGGTGCCCCAAAAGGTTGGAAAAGTTGGTAGCTCACCTGCTCTTCCTTTCCTGGTGAGGGGAATTCTTTCCATCTGGGAAGTGCCCTCTTGGCCCTAAGCAGTGCCAGTTTAGGGATGGGATCACACAGGCAACGTGAAGCTATGTTCCTCCTCTTCTTATGTGGTTATTCTCAAGTTTTTTTGTTCACTGTGTTGCTCAGATTTCTTAAGTGGACTCCAGAGCTCTCCTAGCGATGTTGTTCTTTGTGGATAGCTGTCTCCCATCTTTGTTGAGAGACTGAGGTTGAGGTCTCCTATGTCTCCATTTTGGTGATATCACTCTCAAAAGAATTTTTACATGAAAGAGTTTCCAGCTCATGTCTAGTTTATGCTTTTCCATTATACCATGTTCTACATGTTTACTACCTTGCCACCAGCCACCACAATTCCTTGAGGAATCTAGAACCTGGGTCCCCATCTTCTTTATGGTAGATAACTTCAGTAGCCACATGAAAGATCCAATCAGTATTCTAACTTTACAAACTTTTAACCTCATCCTTAGTTGATATTCATCTCCCTTCCACGAATTTTCTAGGGCCCAAGATTTTATCACCTCAACTCCATCTCTTTCTTACTCAAAGTTCATTCAAACACCCAATCTTTGCTTCCTTCAAGACAGCCAGATCTTTTATCTCTCTACTCTCTGACCAGCCTTTTCTACAGCATAATATCTGGAGCCAGATTATCTGATTTAGAGTCCCAGATCTGATGATCTTCTATCATCATAATTATTACTAGTATGTTTATACAGTTATATTTACTGTCTAATATGTCACTCTCTTTTCCCAACATGTCTAATTCTTTTACCCTATTTCCTCCAGCATACCACCTGGGAAACCTTAATCATGGAGCAGTCCCAATTATGCATTCTCTTTCTCTGCAAAGAGACTGTTTAAAGCTGGAGGAAGTATAATATTAAATAAATGAGTGTCAATATAAATGATTATTTCTACATCACCTGGCACCCAGTGATACTGAGAAACTACTCAGCTTTCTCTGACATTGGTTTCAGCAACTGTTTCACTACCGCTCTCCTTTCCATTAACTACAGTCTTGCTATATGTGAGCACTATGCTGTCTCCATTTATTTGAATTTGTATATATTTAAGTGCTAGTGTTTGTGAATTAATATCATGTTGTAGATATCTATGCACATGTTTGTGTGGGTTTCCATGTGTTTAGGTCAATTTGTATGTTTGTGAGCTTATTTCTGTCTGTGTTGTTCTGATACTAAACTTTTGAGAGAAATAGAAGCTATCAACTTATTGCCATCAAGCTTATAAACCTGGCATATCCATACTTTTTTCATCTTGTCACACTAGGAGGGTTCCTCCTACTGCTAAGATGAATCCCTCCATCTGAGCACAGAATCTCATTACTTTCTTTCCCCTAGGAACCCTATCTTACCATAAAGCTCCTAAGGAATTCTGGTTTTTTAAGATAATTAACAGGTATTATATAAGAAAAAATGCTCTTTGATCAAATTAGTTTGGGGAAATTCTGGGATACATAAATTCAAATAGCTTTACCACAAAACTCATAAAGGCTTTATTAAAATACCATTATATATAATGAATGTTTCAAAGGGGAACAGATTATGTAGCATTATTCAAACTTAAAATATGAATCCAGGAACATTATCATAAGAATATTACCACCCCAACCCTCCTCTCTAGCTTCTCACTTCTACTGACACAGTGACATGCCCTAGTCTTTTCAATCCAAGGTAACAAGTGATGTGCCAACTTTTCCTTTCTCAGCAATCTTCTCTCTTTCCACATACAGTCAAATTCCACAAAAGAGCTGGGACTCTCACTGTTACATGAACCTTCCTCAGTCTGCCTTTATCTTGACTGCTCAGGTCCCCGTGGACACAGAAATTCCATGGTTACTGTCTTCTTGTTGCCGAATGTAACACGTTTTCAAATCCATATTTATTTGACCTCCCAATAGCTTACGATGCTGTTGAATGCTCCCAGTTTTTTTAAAACATTCCTTTCTCCTGAAATTTTTTTGCCTGCCCTCCACTCCTCAATAACCTTTCGCAAGTTTTCTTTCCATTTTTATACTTGTGTGAGTGTCCTTTAGGGTTATTTTGCAGGTGATCTCTCCTCCAATTGGATGCTTTCTATTCTAGATCACTTATCATTTCCCAAGGTTTCACATAGTATCACACGTATTAATTTCCTAAATTGTATCTTTAACACAGCTGAGCTCTAGAGCCATCTATTAGTTATCTACTAACTACTCCCACTTGAATGTTTAACACCTTCAAAATTTAAATCATTGTTTCTTGCTTCAAACCAGTTTTCCTTCAAGTTTCCCTATGGAAAATGTTTCTAGCCCTCAAGTCAGCCAGTAGGGTATTCTTGATTTCTCCCTCTCCCTTCTCTCTTTACCCTGCTTAATGAACTTCAAATTCCTGTCAAATCTACCTGTAATTTATTTCTCAAATCCATTATGCCTCTTAATTTCTTCTACCAATCCCCTAGTCCAAACCATTGCTGCTATCAGCTGTATTTCTGCACACTCTAAACGTGGCTCATCCTCCCTTAGTTTGGCCCTCTCCGATTTAGTCTTAACTTCATTACCCTGATAAAAACCCTTAAGTGACTTCCCATTGTCAATGCGAAATAGTGGTCACAAGATCCTGGAAATTAATCATCTATCCTCATTATTAAAATATATACTATCTATTAGATACCAAAAATCATCTGAATAGAGAAAATTTCAGAGAGACTAGTTATTTTCATCACAATGTTTTCTTGGAATATTAGCCACTTTCTTTTTGAAAGTTGAAACTTTTTAGAGTTTACCAAATTAGTTGAACTTGTGACCATTTTTTTCCCCAGAGTTGAAAGTAATACATAGCATTAATTCATTCAAAACCCCATATATATTTAAATAGCACCTACACTGATCAGGCACTGTTCCAGGTACAGGGGATCCAGTGGTGAATATGACTGAAAAAAGTCTTACTTTTATGTAATTTGGGTGGAGAATAAACAAATAAAGTTTAAAATATATAATATAATGTCAGATATATATAATATAATGTCAGATAATGATAAGTGGTAGGAAGAAAAATAAAGCAAGGTAGAGAAAGGGCACTGTTTTACATTAGGATGATCATGAAAATGGTTCCTTGATGGGGTAGAGAGGCTATTAATGAAGTTGTTCTGAAATAGGTGAATACATAGGAAAGACAGATGTGTGAGCAGACTTCAAGCAGACTAAGAGAAATGTCCTTGATACAACTCTTACTTTTATAGCTACTTAGGGCAGTAATGGACAAGCATACTACAAATAACCCCTCCCCCCCACAAAAAACAGACAAATATGACCAATGTTACATTATTCTGTTTAATATAAAATTTTAGACTTTTATACGAATAGGTCTATGAATAAGTATGACAGTTCATACAGCCTTTCGTCTCTGGTTTGCAGCTTTTAGCCACAGAAAAATAATGCCTTTTCTGCAGACATTATTATATTTCAAGATCCCTCTCTCCTACCACCATCAAAAACAAAACACTGTATGATTTGCTATGATCAGTTATAATTCATATTAAAAAATACATTTCTATTTTCTAAAATGGCAGCATATGTTTGAATGTTTGATTTACCAAAAGAGGTACATATTCATTCACAGGCAGTAATGCTAAGTTACTTTTTAGTTATTGTATTCAAACAGCATGGATGTCCTTGGACAAAGTAACAGAGAAACGAGCAAACCAGTAAAGAACTCTAATACAGAAGGAAAAATAAGACATTGCTTGACTTTTTTCTTTAATACAGATTATAATATGGCTTTAGAGAGCCTCAGTAAGTATTTTTGCAGGCAAGTTAGAAAGGTGATTTCCTGTAAATCATTGGAAAAATAAAAAACGAATGCTATAACTATAAGCTTCCATACATGCATTATGTCACCTATATGTCTAGGGAAGGTAGAACTGATTAGGGCTCCTCTAAACGGGTCATTAGATAAGCAGAAGGCATGTGACTAGGAAAGTCATTTACTATTTTTTACTGGTAGAATGTTACCTTAATGCATGGTACAGCCTAGGCAGCACAATGGGAGCAATTTTGACTTTCATTTTATAAAAATGGGGGAAAAAAGAAAGGCTTTAAGAGCTGTCATTTTTTTAAAAAATATAATCTCATAGTTATTCAGAAATAGCAGAATTACCATAATTATTAAACAGAAAAAGAAATCCATTAGCTAACAAAGAGATGGGCTAAATCCAAACTGATTACTTCACAAACACAATTTACCTTAAGTCCTGAAAGAACAAAGGCAATTTTGTTAGATGAACTGTACTTTCTCTCAGATCTATTTTGTTAATTGCTTCTCTTTTAACAGAGATAAACAGGGTCAAATTTAAAAAAAAAAAAAACTGATGGATTTGTTTATTAGAACTTCTCATAACTGTAAAACAATAATAAATGTTTAAAACTGAATCACATTAGTTGTATTAAAGTTCAATGCATGCCTCTTATGGAAAACTGTTTACTAGGTTACTAGGGTCTTTTTAAAAATTTCTGGATAAAAATATTATGCTTTTAGCATAGTTCTAGTCGATTCAGTTCAACCCAGAGCAATAAGCCTGTATTAAGAACTCTTTATAACACGCAGTGCTAGATGAAATGTGGGAGATGAAGAGACTGAGGCTTGTCAGCTGGCCTCTGAGGGATCACAATCTAGTGTGGGAGAAAGCAGTTTAAAGCAATTAACCATAAAGTAAGACATCATGTATTAAGTGCTGTAATATAGATACTACGTGACAGGAAAGTAGGGCAAAGAAAGAATTAGTTCTGGCTAGGGAAGGAAAAAGATTACTCAAAGTGCTTTGGGGGTGAATTCTTTTTTAAAAATTCAGAGTTTGATAGGTAAGGGAAAGAAGTAAACTTGAAGACATAAAGGAGTTAATGTGTACAGAGAGACTTGAGCACAGAGTATTCTGGAGGTTCGAACACTGGGAGAGAGTGAGGACGCAGCAGAAGATGAGGCTGGAATGTGAAGCTGATGTTAGTCCATGGAGGACTTTGGATGCAAGCTTAAGGAGTCTGGACTCTATCCTGTAAGTAATAGAAATTCACAAAAGGTTTCTAAGCCAGGTAGTGGCACCACCTGACCTGTGCTTGGGAAGGTGTCTGGTGGCAAAGAAAGTGATAGAATGCAGAGTCAAGAAATTCAAGTAAGAGATCATGTCACAAATTGACACTAAGGCAAGAGAAACTGTCGAGGTGAACCACAGCTGTGGCAAAGAAAACGTAATGCAAGGGATAAATTGTGGGAAAGCAACAGTGGGATCTGATCTAGTGGGATGTAGAGGATGAGGGAGAAACAAGGGTCAAAATGACTTTGGAGACTGGAAGGATAATGATACATTTAAACAAGGTGTAGACTGAGAAGGTTTGGGAAAGTCAAGATAAAAAATGTAGTTTTGCTAAAAGTTGGAATGTTCATAATTTAAGAGATCATAAGAATCATCTAATCCAGCAGTTCTTGACTCTGGTTGAATCTTAGAATTAGATGAGAGCAGTAGTTTAAAAATCTTGATATTTGTCATCCCCGGCAAGGGATTTGAATTTAAGTGGTCTGGCCAGGCAATCTTTTATTATTTTTTAAAGTTCCCCAGGTGATATGAATACACAGCCAGGTTTAAAACCTCTAAAATAATCTGGATCCTTTCATTTAAAGATTATCTTGATATTCAATGAGATTTCAACCCTTTTGAAAGGTTTCAATTTCTTGGCAGATGGCACCCGTGGTTCTTCTCCCCAGGTATCTGACTACCTTCCCTATCTCTCCATCTACTCTTTTCGTGCCTCAGTCCAATCAGTAATGTGCCAGGTGTTAAGAAATTGGGAATACAAAAATGACTGGAACATGACTGCTGCTTGTATGAAATGCCTGTTCAATGATCGCATTTCATGCCTATAACCACATATCTTTATGCTTAATTCCTGACTTACATCCCTAGACCAGATCTCTCCTAATTCTCAGTACTCCTGTAACAGGGAAGAACAAATCTGACTCCATCTGTTTCTTTGACTTTAACCTTTGTATTCTATTGCTCTGGCTAGAAGTTAATCACTGAAGGAATGTTGCCTACAGCTTAAAGTAAACATAATGGCCCATTTTTGAGGACCCTGTCCGCCTATGCCTGAATGTAAAACTAAAATACCTTTATTCAGCTCACAGGAAACATCCTGACTGGGCCCACCTATGAAGAGCTGCAGGAGAAAAGAAATTCACACATTCCCTCCTGGAGTCAAGTCAAAACCAGGAGATTTTTGCAACAGCTTACGGCCTTTTTACTTTGCCTCCTCACCTCCCCTGCTCTTCGTTCTACAAAAGAAACCAGCATCCAGACCCCAGACCCCGGTAAGCTGGGTTCTCTAGGACATTAGTCTGACTCCTTCTTGGACTCCCAATTTTCCAAATAAAGTCATTATTCCCTGCCCTTACAACTTGTCTCCCGATTTATTGGCTTGTCATGCAGTGAGCAGAACAAGCTTGGACTTGGTTACACTACATTTCCAATTTGTTTTCTTCATGTCTCATCCTGGATGCCCTGCTGCCACCACAAACTCAATATTTCTACATTAAAATTCACTTTCCCGGGCTTCCCTGGTGGCGCAGTGGTTGAGAGTCCGCCTGCTGATGCAGGGGACACGGGTTCGTGCCCCAGCCCGGGAAGATCCCACATGCTGCGGAGCGGCTGGGCCCGTGAGCCATGGCTGCCGAGCCTGCGCGTCCGGAGCCTGTGTTCCGCAACGGGAGAGGCCACAACAATGAGAGGCCTGCGTACCACAAAAAAAAAAAAAAAAAAATCACTTTCCCGCCAACTCTACATCACTAATTTTACAAACAAACATGCAACGAGCATCTAACATACATCTTGTTCATGCAAAATCATCCATCTACTCCTTCAAATATATAACTTCTGGAGGCATTTTTGCCTGTCACCTCTGATGTGGGAACCTCATTGTTAGGCTGTACACAGCAGGCCTGCGAGGCCTGGGCTTGCCCAGCTTCAAGACTGAAGAAAGAGGCTGGAGTCAGCGACAGAGCCAGCAATGGTTTAATGAACGGGGATCTTACCTGTCTGAAGCAAGGTCCTGGAGTCACACCCCACTGTGTGCTGCAGACCGATGAACAAGACATGGCAGCAAGCTTTTCTACTGGGAGCAGGGGGAGGTTACCAGTTATAGGGGCAATTGACTTCAGGTGGGCTCCCCGGGTTACCAGGGAAACCAGCAGAGGGGCACGCCCCTTATGGCCCCTTTGATAAGAACAATCACTAGCTGGGCCTGGGGCAAGTCTGTAGAAAGGTCAGTCAGGTGAGTAGAGTGTAGATAAAGCAGGCACTGGTCAGGCAGCGGATGCACAGAGAGCAAGAGAACAGCCATCCTGAGTGGCCTGACCATACACTCAGCTGGGCTGTGCATGGTCCCATGTGCAGCACAGGAGTGTCACCAATTAAGGTTTCCTTAGGTTTTCTACAGGAAGCAAGATCTTCAGTTCAGGATCACTTTTATTTTTTCTTCATTTCTCACTCTACCACACAAACACAGCCAAACTGGCAGAATTTTTTTCTCTAATCTGGAGGGTAGGGCATCCTGCTACTCCCTAATTTTGCTGTTTCTCTTCAAAGGTACAATTTCTAATGCGATATTTTCCTCAAACAATACATCACTAAACTTAGGTTTAAGGATATACAAAGGCCAGAGCCTGGCTATTTCTTTCTTTTTCTCAGATCCCATCCTATGATGATGAACACACTGCTTGGTTTGAAAGACTAAGGTGGAAGTAACAGAAAGAAAAAAATTCTAATAATGTTGCACTCTTCTCAGCTGTATTTAGCCTCTTTGTGTTTTTGTTTCTCATTAATAAAATAAGGATAGTTGTACCTATCTGTCATGGTTAGTATAAAGATTAAATAAGAATGAATAAACAGCACTTAACTAGTATCATCATTATACTTTCTGATGGTCAAAGACTTCACCTTTGAAATCTAGTTACCTGATGGCTGTTTGTTACAAAAAGAATCAGGCAGAGAATATGATGGTTTAGTGAAAAAAATATGTTACGAGTTGCCATGAGGGTCATCCTCAAAATGCATCTCCTTCAATATTAGTGAATAGTACTCTCTTTGGGACTGGGGACAGGTGATTCTGGGCCATAAGATGTTCTATAGCAATCCTGGAGGACTGGTCAGATGTCTTGATTAATTGCTGTTTCGAAGCAGATGTAAGAGCGTCACAAAACGGTGAACAAACACCAGTTTCAAATAAGCCTGCATCCAGCACAGCTCCATGCCAACCAAGGTACTCAGCTGTAAACTGGAGGTACTTACTTGCCTTTTAAAGTTATCAAAGAGCTTAGCCGACCAGCAAATGATAACAATAAACAGCTAACCATGCATGAAACAAGAAATCAGAATTTTCTACTTGTATGCATGCTTAAGCTAGGAGAGATGCCAGTCAATGAGCTTTTAAAAAAAAAAGGCTGAGGCAACTGCAAGATGGCATTTAGAATCTTCATCAAGACCTAGGGAAACGTGCCCAGTGCATAATATAACGGAGGGAAGCTATGGCTCTTGGAGGCTCTGGGAAATGAGCTTCCTGCAATAAGCAGGGCAATTAACCTAAAGCAGATTCAGCTGCTAAGTGGGGTAGACGCGCATTTGTTTGGTCAGGCAAAGACTTCCCTCTTGTGCTCCTGTTGGGATTTTTCATGCAAATTTCAGTTGCTTGGCCTCCACTGCTCCCCTTGGCAAAAGGATTCTGAAAGGTCTCACTGATGTTGTTCTGAGTGTCCAACTAGGATGAGAGGACCCCGAGGCTTTATAGGAGTGGCTTTAAATGGGGGGCATCTCGCTCACCTGGGGAGGATGGGGTGTGACTCTTAGCTCCTCCGGATTTTGCAGTTAGCTCACAGTTCAATTATTTACTGAAAGTTAGAAACAAAATTGTGTGTTTTAGCCCTTGATTAGAGAGAGGATGCTGTTTTGTTAGAGAAGTTAGCTGCAGAGATTTAGTGTGAATGTAGCTGCGGCTGAAAGGTTTCGATTTGGCTAACCACAGAGGTCTGCCTCGAATGCTAACTAAGGATTCCAAGCAGAACAAATTCATTCCTGATGAAGTCTTGCAGCTGACAACGTGGAATAACTTGAATCACAGACCTGTAAAATTTGATCCGGATGGAAGTAAACGACTGTCCCGAAGTGATTTGGCAAGTCTATTTTCACCAAGGCAGTGCAGTGAAAGTGGGTATAGCCAGTGAAGCCATTTTCATCCGCCATCTTCTTCCATGTCCTGCTGCCAAGAGCGTCTCTGAGGGTCTTACCATGGAGAATACGCCTGTTCGCGTGGGTCACACTTAAAGATATGGTACAACACTCACACCTTCTCTTCACTACCAGTTATGGTTCCATCATTTACAGAGGCATCGACACCTTTTTAGGATTCATTTACGCTAGGACCACCTTATGGGTGATGATATTTTTACACTTATTTCTATTTGTATGAAGTATAATTTCTTCTTATTTCTCTTATACTTTACATCTCATGCAGTTTAAAGAGTACAAAGTCCATGGAGAGAAAATTGGAAAGCAGCATACAAATATCAACCCCAGAACACTGACACCAAGGTAGAAATTTTTCTTTAAGTGGCCTTGATGAAATATACTGAATAATTCACTTCTGTTCTCATAACAGGTCATGCAGTATCAGCTTAGCCTCCTGAGGTCAGGGTAGGGGTGAGGAGATGGGAGTCAAAGAGGAGACAAAGAGTCCTCTAGTTCCAGTTTATTGCCTGGAAATTGTACTGTAGAAAGGAAGCAGTTTGTACCATGGAGATATGGAGATAAAGGAATTTCTTTTGTGTCTTCAAGAAGATGTTAGAAATCAGTATTAGAACATTTTACTACAAAAAAGTGGAACATCTGACAAGATTGGTTTTTTAGTGTTTTGGCCTGCTACTTTGTCTCTTAGATGAGGCGTGATGAGGGAAGTTTCTGAGAATGATGTGTAGAGCACAGCTAATCGAATTTTAGGGGATGTGTATGATGGTGAGGTGAGAAGTCAGGATGGCACTTATTTGTAAAGGAAGATGGAAAAAAAAGGGTACCCAAGAAGGATAACACAACAAAGAATTGCTGAGTTCAGAGAAATGAACTAAGTAGGAGATATAAGATGGCAGTAAGGTGAAGGTGATCCAAGAAAATCCAGTATAAAAATTACTGCATTTTTGCAACAAACATAATATTGTATTTTACTGACTAATCTTAAAATTTGCAAAGTGCTTGGTAACAAAGGAAATATTATTGCTAGAACCAGGAGTCAAACACTTGGCTTGTCATGGTGAACAGGCCCTCACTTCAAGTTACTTCCCCAGTAGGCTCACTTCTGCAAGGTCCCTGAGGCTTGCAGAGTGACATCTTGGGCTCAGGTAGAGGCCAAAGGATGCTGACGCGTGAAAATTTGATATTTACTTACAGACGCATGTAAGAATGGGCGTGCTTACTGTTTAAAACATTCTCTAAATTCAAAGAGAATTCTTTTTAAATTGAGCATTGCTCTTCTTAAATACTGCAAAAATTCCCAAGGTAGAAGTCCACTATTTTTTCATCAGACAACAATCCATTCAGAGATAAGCAGGGGGATGAGGAAATTAGGTCAACTCATGTGACATATTTTCTTTTCACATTCATATTTAGGTTACGTTTTTCTACAGAGGTAATGACCTAGGTAATAAAATACAGGTTTTTCCCTATCATAATTCTACCCTATGGCTTAAATTATAAAAACCTGCTTGTTTATAATTATATTTATATTGTATATATATATATATATATATACACACATATATAAAACCATTTATACATATATTCATAAAGATGTATATATGTTTATATAGGTTTTATATATGTATATATAAACAAACCATGCATATATATACGTGTTTATACATCTATAAACTAAGATTCACACAGGAGATGCTGAATGACAAAGTGTTTATTCTGAGTCACATGGTACCAGAATACAAGAAAGAACTTTGTCTCCTTTACTGAATCATATGTCAGCATTGATTTAAAGAAGAAAAGAGGGGAATTCCCTGGAAGTCCATTGGTTAGGACTCTGCACTTTCACTGCCGAGGGTGCAGGTTCAATCCCTGGTCGGGGAACTAAGATTCTGCAAGCCACGCAGCGTGGCCAAAAATAAAAATAAAGGAGAAAAGAATGCTTTAAATAAGTTTGGAAGCAATTTTTTGCATGTGGTTGTACTTACGCCACAGTTGTTCTTTGCTATAATTTATTTTAAAATAAACCATGAAATAATGCAATAAAAATGAAAATCTTATTTTACGCAAATTGGAAGGCATTCCAAATGTTATTCATATAAAGTGATAGACCCATTTGGTCTCTTATTTACTGGAAGAAATATGGCAAGTCACTTGATATCTCCCTGGTGGTAGAATAGCTGGAAATGGAGATGCTAATTTTGATGTAATTCAGAGAATTGTTAACATATATGACTAATATCATTTATGCTTGTAACATATTTTCATGTGTACATTGTAATGGTGAAATTAAAAAGAAAATATTTTGTTTTTCTAATATTCCCATGTTGAACCCAAAGATAAAGAAATATTATTAGAAAGATTTTGGATCCTTCAGAAAACAGTAAATATTTTGAAAAGCATCTAAAGACTTTAAAAATTCCTGCCAAATTGACTCTAGCCTCCATCACTGCCTTCAATCGTGAAAAAATTGTCAATTTCGTGGGCTATGTCTCTTCTCTTTGGTTTCTCTTGTAACTGCTCACAGGCTTTTCTTAAAACTCTTTTCCTTCAATCCCTGTGAAGTTGTACTTAGTTTTCTCCCACTGACTCATGCCTTCTTCATTTCCTGTTTCAGCTCCTGCTTCCCCTTCTGCTACGTAAATGGGGACTTCTGCCAGGTTTCCATTCTCTTTCTATGCTTTCTACCTCATATTTTTTATACACTCCTATGGCTTCAAATTTTACTAAGTTGAAAATTTTTAATGCGTTTCTTTAGCAGCAGACCTCTCTTATGGTTCTAGTTCTAATTTCAGCTCCCCATCCATAAACTTCCCATATGTATCCTATGTAATATTTCTGGCATCCAGAACTTTCTGATCATGTAGGGCTTGGGGAATATCTCTTCCTCGGTGTATTTGCTTCCATATTTTGCTGCTAAATACCAATCACCTCTCTAACTAAAACCTCTAGGCCCCAGCTCAATACATTTATTGTATTCAACCGATTCCTTAATAGCTCCATGTTAAAGTCAAAAAGCTCTAGCAATTCAACTTATACACAGAGCTCTTCATTTACCACCCTCCAGTCTGATCCTTTTCTGGTGTTCTCTGTCTCAATGAATTGTATCCCTCTCCATCTCATTTCACAGACCATGACTCACCCACATGCAATGTAATCCAATCATCACTGTGATTTATTCAAAGGTACCATTGTGTTTCCCCAAACTACCCCATAGCTTCCTAACTATTTTACCACATAAGCACTTTTCTTCTCTACTTTCTTTGCAACTGCAACTGGAATCAAACTTCATTTTTTTCCTTCATTTATCTAAAATTTTATCCATTCTTAAAATCTCAGCTTATAGTCCACACCTTCTTCAACTCTTCCCTGATTTCCACTAGCCTTCAAGTTTTATTTTAGTTTTTAAAGTAGCCATGTGATGGCAAGCTATGGGCTTTGATTATACCCATCTCTCAGATGTGAAATCTAAGGCTCAAAAAGAAAAATGACATGCCAAAGTCACCAAACCTGTCAGTAACAGAGGTGGGCTTTCAAATCAGGTGTATGTGACTTAAAACTCATCTTTGTCTGCAATACCACCTCCCTCAAAATTGTCTTTCTCTAACACATTAGTGTTATTAACATGACATCTATCTTGTGCTTCCATTCTTTCATATTCCCACCTGGTATAGAAACTTCTTGAGAGAGGAACCATTGCTTCATTCATTCACTTAATAAATGCTTTTGTCTATGATATAACTGGTACAACATGAGGATTTAGGAATACAGTGCTGACATGTCAGATTTAAAAGTATCTGTCTCTCACACAATATATGCTGTTTCAGAAGACCTTAATAATTATTAACAAACTATGAATATGCTCTATTTTTATTTTAACACTATTAATAATCTTCAGCAGATATAGGACTTCATGAGTCTAGTTATTGGAATCTCATAAAAGTAAATTATAGTTGCCCATGATGTAATTCAGGTTTTGGAAGATAAAAACACTTTCTTTCAAAGAAATACCCCTATACAATACCCAGAAGGGCAGCCAATTTTTATATACCCTTTAAAATATTATATAAAGTTCAAAGTAGTAATTCACAGGCTGAGTTCAGAAGAGATTATGTAAACAAATATTGATATTTGTGGTATAGTAGACAGAGTTTTCACCTGATTACTAGAAGGTAGGCGTGGGGTTAGTGACGCAAATGTTCAATAAAAACCGCAGCTGTTAAAGTTGGGGAAAATATGAGGGTATGACATGGTCTGCTGGATATTCTGAATGACCTAAGCTCTTCCTCCTTAACCCTTTGCCCCCGGGACAGAACAAATGGGTACTAGGCTCAAGTAGGGGCTATAAATTAGTCCCAAGAAGTTGTTATATCTGGAGCTGTGAATCTGTCAGGGAAGTTCAGCATATCCTCGATGGTCAAACAATCCATGCTTAAAGAGTAGCTATTATGTTAAAAATAAATAACCAGTATGTCTGGAGCAGTTAGTGTGCCTATGCTGTCAGTTTGTCATTAGTGATTGACCTATCCAGAGTGTCTTTGAGGCTATCCACATTTTAGTGATATCGATATCATTATTCTAACAAATATTTATTTAGTTGGAATCCAATGCTTCATGGCACATTCATTTTAACCATAATTCATATTACCTATATATTAAAGTCTTTTAAAATGTTAGAAACACATTAATATTTAAATGCTGTCAGGTTTTATATGTCAACCCAAGAAATGTGTGGCCTATTGTTCCATCAGAATTACGCCTTCCCATGTGATTTTCTTTTTTCTGACCTGACTCTATGCAGCAGAAGACCTCCTTCAAGAAGTCTATCCCTAAAGGATCACTAAGCAGTGTGATCAGAGACACATCACTTATTGAAGGCAGGTTTCCACACTCAAATCACCTGTTCTCAGACTCTCGGGTGCCCCGAAGTATAGCTTTGAAATAGTAGGTGACATTCTGCCACTTACTGTGTTTTCACACAATGCAGCCCTTGATCATGTTGTCACTTCACATGAAGAGACTCAGATGGAGAACAAGTTGACTTCCGCTGTCTTCTCAGAAATGAACAAAGAAACTCTCTCTGGGAGAGTCAGGTCTCGAATTTTCTAACTTGATTGAGCCATATTTTACCTGGCTGCAAAGCAACCATATGCTACACACTTTCCAATTGCCTTCAGACTTGCCAGATGCATTTATAGACTAAGAAGGAGCCCTAGGAAAAATGTGGTGGATGAAATGAAGTCTTTTTCACACTGCCCCTTTTATTATTGTGTTATAAAAACCCAGGCTCAAAATAGATTCAGGTAGATTTATCTTTTAATGAAAATCGCTGGGAGGTTTGAAGTCACATATTATTATCTTTTTCTCCTGTCTCCACTGCAGGACTCATTTGCAGTGCTGACCTTGCAGTACGGTCCTAGAGGGAGTGATAATGATATTGTGGACTGACTTCCTTCAGAAGGGATTTTTTTTAAAGAGACAATGAGGCCAGCATGCCCCCTGTTAGGCTCCATTGTCCAAGGTTGCACAAGTCAGCTTTTCCGGAGAGCAAAGGGCGGCAAAGTTCAGGGACACTGTGTGTAACAGAAAGGAGCGAGTTCTCAGGACATTGTCAGGAAGCTGGCCTCAGCTGCTCAGGAGGTCTTGTGCAGCACTCACAGGCATCAGCGCTCACCTGAACTGCAGGTGGGAGGCTGGACGGTCTATATACTTTTGGGTCCTTTCCTATATTCCCCCTGCTGGGGCTGCACAGAGCGGCTCTAGAGTAACTAACTGCCCATCAGCAATGCACACGCCTCTTCCACTGTCACTGCGGCCTCCTGACGCTTGAAATGGGCTCTCAGAAAGCTGATTAGTATGAGAGGGATTTTACCAGTTTTTTCTCGTCTTGGCTGTGGGCTTCTCTTGTTTTTAGTTCTTTCTTGAATTTCAAACTTCATAACAGAGAAGAGATGCAGTGTTGGTGATGGGACGCATGAAGCAGAGGTAAGAAGAGAAAGTAAACAAGGGAATGGCATTTAAAGAAAGATTGTTAGCAGTCAGCATTTCAACAGATATATGTAAAAAGAGCACACTGGGGAAATAGTAATGAGAATTTAATGTCACAATGATTGTAATTTTATGCCTAAATACACTCAACATGACAAGGAATTCTCTTAATTTTAATTAGGAATAGGTGGGGGCATCTTAATTTTTTCCTACTACCTGCATAGCTCCTGGAACTAATTGCCTTCCAAGAGCAATAGATGATAGAAAAACACGATTGCATCGTATGTTCTGGAGAACATAAAGAGCACGCTGGGCTGTACCCCAGACACCTCCAAGGCCTGCACTTGCCCAGCTTCAAGACCCAAGAAAGAGCCCCAAGTCAGTGACAGAGACATCAGTGGTTTAATGGATGGGGGAGCTTACACATCTGAAGCAAGGTCCTAGAGCGACACTCCACTGTGTGCAGCAAACGGCGGGCAGGACATGGCTGCAGGCTTCGCTCCTGGGAGAATGGGAGATTACCAGTTATAGGGGAAAGTGATGGCAGGTGGGCTCATTGGTTACCAGGGAAACCAGCAGAGGGGCACAGCCCTCACTGCCCCTTTGATAAGAGCGATCACTAGCTGGGCCTGGGGCAAATATGGAGGATGGTCAGTCAGGTGAGTAGGGTGTAGGAAAAGCAGGCACTGGTCGAGCAGGGGATGCACAGAGAGCAAGGGAACAGCCTCCTTGACTGTCCTGACCATTAATAGCATCACACTGATTTCTTGACTCTGAACTGGAGCAGCATCTCAATCTAACTGGTAGTAATTACAATCCCATATCTATCTATTTGACCGGATGGTTTTATATTTTATGCATTTTACTATACAACTACCTCCTATGAGTGAATTCCATGTGCAAATGGCAAAGCAAGCTTGAAGAACTGAGTCAGGTAAGTTCTTTTGAATCTATTACCCCTGAATAAAAGCCTCAGTGAAATTCTCTGCAGCTTAATATTATAAGGATTTTCGTAAATTGGTGAAACATATATATCTTCCATGTGGATGTGCTTGTCTGGGACTTACCTATTGTAGTAAAATCTACCTCCTACCCTACTCCTGCTCTCTCTTTTTAATGATTCACAGAATCACTTAGCATCTAGCCAGGGATGGCTGAACAAGCTTGATTAAATTTAAACTCTTCTCTACTCACCTGAAACTAGTAAACACCCCTCCCCTAAAACCTACTGGAGCCTCCCTGAAACTAAGCATTGTCTGAAGAAAAGGAGGTTTCTAGAAAAAATAAATTTTCCTTTCCTCTTTGTACTTTATTTTTCCCTATTCTAAGACACACTGTAACTTAAATTCAATTGTGCCATGAAAATTATGTCCATAATTGGATCTGGTTAAAATAGTTTACTTTTATCTATATTAGTTGAAAACATATGAAGGTTTTTTCATAGTGAAAAATTAAAATCCAGAATGACAAAATTAAAACTAGAGAAACACAGCCAAAAACATCACTGCGTGCACAGGTGTCTATCCATGTAGAAATGTAGCACTCTCTCCCCCAACCTGAGAAGCACACTTATGTTCTATCCTTTAGTAGGAGGCCTATTTTCAAAAGTCAGAAGACTCCTTATGTCTTAGACATTCTTACAGGAGCATATCTGATATTATGAATGAAGAGAAAATAGGCACTGCTAAGGTAAACAAATTTTATTTTGTCTTGTTTGCATAGTCAAGTTCTGTAAGATCAGTGAATCTATGTTTATTGTTTGTTGCTGTTTTGTTTTAAAAAGTCACCCATCACAGGCCAAAATGACTTGTAATACTATGAAGTTGTTGAGAATGCTTGCCACAGAGAAGGCATTTTATAACCCTTTATTTAAAAGGTGAACAAGTGAATGAAGGATACCTTGAATTTAATGTATGAGAAATTTATGAAAATGTGAAACGTGAGCTCAACATTGTAAAATCTATAGATTTAGCCACCTGCCAATGCAGGGGACACAGTTTCGAGCCCTGGTCCCGGAAGATCCCACGTGCTGCAGAGCAACTAAGCCCGTGCACCACAACTACTGAGCCCGTGTGACACAACTACTAAAGCCTGCATGCCTAGAGCCCGTGCTCCACAACAAGAGAAGCCACCACAATGAGAAGCCTGTGCACCACAACGAAGAGTAGCCCCCCCCACCACAACTAGAGAAAGCCCGTGCGCAGCAATGAAGACCCAATGCAGCCAAAAATAAATAAGTAAATACATAAATTTTTTAAAAATCTATAGATTTAGGTACTTTTAAAAATCAATACTCAATGTTACACTGAATTCCAATTGACAGAATTATTAGTTTTATTCATAAATAATGGGTTTACGGAATTAGACATAGGATGTTTTCCCACTTTAATCTCTTTTCAGCAAGCAAAATTATGGACCTGAATATGGTAACCTTCATGGTAACCCTAAGCCTTCGAATATTTTTTAAATGTTTTTTTTCTCAAAAAGATATTTTTGAACACCTACCACGTGCTAGACACTGTCTAATGCTATGAATAGAGAAGTGAATAATAGAAGCAAGAGAAGTCTCAAAGCTAACATTATAGTAAAGGGAAGTAGGCGATAAGTAAGAAGTAACATATAGATATCAGATAGTGATGAGTGTTGGGGAAAAACATAAAGCGGGAAAGGGAGATGGGTATAAATTAACATAATGTAAATAGGAAATGTCCACTGAGACTGTGACATTTGGGAAAAGAACAGAAGGTGAAGAGGAAGTGAGCCATGGGGGGAGAGGAAACACGAGGGAGAGGGTACAGTAGGTAGTACGAAGGCTCTGAGGCAGAAACATGCATAGGTGTTAGGAGGCCAGTGTGACTGGCGTGAAGTGAGGGAGAGGAATAGTAGTATGTGAGAGGTTCTGTGCTGCAGACTGCGTAGGGCCACTCTTAGGACTGACTGCGTCTCAGTGAGATTGGTACTTTCACTCTAAAATTTCCACTACTTGGATATATATATTTTATTTTAGCTTCAAGATTCATTTGAAAGTTACTCTTTTGGAACCTGAGCTCAAAATAAGGCTAATCCCCATGACTTCAGCTTGTCCCCTGATTTAGGAAGGAGGGTCTTACTGTATTTTTTCACATAATTGTCCATATTGTCAAAACCTATAGGAGTATGAACATTTGATGCTGGGCACTGGGATTAATGCAACGTATCTTAGGTCTAAATTGGAACCAGATGACCTAGATGTATTTCTCATACTTCGGATCATCCTGCAAATCCCAAGACAGGCCAGGTTCCTTGGGGCAGGAGGCTCATCACAAGGGTGGGGTAGAGATGAAGGCAGGAGCTAATGTCCACGTGTCCAGGCCTTCTTCCCAGAGCTGGAATCAAGGTTGAACACCTGGTATCTGACTTTTCAGGAAAGTCTGGATTCCAAGGGTTGGGAGCACTTGCTTAGCTTTGAAGATGCAGAGCAAGGAGACCAGCATCCTCTCCCACAGAGCCCTGGAGGGCCGGACTTTAGAATGAGACACTACCAGGGACCCCTGTGTCCTGGCGCAGTTGCAGAGTCAATATGCACAAGCAGCTTCTGCCTTAAAAGGAGTCCACAACCCCTTCCCTTCAGATGAAATGATATGCCTTCTGGGTCATCTGCAGGTTGTTTCTAGTGTTTTTCTTACTCAAAATTGCAAATAAAAGAATTTAGATTTAAAAATATAGTGAAACATTTTTGGTCCAGACAGAAAGGACAGAGTGTTTATGGCCTGAGTGTTGTGGCCAATGCTAGATTACTCAGTATGAAAACAACCAGCCTCATGCGAACACAATTTTGTTGAAAGGATTTGATGATTGATTAAAAAAATATTAACTCATCTTGGAGACTTATTTTGCTTTCTTACAACTTTTACTACATAGTAGTGTTTCTATTTTTTATTCTATATGTAAGGGTGCTATACATTTTTAAGGGTAAGTTCTCTAAAGAATGTACTTCTTGCCTGGCTAGAGCTAACTTATGTTCCTCTCTCAAGCTACAAAGATTTTCTTTGTGGATAACCTGGTGATGTTAACATATAACACTTACCAGCAAAAAATTTTGAGATCTTGAGTTGATCAAATTTTGAGTTGCAGCAATTGGTGGTATGATAACAAGCTAATGCTGCATGAAAGAAACAGTTAATCAACTTCTCTTGAGAATACCAAGATAACAGAAAGGATCTGGTCAGTACTAATTGATGGTTAATAATTAACTCATTTTCACATTATTAGTGTACTTACTATTTATTATTCATCAAACACTACAGTGAGAAAATAATTTCAAACTTCAAGAATTTCCATCATTAATTGCCATCTTTTTGTAGAATCAAATACATCCTCAATTGTAAAACCGTAATTTTAGGTGAAAGTAAAACAAAATAAACAAAACAAATCTTACAATTCATCTGTAAACACTACCAATGCTAAAAAAGCACCCTGACTTTAGAGATTTAGAATATTAAAATGTGGGTGGCTTGGAATCAAGGAAACGCAGTAATTAAATAATTCACCCAAGTAAAAGTATCACAGACCTACTATGTGCCAGGTACTGTGAGAGGCACTCTAGTCATAACACACAGAACTGATACAGAGCTGATACAAAACAATCTCTGTCCCCAAGTTGTCAACAGTTTTGACAGCTTTCAATAAGTAATAATAATAAAGTTTGGACAGTGCGTTGGTATGGGAAATATAGTTTGATGTTTGAGCTGAGGCCCAAACGAAAAACAGATGCTAGTCAGAGAATATGTGGTGGGTGCCAGGAAGGGGGTTCTAGATAAAAATAGTAGACGAGTAGAAATAGAAAAAAAGGATGGTGCTGAAAAATGTAGTATGGCTAGAACATACTGTTTGGCCCATGAAGTTTAAGTGTCAAGAATGCAATTAAAGAGAGAAAAAGATACAAATTCCTGCAGGAAAGAGTGATGGAAAACCACATTTAGATCTATAGTAGCTATCATTTCATGCAGTCAGGCTCCTAGTCACTCTGAGGGCATCTTCTCCTTGAGATACCCCTTCTCCTTGGAGTGAATGGAATTAAATGTTTGTGGTAAGAGGAATGTTGATGGAGGATCAACCTGCAGTTAAACGAACTTTTGACTTGAGACTTACAGATGGGCATGTGGAGTACATCTTGACACAGGCAGAGAAATTTCGGCTTTGCATCTGGAAAGATGGAGGGAGGATGTCATATGAAAATTATTCTTTCATTGGAGTATTCCAACAGATAGGATTTTTAAAATTTACATTCATACAATAGAACACTAAATAGTAGTGAAAATAACTCATAATAGTGCCGACATGCATCAACATAAATATAGGCCATACCTATCACGCTTAGAGAAAAATCCATTGGTAAATTGATAAAGTATGATTCTACTTTTACTCAGATTAAAACCATGCACAATAAACCATATATGATTTAGTGATATAAACATGCAGTAAAATTATCATGGGAAATCAAGGGTTCTATATTTTATTTTGTTATGAACATACGTTAATATATATGTTAAGGTTTCTATTAACAAATAAGGTTATTTGTTATGAGAAACTAGTTCCTTTGCAACATTTCTAACATCTAGTGCCCTCAGTACACAGTACATCACAAATTCTTCTCGCCAGTAAAATTATTTTCTATTAATTATCACATCTTAGCATATCTAGGTGTCTGACTATACGAGGGTATGATTATTCTCTCTGGTTAACAGATAGTTTGAAAAGCAGAGATTTCACAGCAAGTGCAAAAGCCAGGCCAGGCCACGCCAGGCCTTTTGTCTATAGCCTTGGGATCCTTCCTGAATAGACACAACCCGATTATTGACTGTGAAAGTCCCCCACAATTTATCAAAGAAGGACTGTGGGAGGCTGTGCTCGCCAAGTCAATAGTCATTAGCTCTATGTTGCTATTGAACACTTTAAAAGTGGTTCAGGAAAATCTATGAGTTCAATATTTTGGGAGACATCAACCTATGTGTCCCTGATGTTTTTCCCAACCAGGGCCCTGATTTTGATAAAAACAAGCTTCCTTGGTTGAGAGTTTTACCGTCTTTGCAGCTGGGGTAGTCAGATATTTAAGTTTTGGACCAGGTCCTCAGCTTTCTCTGACTTCAAAAGAAGAAGGCATCTGTGTGATCTCCCAGGGTGTCCCTTTCTTTATCTTTTGTATTACTTTTCAGTTACCTGTCAATTAGTAGTAGCTTTTTATTATGTTTTTCTAGGGCATCAGTTATGGTGCTTAACAATAGCCATTCAATCCCATTGTCCTTAAAATGACCATTTCCCCTTTACCTGTTACTGGGGTTAGTATACCATCTGAATTCACTGGGTGGCCCAGAATTCCATATCAACTACTTTATTTTTATTTATTTATTTTTTGGCCTTGCCACCCGGCATATGGGATCTTAGTTCACCAACCAGTGATGGAACTCGAGCCCCCTAAAGTGGGAGGGCGGAGTCTTAACCACTGGACGGCTAGGGAAGTCCCATATCAACTACTTCTAATGAACTGTTGTTTATCCCTCAACTCACATCTATGGGCTCTTAGGGAGTTCCCTATGACCAAGTGACAGAGAGGGAAAATTCTGGTCTGGTTCTCAGATGGGTCAGCTTAATAGCTTGATGTAAGCTGAAAATGTACACCTGCTGCACTTCAGCCAGTCTAGGTATGGTCCTACAGGACAGTGGTGAGAGAAAATCCTTCCAGTGAGCAGAGTTTGGAGTAGTATCCTTGGGCATTCACTTTGTTGAATTGGGACCTAGACAGACAAAGATTGGAAGACAGAAAAAAAGCAAGGCTGGAGTATTATATGCAGATGGATTTGGGGAAGGCACAAAGTTTGTGGATTATTGTGCATCTCATATTAATGTATGATAGAGACATAAAGCCTCTATCACAGAAGAGATGTTCAACTGCTAAGTGAACAAGATGGCCCATCCTGCTGATGTCAGTAAGCTCATTTCTCAGCCAGCACAATGTTTGTGCAATGGGCCGATGAACAGATTGTCCATGGTGGCTGAGATGGAACTGTGCATGGACCCAACAATGTGGGTTCCCTCTCCCTATGGCTGATTAGCTATTGCCACTGCTGGATAGATAAACTGTCAATGGCAGCAACCAGTGCAGGCCCTCAAGTTGAATTTGGAAGCATGTTGAAGCATGTTGGAAGCATGTTGAAATTAGACCCTTTCAACCTTAGAGGAGGCAGTGATTTAATCCCACCAGAACTGACACAATTTTGGATATGAATTTGCTTTCCTACATAGAGTACTTCTGCCAACCCTACCATCCAGGCTCTTACAAAATACCTAATTCATTGGGATGGGATCCTGCAAATTTCCTCAGATGAACAAGACAATTTTATGGCAAAAAAAGGTGAGGCAACGGGTGACTTACCATGGAATCTACTTGTCTCATTACACACCTTATCACCACAAAGTGCCAGACTAATGTGATAATGGAACTATCTGTTCAGTAAAATGTCAGCTCAGAGCCAGAGCAGGTTTGGTATGCTGTTCTTTAAGATGTGCAATATTCATTAAACTAATGTCCAATATTTGGTGCTGTGTCCCTAATATCTAGAACATCAGTTTTGTAACCAACTAATAAAGGTACCATTGGCTCCTCTTCCCATTACCCTTGTCAATCCATTTGAAAATTGTGTTTCATGTACTCACAGTTTAGACTCTTTTAGCTTATAAGCCTTGATTTCTACTGTGGGAATGTTTTTTCCAGGGGACACAGTAAAGATCTCAATGAACTGGAAGCTAGAATTACTGCCTTATCAAATTGGGCTGCTCATGTGCCAATGAACCAATAGGAAGGAAAGAGGTTCTGATGCTGGCAGGGTATTGACACTGATCATGACAAAGAGCTAGAGTGGGTGCTATTTGATGGGGAAGGGGGAGGGTATATCTGGGACCAGGAAGATTCACTGGGTGTGTCTTGGTGCTTCGGGGCCCAGAAATAAATCTGGGTGGATGATTGCAGCAATCAGGGTCTGCCACAGACAAGTCAACTAAGTGCTCAGACTCCTTGAAGATTTGGGTCACACGTTGGGTAAGAAACCCACACTAGCTGTAGTGAGGGAGCTCTGGGAAAGGAGATGATGAATACCAATTATGACGTGGAATGATTTACAGATGATGGAACTATAGCTGCCAAACTAATCCTCACACATAAATTCTTCTGTAAAGTTTACAGCCAACTAACAATTTGGAGAGTTGGTTATGGATTGGAATTAATGGAGGGCCCAAGCCCATGCAAATGGTGCCCTGGAAGGACTATAGCAAACACCTTGGGTAGTATCTCATTTCTTCTCTGCCTCACCTCTCATTTTAATCACTAATTCAGCAAACTGTATTGTGCAGACGTGTCAAGTGTTCATTGTCCTCCTTGCGTGCTCCTTGGGTGCTTTTCTAGCATATGCTTTGGGACACCTGTGGGAGCTAGCTTAGAATTCATATGTGCAACTCAGAAGTTCAGGGAATTTATGACTCATAAAGAAACTCTCAATGGAAGGTAGGATCTGATGGATAATTGCTTCCTTTTTACACCCCTTGAATCCTGAGATCCTTATCATAAATTTCCTCAGATAGTCCAAGTGGGATTGCACACTCAGTATTCACAGAAGCAGTCAGTTGGAAAACATATCTTTATATAGGCTTTCTCTCCTTTACTGTTACACTTTCCCCATGTCTTAGCCCACTCAATATGCTATAACAAAATATAATAGACTAGGTGGCTTATAAACAACAGACATTTATTTCTCACAGTTCTGGAGACTGGGAAGTCCAAGATTAAACCACCAGCAGATTGGTGTGTGGTTTGAGGGTCTGCTTCCTGGTTCAAAAACAGCCATCTTCTTGCTGTGTCCTCACATGATGTAGGAAGTGAGGGAGCTCTCTTGGGTCTCTTCTATTAGGACACTAATCTCATTCATGAGGACTCCACCCCCATGACCTCATCACCTCCCAGAGGCCCTCCACATACCATGACATTGGGGATTGGGTTTCAACATAGGAATTTTGGAGGGACACATATATTCAGTCTATGGTACCCTGGTTCCACACTTCTGTTTCCTGGAAGCATTTGCCCTATAGAGTATTTACATTAAAACCCCTTTGAGTTGTGTTTTAAAAGGAACCTATACTGTGAATATGACATACATATGCACATTTTTCTATGAATAGATTCCTTAATTTTATTATCTCCACATGGTCATACATCTGCCACTTTACAAAGCATTGGAATTGATAAGATCTCTAGAGGTGTGATGATAAAAGAAGACAAGAAAAATCTTATCGAAACACGTTTTAGGAAAGGACATAAGAAAAGGAGCCCACAGAGAAGAGAGAAGGCATGGTCATTGAATGAGAAGTAGTATTAGAAGGTTCCCATTCCACCTCTTGGAAAGTTTGGGCATATGGATTTTCATATTCTGGAATCATCACAAAATCAAACTTAAAAGTCATGGTAATTTGGAAACAGGTATTGAAGTGACAGAAATAAATCACTTTAAAAAGTCATTACTTGGAAGTAAGCACAAGATGCTTTCTTTTATGTGCATTCCTTCAAGTTGGAAATACAAAGTAAATATTAAGACAGAGACATTTGGAAGTGGAGGGTTTTGTATAGTGGATAATTTCAATAGGTCTGCGGTTACTTGGTCTTTGTAGTAAGTGCTTGGTTTAGGGTGAATTTCAGCTTTATTAAAACTTGTAATTCAACAATGATTCTGGGGAAGTATGGTCAGGAGTGGGGTGGAAATTGTGTAAATTCCATAAGCAGAGATTGTTTAATATTTCAGTTTTTTAGGATAATAGTTTCTCAAACCCTACTCATTAGATTATAAAAACAAAAAAGAAAAAACAACAAAAAAAACCCCCACTGGGTCTTCTGTGTTAATGGAGTATTGTTTGTCTTGATTTTTACCACCTGACTACAAATCACCTTCAAAGTAGCCTGTGTTCTCTGCCTGGCCCCTTCTGTACTGCCCTAACTCTCTGGGCACTCTAGGAATAGAGCACTTGCCACTAAAGGATATGATTATTTATTTTCATGTTTTTCTCTTTCATCTAAAATTTTATAACCATTAGAAAAGGTATTCCTCATGTTTCATAATACTGCCTAATAGGTAGTATTACTTTACAAAAGTTGAATAAATGTAACCATTTTATAAGATAAATTATTTTTAGATTTTACATGCCATCAAGATTTGCACATACATGTTAAAAGAATTGATAAACTCACATAAGAAAACATGCCATCAGTGTCTATAGAATTAAATAAAATTACCCCATAAATGAATGCCCAGTATATTGATAAAGAGTAGGACTGTGAACCATGAATACAGATGATTATTTTACAGCTCACAAGAACACTAACAATTACAATGTCTGTAGAAAAGCAGAAAGTATTCGTGCTTTTCTTTTACTAAGCCTATGTTTTACCTTTGAGAACTCAGCAAATACAGTCTTAAAATAAAAGCCCGTATTTTAAAGAAGAAAATCCTTGACTTATTAGGAGAGCCTTCAGAAACATTTCTTCATATATGTACATGGTAAATATTACACATTGGAGCCTGCATCTACCCTGTTACTGTTTTCTACCTGAGAGACAAACGATCTATTTGAACACAATGACCGTCTGCCCAAATCATGGAGATGGACGAACACAGAATCCAAAGCAGCACAACTCTGGTGGTAGTGATCTTTCCTGGAAAACATCTGCTACCAGCTGAGTGTGTTTACATTTTGGCAGCACTGGCAGATGTGCTTATAGACAGCCCATCTGTGTGGTGATGGAGGCTGGAGTGAAGGAAGCTGGGCTGGACAGACAGCAGAGACACAGCTTACTATAATACACTGAGTTGTTCCGGAAAATGCAAATTATCACCTCATAGCATGTTTTTTCCTTCCTGTGTTATTAATGTTTTAAAGCTAACTAATTTGTGTATTGCCCAGTATAAGCAATAAAGTTTAGGTTTGGGACTGCTCTTAGGAATGTAGTCATGGTATGATTACTATTTTAGAAAAGAGAGTAATTGTTACTGTAAAAATTAATGTAAAAAGTTTAGAGAATAAATATATGTTTAAAATATTTTCCTATTTGAAAATATTATTCAAAAAATATTTTGGCCTGTGGGAAAAGAAAACACTGAATAAAGTAAGCATCGACCTTTCTAACTGAAGCTTCTTATCTGTTCTCTTCTTTTGTGTTGTTTGCTGTATTCAGAAGTGTTATCCAAAATCTGTTCTGAAGAACATAATTTCATACTTAATGGAAGTTATATACAAAATTATCCATGACTTTTTAAACAATAGAAATATCTCTCTTTATCTCAAGATTTCTCTGATCTTTTTCTATGTTAATGTATTTTCTGAATCTCCAAGGAAGAGATATACAGAGTTGTCATCCACTGAGCACATTTTTTGGAGCCTGTCCTGGACCAGTGTTCTCTTGTGTTCACTTGAGAAATTCCACTTTGGGGACTGAGTCAGAAATCAGCAATCTGGAAGCAAAAATATTTTTAAAAGAGATATTTATGTTAGCATTAGATTCTTTCACATAATTTATTGATTGAGATTCCAGAAATTAAGTACCTAAGTGACGGAAGTCTATCTTTTAAGAATGGATTGAATAATACTTATAGTCTTCTGAGAGTATTTATTTATTTGTTTGTTTTGCTTTCATGAACTCATGCATGATGAAGCCAGTATATAGGGGAAATCATTTAAACTGCTCCTTAATTTGGAGATTAGGTTACTTCCATTCTCAGGAAAAGAAGGAAACTAGTAAAAAAAAAATCAATATAAAATGGATGAACTTAGTCATCTGCAGAATTTCAACCTTAAGATATTTCTGTAAATATCATCTAATGCTAAATTGCTAATGGAGATGAAACACCCAGATTCAATTAAAATGTTTGTATAGAAATCTCATAATTAGACTCTAAAATGACTGCAGTATGATCAATTTTGTGGTACATAAAGTCAGATTCTAACGTAACAGTAATCCAGCTTGCATGAAAAAAAGACAGGAAGAGTTTGGAGCAAGAATTATCAGTGTTTATGCAGAACCATCCAAGAGACACTGCCCTGAAAGGCATAGTTCTTCTTGTTATTAGAGATAATCATTTGTTTTTCACTTATTAGACTGCCCCAAAGTCTATATGATATACCCTGCCTATAGACTTACCTCAACTTTTAATCTGTGCTCCATAAATAATGACTTATTTGCAAACTAAGTTTCCCAGGAAACTTCTTGCCAGTTAAAAAGTATTGACATCAAAATCTGATCATCGGGCTTCCCTGGTGGCGCAGTGGTTGAGAGTCCGCCTGCCGATGCAGGGGACATGGGTTCGTGCCCCGGTCCAGGAGGATCCCACATGCCGCGGAGCGGCTGGGCCCGTGAGCCATGGCCGCTGAGCCTGCGCGTCCAGAGTCTGTGCACCGCAAGGGGAGAGGCCACAACAGTGAGAGGCCCGCGTACAGAAAAAAAAAAAAAAAAAAAAAAAATCTGATCATTAAGGAGGTGGACGCTGAAGTCAGACAGACCACTTGGATTCAAATCCTTGTTTTCTCACTTCTGACCTTTGTGACCTTCAGCAAATCACATAATCTCACATCTATAAAAATGGGATATTACAGCTCGCATCTCACAGGCTCATGATGAGGTCTGATTATATCCCAAGAATACAAAGGGATTCCCCACTGTATATAGATTTTTGAAAGTAAAAGTTAATTATGCAAATACAAATAAGATTGATATTCATCAACCATTGTTAATGGTTCATTGTTGGTCTCTAGCAAATGTTTCAAAATTACAAAAGGTTAAAAGTGACCTCATGAAAACAAAGTTAATAATTTCTGGAGAAAATAGTGCAGTCTGAAAACATAGACTAGCCAGTTCTAGAAAGCCATGGAAGATTTAAATATGAGGTTTTCAGAATCACCCCCTGGAAGGTGAACTGCAAACAGCACCAAGTGAGTGGAATAGCAGTCAACATCACAAGTCACAGGGAAGCCATATGAATGTGCAATGTGTAAGGAGCCACTGGCTTCTTCAGCCACGAAGCTGGAGTGACCCACTGACAACAGTCAGTGGGAATACAAATTGGATATAAATGACTGTAACTTGTGTAACACTCCATTCCCTCAACCACAAACAGAATGCACTACACAGAAAACTGTCAAGGATCTCCTGATGTTCATGGGCTTTTGATATTGTTCATATTGCCAGGTATACACTTTAAATAAATAATTTGCCAAATTGCCAATGGGTGGGGCTGAGGGGGAGAGAAAACAGAAGCACTAGCTAAAGCTTGTTAAAGCTTTACACTACCATATGTTGACATGTAAAGTGGAACAGAGGTCTTAGATATAAGAGATAAGAGAAAAATTGAAAAAAAATGGGGGTTTAATTTATTTTACAGTTTTACAAATGATAAAACAGTAACACCCAATTGCTATACATAAACAAAAGGAAAAACAGTGTTGAACAGAATGAACTTGACAGAATAAACCTCATCTTTCAATTCCACAAATGATGTAAGAAATACTCAGTAGCAATTATCCTGTGCAGCAATACTATCTCTGTAAACTCTTTTTTTTCCCCCTGCTATATACATTTGAAACACTTGTGCTTTTGCCTACACAAAGAAACAGTATTTATTAAAAAGTGCTACTTAAATGGGGAGACACAGAGTCTGGAGCCACAATCTGAAAACTGCAATTCAAATACATTGCCAGCTTGAAGACATTTTTTTAATTTTTTTTTTTAAAGATTTGGATACACTAGACCCTTATTGTAACTCTAGGTATGAACAATGTAGAATTCAGTTATAAATAGATCCCTTTAAAGCAGGTTAGCAACTGAAGTTTCAAAAGAACTTCTTTATTCTAAAGTGGTCTTATCTCCAGAGTGCTTCACAGTGCAGGCCCCGAAGACATTAGCATAACACAAATCTAGTGTGTGTATGTTACAGACTAAGTGTGTATACACACAGACACACATATATAACATTGTATATACGCATCACACATGTCTATTTGTACTATGTAGATATATCTATAACACATATATAATAAAATATCTATTTCTAGGTGGGCTTTATTTGGATTTTCTTCCATCAAATAGGAACAATAACCCTCTCTAGCTCAATCTGTCAAACGTTGGTATATTGATGTCTGATGGGGAAACTCTCAAACTTGTAGAGGTAACAACTAACTATACATAACTCTTCCTACACCCCTTCCACAATTATAGATACTCCAACAATAACCACATGAAAACAATTCTTTTATGAACCAAATACCACACTGTGTGCATTATGACTAACTGGCTCAATTAGAAATAAATTACTTTGTTCACCCTTTTCCTGTGTACTAGCTTAATAACTAGTTGGTATGTACACTACCTATAGCATTATTTAAATAAATTGTTTTTGTAAGCATATATGTAGAAATTCCCATTAGCAACTGATATATATTTCGTATGATATACAATACATAAAGACATTTGAATGCCCAGCACCTTCTTTCAGACAGAAAAACTTCCACAGTCATTTCATCAGTCCTGTGGGCTGAATCATTAGATTTGCCCAGAAAAGTCTGTTACTGATTTATTATTTTTATTCCAGCAACTTAATTTTAAGTATAGAACAGGCTGGGTAATAATGATGAAAATGTTTCCATGGCCTCTTCATGTCAACAGCACAGTAACAACCATGTTCTCTAAAGGACAGGAATATTTCACAATCAGCTGCCTGAGCATTGCCAGGTACAGGTTTAAATCGTGAAAAGGAAATAAAATATTAAAGAAGTGAACGTATGATAGTCTTAAAAGAAAAAAAACCCCCAGATATTTCAAATATGTATTTATAATTTGATTTCATCATTATCCCTTTTGCCCCCTGATCGGTTAAATCTCAATTCTTTTTCTTATTCTTGCTGTTAGCCTTCAGTGATTTCCTTGCCCTATCCCCGTAAGAAGGCCACAGTGGATCACGAAGGGAAAGGGGAGATGGAAAGGTATACAACAGGGAATGAATTGGTCTTGTACAGTTTGTCTTCTTTGAACACTAAATGCCTTTAATTGAATTCATTCTTGAGTATTGAAAGTTCCCTGAGATGAACAAAAATAGTCTCAGTCGATACTGAAGCCCTTTTTATATGCTGAGCATTTTCAGAACTGGGCACTGTATTTAGAGAACACAAAGCATAGGGTAACAAAGCAATGTGAAGCTAAAAAGGCACTACTCTATGTACATCTATGAGATAAACAATGCACAGAACAGTGAATGTCTGGGATGCTTTTGCTGTGGCCTTAAAATTGTTTAAACACATTTGTTGAAAATGCAGTAAAAATGGCAAGGTACCTTGCTGCTGCTTTTTAAGACATACTTTTAATGAGTTCTGACATGTATTTTATCTACAAGAATTTACTCATGACTTCAAAATTTTTATTGAATTCAAATTAAAGGCTACTCAAACAACTTGTCTGCAAATAGTCCAAATTAAGTAATTACCTACTTTTGATTCATTGGGTAAATCAGACTTTTCAACCTTACATTCAAAATATTTATCTAGTACTTTAAAAACTTCCAAGAGGTAAAAGGTTCAATGATAAAAGTACATCATATTCTATCCATTTTTAGCTATGTGTCTTTATGGATTCTATTTTATGGGTTCTATTCTGTTTTCTTAGAGACACATAAATTCTCAGGAAATATAATCTTCTGTATCTCAAGGTTCTATCATATTTTTAAAAAGAATACCACATATTATTAATATATTGAGAACTGTAGTTACTGTGAATATCCTTTTTCTTGATAACAAATATATATATATATTCTTTATGCTATTCATTCTTTTTCAGACGGTCTTCCCTAAGAAACAAAACATACATACTCCTCATGCTATTTCTTCTTTTCTCAGACTGCCTTCCCTAAGAAACAAGAAGTAATCTATGTTGTTTCAGGTCAAAAGTAGAAATGGGAACGCAGTATTTCTGCTTTCTAAAGAAACAATTTACCATCAGAATTACCTACCAGCATAGTAATTACCAGAAATTGGCCTATTGGTCAATTCTATTATGTGTTAAAATGTTTAAAAATCACTTTATAAAGAATTTCATGTGTTTCTCTGAAAACACATTAATGTGATAATGTGAATAAATTTAACTGTAGAAAAAATATTGGTCAATTTAATTAATCTGAAGTGCAAAATACTGATGTACAGTTTCATTGTTAAACCTCTTAAAATTAATCATCTCCGTGATGAAAACAATACTCTATTAATCATATTATTTCTGCTCTAAGAAAATTTAACAATAATCTAGAGAGCATGCCAATCTTTCCATCTGAATAACAAGGGGGATATCAAAGAAAAGTCACATTTCAGCCCTATCAAACATTTATTCTAATGGGCAAAATGCTTCCACAAAATCATTATGAAATGTAAAAGCTGTGGAACCTTCCTTCAAATAAAAATAAAGTTTGAATTTGGAAAATTTAAAATGCCTAGAGACAACTTTAGCTTTAGTAGCGTAAATAATATATTAATATGTTATTTTCATGAAAGGAAAATGGTTTGTTGTGTAGACACATGAGTATAATCTTTGGTACCAAAAGAACATTTTTTTCCTGCTAATTTTACCATCTCAAATGACAGAGTTTATCTTTCCTTTAGAATGGCTCAAAATTACTGAGTGATACAGTTTATCTGGTACCTTCTACACTGTTGGGAAAAAATCTGGAGGTTTAGAGTTGTGCAAAATAAAACTTTTTTTACAAAGTCATTGTGTGATAACCCTTTAAAAATACAAGAACTTTAAAAATGATCACTTGAAGGTTATTCATCTCATTCATTTTTATCTCAGAAGGATTTTCGAAGCACCCCAATACCCAAACCAAAAGAGATTCCAGAAGGCAAACAGAACAGAAACAAAAACATAAAGTTCATGATCAGACTCAGAATCCTGACTGAAGGCATTTATTTGAGTTATTTAATCTTATGGATTTCACTGCTCAAACTGTTTCCATCTTGATTTCTGCTGACAGGACTGTTCAGTTTCCCCAAGGGCTGAGTTGTGTTCCTGGGTTCCTCTTCTCATGTGCTTGGCGTTGCAGTGGCAGCCCAACAGTGATGAACATTTTTGCTTCATTAACTAATGACGAGTGCATTGTTGGATCTTGTAAACACTACTGATTATACATTCAAACTGTGTTCTTAGTGGAAGTGGCACTTACTAGGACGCTTGAAGTCAAAATACTTAATTTTCAGAGCACTTTGCAGGTATTTCATCAGTTGGTAGTGCATTTCTCATGAACGTCCTTTATCACCTTTCAGATAAGTGGTGGATGCTGAAACCCAGTCTCGTTTTGGATCCTGTTTTCAAATCTTAGGAAGCATCTTCAAGAAAAGAAGTGCATATTCAGTCTGTCTGTATGTTTCAGATGTGCTTTATTGCTTTATGCACTTTCCTGTTGTCAGTTTCAGAGCTCCTCTATTATGTAGCACATTTAATGTTTTGAATTCTAATGGCATTCTATGAGGGCTTGCATTGGAAAAGTACCTGTATTTTAAGTCATCATAGTAATGATATTTGACAGCTTTTCCATTCAGATCCTTAGGGAATGGCCAGAATCCATACAGGTGAATTTCATCACAGAATCTTGTGGCTAGGGTATACATGAGCAGACCTGTGCTGGGTCTTTTGATGGGAACTTTGTTTGTCAGCCAGTAACTGGGGAAAAAAACATACACACAAGAGAAGAATTTAGAGAAACGTTCAACATACCCTACAGCAAGTACACTTTGTATAATTAAAGTAAATGAAATTTGAAAAGTAACTGTATGAATGACATTCAAAAGACTGCTGAAGAAATAATATATTTCTTAAGAATTTAGAAAGTTGAATGCATTTATTTTATCTTTCTTATCCTTTATTTTCTTGCTTATTTTGCGGTCATATGAATAGCCAAGGGACCTGGAATGTGAGTAAATATTACTGTGGAATCTTGTATTCAAAAAGAACTAGAACAAAACATTTATATAACCTACAGAGTAGAATCTTCTCAGAAAGGGTTAAATATGACTGCAAAAAGTAATTGGGCAGTGATTAAGTAATTTTCCTAGATAAAGAGGATTTGAAACTATGCCTATAGGTTTTCAAAATCTTTAATATTTCAATTAAAAATCCAAACAAATAAATGCTTTGCCTGTATTATACTGACTTATTCAACTCCAACTTCTAAGTCACATTTTACTAAAGCTAATTAAGAATATTGCCTCAACCTGCAGAACAACATAACACAAATAACAAATATTTGTAAATAGTTCACCACTTATGCCATTTAAAATTTTGTTAGACAGGCAAACATATTTCAATGCTGATAAGTATTTTATACTATTCATTAAAAAAGGCAATAAAATACCCCAAAATGTTTGATCCACCACTGTTGCCAAACTTTCTTCACCTGAAAAACATGCACACTCACAATTTAATCATTACCTCTGGCAGGGAAGGAGGTGGCCAATACTTACTGGCACATTCATTATCTTATGTGGAATCAGCTACAAGTTAAGGAAGAGCGTGGATTTTCTCTGACATTCAAAGTTGTACAGTTATAAATAAAGTCAATAAATTGTTTGGTCTTTTTATTTTTATTATCTCCTATTCAGGGAAATATATACATGGTGATCCAAATATGATGGCAAGATTGTTCAATTCTGGTCATTGCTGTGCTTAAATACTTGCCTCAGATTTTACATAATATTATTTCCTTTTTCTTAAAAAAAATAATTTATGAAGCTTTCCAGGCTGTATCAAATACATGTAGACTACTGAATATGAAAAAACCCAAATTTTGTTTTATTTCATTTGGGTAAAGAAATATTCAAACCTCACTACAAACATCCAAAAAAAGGGAAAAATATACTTAACCATTATTATTGCTGTTTATTTTTTTCCTTCTTTCTCACCCTTCCTTTGAACCTGGTTTGACCTTTCACATTTTTAATTTTTCTTGTTGGGTGAAGGCCATGTGCTAAATGTTGTGAGCAATGTGAAATGCATTATGAGCCTTTTGTTATCACAAGTGTTTTGAGAAAGCATATTCTCAGTAAAGAGGATTCATAAGGAATTGTTAGAGAAGAATATCTAACAATTTTCTCATAACCCAAAGGTATGAGCAAAAGCCATAGCATGTATATTGTTAGCATCTTGAAGAAATCACAGACATAGATTTCATGCAAGCAGAATAGTAAAACCACAGTCTGAAGGCTTTGAAGAAACTTTGATACAGCCTGAAGCTCTCTCAGCTCTGAGAAAGCAGGTGTTCTTAACATGAAATGGTTATTATAGGAAAGTTTTGTGAGCATGATTTGTGTGTGGTTACAAATGCCAGCTGAGGCAGTTGGTTAGTTTAAAAAAGTGCATTTATTTATAAATTTTTAAAGTGAGTGAAGCAAATTCATACTCAGTCAAAAAAATGATTATTTCCATCAGGGAATGTCAATTATTGGAAATAGTTTGGCAGTATGAAGGTCATGTTGAATTATCTTATTTCTAAAGCGGGGAAAAAATAGCTAGAAGAATATAACGTAATGCTATATCATTTGTATGGTATTCCAAGGTCACATTATATGTAATTACAAGATCACATTATAAATAAGCTTTGTGATGTTTGGCTTATAACAGTTTGAATAATTTCAAAGAAAAATAAACTACCCATTTGTCAGGACATTTTTGGAGAAACAATGCAAAATAAATGGCTCTTATTGATTTCTAAAAAGAAATCAGAGGAAAATAGGCCTTAACAAATGGCATCAATATTTAACAGATAAATTGAAATAAAATCTTAAAGCAGGTCAAGAACTACCGTCATAAGTAGTAACATTCTGTGAAATTAAAAAAACATAAGGAGAGAGGAGCTTCAAGATGGCGGAAGAGTAGGACACGGAGATCACCTTCCTCTCCACAGATACATCAGAAATATATCTACATGTGGAACAACTCCTACAGAACACCTACTGAACGCTGGCAGAAGACCTCAGACCTCCCAAAAGGCAAGAAACTCCCCACGTACCTGGGTAGGGCAAAAGAAAAAAGAATAAACAGAGACGAAAGGATAGGGATGGAACCTGCACCAGTGGGAGGGAGCCGTGAAGGAGGAAAGGTTTCCACACACTAGGAAGCCCCTTCGCGGGCGGAGACTGCGGGTGGTGGAAGGGGGAAGCTTCAGAGCCGCGGAGGAGAGCACAGCAACAGGGGTGCAAAGGGCAAAGCAGAGAGCTTCCCACACAGAGGATCGGTTCAGACCGGCACTCACCAGCCCGAGAGGCTTGTCTGCTCACCCGACGGGCGGGCGGGGGCTGGGAGCTGAGGCTCAGGTTGCGGTCGGATCCCAGGGAGAGGACTGGGTTTGGCTGCGTGAACACAACCTGAAGGGGGTTAGTGTGCCACAGCTAGCTGGGAGGGAGTTCGGGAAAAAGTCTGGACCTGCCTAAGAGGCAAGAGAATTTTTCTTCCCTCTTTGTTTCCTGGTGCGTTTGGAGAGGGGACTAAGAGTGCCGCTTAAAGGAGGTCAAGAGACGGCGTGAGCCGCGGCTATCAGCGCAGACCCCAGAGATGGGCATGAGACGCTAAGGCTGCTGCTGCCACCACCAAGAAGCCTGTGTGCGAGCACAGGTCACTATCCACACCTCCCCTCTTGGGAGACTGTGCAGCCTGCCACTGCCAGAGTCCCGTGACCCAGGGACAACTTCCCTGGGAAAACGCACAGCGTGCCTCAGGCTGGTGCAACGTCACGCTGGCCTCTGCCGCCGCAGACTTGCCCCACATCCATACCCCTCCCTCCCCCCGGCCTGAGTGAGCCAGAGCCCCTGAATCTGCTCCTTTAATCCCATCCTGTCTGAGCAAAGAACTGACGCCCTCAGGTGACCTACATGCAGAGGTAGGGCCAAACCCAAAGCTGAACCCCGGGAGCTGTGTGAACAAAGAAGAGAAACGGAAATTTCTCCCAGCAGCCTCGGGAGCAGAGAATTAAATCTCCACAATCAACTTGATGTACCCTGCATCCATGTAATACCTGGATAGACAACGAATCATCCCAAACTGAGGAGGTGGACTTTGGGAGCAAAGATATATATATATTTTCCCCCTTTTTCTCTTTAGTGAGTGCATATGTGTATGCTACTGTGTGTGATTTTGTCTTTATAGCTTTACTTTTACCATTTGTCCTCGGGTTCTGTCTGTCCGTTTTTTTGTTTAACTTTAAAAATTTTTTTCTTCATAATTATTTTTTATTTTAATGACTTTATTTTATTTTATTTTACTTTATTTTATTTTATCTTCTTTCTTTCTTTCTCAGTATTTTTTCTCCCTTTTAATCTGAGCCGTGTGGATGAAAGGCTCTTCGTGCTCCAGCCAACGTCAGGGCTGTGCCTCTGAGGTGGGAGAGCCAAGTTCAGTACACTGGTCCACAAGAGATCTCCCAGCTCCACGTAATATCAAATGGTGAAAATCTCCCAGAGCTCCATCTCAACGCCAAGACCCAGCTTCACTCAACGACCAGCAAGCTACAGTGCTGGACACCCTATGCCAAACAACTAGCAAGACCGGAACACAACCCCACCCATTAGCACAGAGGCTGACTAAAATCATAATAAGGCCACAGACACCCCAAAACACACCACCAGCCGTGGATCGGCCCAACAAAATGAGAAGACAGAAAAACACACAGCAGTTGAAGGAGCAAGGAAAAACTCCACCAGACCAAATAAATGAAGAGGAAATAGGCAGTCTACCTGAAAAAGAATTCAGAATAATGATAGTAAAGATGACCCAAAATCTTGGAAGTAGAATAGAGAAAATACAAGAAATGTTTAACAAGGACCTAGAAGAACTAAAGAGCAAACAAACAGTGATGAACAACACAATAAATGAAATTAAAAATTCTCTAGAAGGGATCAACAGCAGAATAACTGAGGCAGAAGAACGGATAAGTGACCTGGAAGATAAAATAGTGGAAATAATTACTGCAGAGAAGAATAAAGAAAAAAGAATGAAAAGAATTGAGGACAGTCTCAGAGACCCCTGGGACAACAATAAATGCACCAACATTCAAATTATAGGGGTCCCAGAAGAAGAAGAGAAAAAGAAAGGGACTGAGAAAATATTTAAAGAGATTATAGTCAAAAACTTCCCTAATGTGGAAAAGGAAATAGTTAATCAAGTCCATGAAGCACAGAAAGTCCCATACAGGATAAATCCAAGGAGAAACATGTCAAGACACATATTAATCAAACTGTCAAAAATTAAATACAAAGAAAACATATTAAAAGCAGCAAGAGAAAAACAACAAGTAACACACAAGGGAATCCCCATAAGGTTAACAGCTGATCTTTCAGCAGAAACTCTGCAAGCCAGAAGGCTGTGGCAGGACATATTTAAAGTGATGAAGGAGAAGAACCTACAATCAAGATTACTCTACCCAGCAAGGATCTCATTCAGGTTTGATAGAGAAAATAAAGCCTTTACAGACAAGCAAAAGCTAAGAAAATTCAGCACCAACAAACCAATTTAAAACAAATGCTAAAGGAACTTCTCTAGGCATGAAACACAAGAGAAGGAAAAAACCTACAATAACAAACCCAAAACAATTAAGAAAATGGGAATAGGAACATACATATCGATAATTACCTTAAATGTAAATGGATTAAATGTTCCAACCAAAAGCCATAGACTGTCTGAATGTATACAAAAACGAGACCCATATATATGCTGTCCACAAGAGACCAATTCAGACCTAGGGACACACACAAACAGAAAGTGAGGGGATGGAAAAAGTTATCCCATGCAAATGGATATCAAAAGAAAGCTGAAGTAGCAATTCTCATAACAAACAAAATAGACTTTAAAATAAAGACTATTACAAGAGACAAACTAGGACACTACATAATGATCAAGGGATCAATCCAAGAAGAAGATATAACAATTGTAAATACTTATGCACCCAACATAGGAGCACCTCAATACATAAGGCAAATACTAACAGCTATAAACGGGGAAATCGAAGGTAACACAATCATAGTAGGGGACTGTAACACCCCACTTTCATCAATGGACACATCATCCAAAATGAAAATAAATAAGGAAACACAAGCTTCAAATGATACCTTAAACAAGATGGACTTAATTGATATTTATAGGACATTCTATCCGAAAACAACAGAATACACATTTTTCTCAAGTGCTCATGGAACATTCTCCAGGATAGATCATATCTTGGGTCACAAATCAAGCCTTGGTAAATTTAAGAAAATTGAAATCGTATCAAGTATCTTTTCTGAACACAATGCTATGAGACTAGATATCAATTACAGGAAAAACCAGTAAAACCCCAAACACATGGAGGCTAAACAATACACTACTTAGTAACCAAGAGATCACTAAAGAAATCAAAGAGGAAATCAAAAAATACCTAGAAACAAATGACAATGAAAACATGATAACCCAAATCCTTTGGGATGCAGCAAAAGCAGTTCTAAGAGGGAAGTTTATAGCAATACAATCCTACGTCAAGAAACAAGAAACATCTCAAATAAACAACTTAACCTTACACCTAAAGCAATTAGAGAAAGAAGAATAAAAAACCCCCTAAGTTAGCAGAAGGAAAGAAATCATAAAGATCAGATCACAAATAAATGAAAAAGAAATGAAGGGAATGATAGCAAAGATCAATAAAACTAAAAGCTGGTTCTTTGAGAAGATAAACAAAATTGATAAACCATTAGACAGACTCATCAAGCAAAAAAGGGAGAAGACTCAAATCAACAGAATTAGAAATGAAAAAGGAGAAGTAACAACTGACACTGCCGAAATACAAAGGATCATGAGATTACTACAGGCAACTCTATGCCAGTAAAATGGACAACCTGGAAGAAATGGACAAATAGTTAGAAATGCACAACCTTCCCAGACGGAACCAGGAAGAAATAGAAAATATGAGCACTCCAATCACAAGCACTGAAATTGAAACTGTGATTAAAAATCTTCCAACAAACAAATGCCCAAGACCAGATAGATTCATAGGCGAATTCCATCAAACATTTCGAGCAGAGATAACACCTATCCTTCTCAAACTCTTCCAAAATATAGCAGAGGGAGGAACACTGCCAAACTCATTCTATGAGGCCACCATCACCCTGATACCAAAACCAGACAAAGATGTCACAAAGAAAGAAAACTAGAGGCCAATATCACTGATGAACATAGATGCAAAAATCCTCAACAAAATACTAGCAAACAGAATCGAACAGCACATTAAAAGGATCATACACCATGATCAAGTGGGGTTAATTCCAGGAATTCAAGGATTCTTCAATATATGCAAATCAATCAATGTGATACACCATATTAACAAATTGAAGGAGAAAAACCATATGATCATCTCAATAGATGCAGAAAAAGCTTTTGACAAAATTTAACACCCATTTTTGACAAAAAACCCTCCAGAAAGTAGGCATAGAGGGAACTTTCCTCAACATAATAAAGGCCACATATGACAAACTCACAGCCAACATTGTCCTCAATGGTGAAAAACTGAAAGCATTTCCACTAAGATCAGGAACAAGACAAGGTTACCTACTCTCACCACTATTTTTCAACAAAGTTTTGGAATTTATAGCCACATTTATCAGAGAAGAAAAAGAAATAAAAGGAATCCAAATTGGAGAAGAAGTAAAGCTGTCACTGTTTGCAGATGACATGATACTATACATAGAGAATCCTAAAGATGCTACCAGAAAACTACTAGAGCTAATCAATGAATTTGGTAAAGTAGCAGGATACAAAATTAATGCACAGAAATCCCTAGCATTCCTATAGGCTAATGATGAAAAATCTGAAAGTGAAATCAAGAAAACACTCCCATTTACCACTGCAACAAAAATAATAAAATATCTAGGAATAAACCTACCTAAGGAGACAAAAGACCTGTATGCAGAAAATTATAAGACACTGATGAAAGAAATTAAAGATGATACAAATAGATGGAGAGATATACCATGTTCTTCAACTGGAAGAATCAACATTGTGAAAATGACTCTACTACCCAAAACAATATACAGATTCAATGCAATCCCTATCAAACTACCACTGGCATTTTTCACAGAACTAGAACAAAAAATTTCACAATTTGTATGGAAACACAAAAGACCCCGAATAGCCAAAGCAATCTTGAGAACGAAAAATGGAGTTGGAGGAATCAGGCTCCCTGACTTCAGACTATACTACAAAGCTACAGTAATCAAGACAGTATGGTACTGGCACAAAAACAGAAATATAGATCAATGGAACAGGCTAGAAATCCCAGAGATAAACCCACTCACATATGGTCACCTTATCTTTGATAAAGGAGGCAAGAATATACAGTAGAGAAAAGACTGCCCCTTCAATAAGTGCTTCTGGGAAAACTGGACAGCTACATGTAAAAGAATGAAATTAGAACCCTTCCTAACACCATCTACCAAAATAAACTCAAAATGGATTAAAGACCTAAATGTAAGGTCAGACACTATCAAACTCTTAGAGGAAATCATAGGCAGAACACTCTATGACATAAATCACAGCAAGATCCTTTTTGACCCACCTCCTAGAGAAATGGAAATAAAAACAAAAATAAACAAATGGGACCTAATGAAACTTCAAAGCTTTTGCACAGCCAAGGAAACCATAAACAAGACGAAAAGACAACCCTCAGAATGGGAGAAAATCTTTGCAAATGAAGCAACTGACAAAGGATTAATCTCAAAAATTTACAAGCATCTCATGCAGCTCAAAAACAAAAAAACAAACAACCCAATCCAAAAATGGGCAGAAGACCTAAATAGACATTTCTCCAAAGAAGATATGCAGATTGCCAACAAACACATGAAAGGATGCTCAACATCATTAATCATTAGAGAAACGCAAATCAAAACTACAATGAGATATCATCTCAAACCAGTCAGAATGGCCATCCTCAAAAAATCTACAAACAACAAATGCTGGAGAGGGTGTGGAGAAAAGGGAACTCTCTTGCACTGTTGGTGGGAATGTAAATTGATACAGCCTCTATGGAGAAAAGTACGAAGGTTCCTTAAAAAACTACAAATAGAACTACCGTATGACCCAGCAATCCCACTACTGGGCATATACCCTGAGAAAACCATAATTCAAAAGGAGTCATGTACCAAAATGTTCATTGCAGCTCTATTTACAATAGCCAGGAAATGGAAGCAGCCTAAGTGTCCATCGACAGATGAATGGATAAAGAAGATGTGGCACGTATATACAATGGAATATTACTCAGCCATAAAAGGAAACAAAATTGAGTTATTTGTAGTGAGGTGGATGGACCTAGATTCTGTCATACAGAGTGAAGTAAGTCAGAAAGAGAAAAACAAATACCATATGCTAACACATATATATGGAATCTAAGAAAAAAAAATGTTTATGAAGAACCTAGGGGCAAGACAGTAATAAAGACACAGACCTACTAGAGAATGGACTTGAGGATATGGGGAGGGGGAAGGGTAAAGTGTGACAAAGTGAGAGAGTGGCCTGGACATATATACACTACAAAACGTAAAATAGATAGCTAGTGGGAAGCAGCCGCATAGCACAGGGAGATCAGCTCGGTGCTTTGTGACCACCTAGAGGGGTGGGATAGGGAGGGTGGGAGGGAGGGAGATGCAAGAGGGTAGAGATATGGGAACATATGTATATGTATAACTGATTCACTTTGTTATAAAGGAGAAACTAACACACCATTGTAAAGCAATTATACTCCAATAAAGATGTTAAAAAAAAAACAAAAAAAATACAAAAAACCCCCCATAAAAACCATAAGGAGCTAATCCAAATGCCATCAGTAAGAGTTTACTATGTGCTTATATAACTTTAATGTCATGCTTGAAATTGTTTAGGCTAACCTAAACTATCAAGATTCAGTATTTCCCTAGGAATACAGTACAATTTTAAAGTATCTGAGAGTGTCCACTTATATACAGCTGACATTTAAATACTACACATTTCTCGTGAAGAATTCATCAAAAATAGACTATTAAATTTTTAACCCTAATTAGCAAAAAAAATGGAAAACAATGCATTGATAAAATAATGAACTATTCATACTCTAAGTCAGTACAAGCTGTTCTAATTTTTATTTCAAGTTCATATCTGTTACATTTTAAAATTTAGCAATGTTTTCAATTTAGCAAATAATCTAGTTTCCATTGTATGTATTTCTTTTTATAGAAATCGATGTTTTAAAATCATAAAATCCATGCAGGCTCCCTGTAGAAGATTTGAAGCAAAAGGAAATGAATGAGGAAGAAAACTATTACCTAAAATCCAACCACATAGAGATAATTACTGCCACAATGTGCTGCATCCTTTTGTTTTTCTAGCTGTTTTGGATCTTAATATATATTACAATCATTCATAGACATACACAGAATATTTTTCATCAGCTAGGCTCAGTTTTACTTCAGATATTATTAATTCCCTCTCTCCCTCCCTTCCTTTCTGCTTTAATACTCTAATTGTCTTGTTGTATGAAAAAACTCACCCTGGATTTGCTATATAAGCTTTTGAACATTTCTTTTTATAGATGCAATACTCTCCCTAGGTTTCACAGCTTCCCAACAAGGAGTCTTATCTACTCTTCCTCCAGCATATCAGTCCCATTTCTTACTGCAAACAAACTCAACTTGGAATGCCTTTACTCACCAAATCGGTGAGGTATAGAAGGCCATATATATGGTTACAAGATGTGGATGTGAATCTGTAATATAATGCTCATGAGTCATTGGGAAAACTACTTCACTTCCTTGGAACTTGGTTAATAATATTTAACATACAAGATTGTTATGATAAAGTAAAAGAGATTGTAAGTATGTAAGAACGTATCATAAAGCTTGACACATAGTAACAGTAGTTGAACTTCAACATACCCCACACAACCCATTCTTCAATCCCACTCACACATCCTACTTTTCTCCTGGCACCGTCTATAACTACATATTGGTTGGACAATTGTGGTCATGTCGTTTCACTTCAGTGGTCTGTTTCCTTAGGTGAGAAACAGAACCATCTGACTGTATGGCTTTGGGGCTTCCTCTATCTATAAGATTCTATTGCTGTTTCAAATCTCTCCACGAAACTGCACGCTCCCTGAAGCTGTGTGAAACTCTCTTGCTACTGCTCCGTTTCCTCCTCCCCATTCTGTTCCCTTTACCTTCTTTTAGTTTTTAATATACTGCAAAGCAAAGGTACTTGGTGACAAGTTGATATTATAATGGGTAATCACAGGCAGGCATACAAAATGGAGCTGGGAGGCTATTGAGGATCTGGTCTCAGACACATCTCTGCACCACTGAAAACCTGAACTGTCTTTGAACTGTACCAGGCCCAAGCACACCACCAGCCGTATTCAGAACAACACCTGCCAGCTGCAGCCTTACGGTCTCAAGGTCCCTCCCTGTAACGATGCAACCATTTCGGATTCCAACCAATCTCTTTACTTAACAAACACCCATATTTCTTCCCAGCTCCAATTATAATTACTGATAAACAACTCATGTAACTAACTGCAACCTTGTGTTTTTTGCCTTTATAAGCCTCCCCTATTGTATAGTCCTGTGGAACACAATTCAAGTGCTTCTTGAATATATGTCTCCTGGGCCACAATCCTAACAAACCCCAAATAAACACCTTTTTATTTCCAACAGGTCTCCATTTCTAAAATTTTGCTTAACATACGTAATAGGTGCTTTTTAAAGCCTGCAATATGTTCAATTTTATCTCATAATAAATTAAATAATCACCTTATGAGCCAAAATAAATGATTTCAAGAAACCCATGTTTTAGAAATAAAAGCAAAAAATGTTATATTCAAAAGTAGTGATTAATATACTGATGACAGTTCATACTCAACACATTGGCAAACAAGGAATATTAATTTGTATTTATGTTTAAACAGAGAAGCCAAAACGTTTAGAAGTAATATAATATTTTTTCCTCTTAAAACATTATCATTCTTCTTAAAATCAACCATGAAAATGTCTAGAAGAATTTGAATACAGAGTATGAAATCCCACTGTGCCAAGAGTTTTAATTTAGTATTTATACTATATGCAAAGTTTCCATTCATGAGTCCAGAAATTCTCTTCTCTGGGATGGGAGATGGAGCACACAGCATATTGTGCCTGTGCATTCTTACTTCCGCAGGAGTCTTCTCTATTTCTCCTCCCGTATTTATCTTCCCACAACCGAGCTTTGTGCTTGGCTCCAGAGGAAGAGTCTGTTAAAGGTAAATAACATGGCTTCTGGTTGTAAAATAGCTACAGAAATTTGAGATATTATAAAAGAATTAGCTTTCTATAATACATCTTTGCAGAAGATGTTTGCATCTTCCCAATTCTACACTCCACCCCCCAAAACTAATTCTTTTATAATATCTGAATATTATATATGAGTATTATATTCTGGGATTTTGTCTTCCACATTTGTCAATATGTTGGTTCACTGTTAGGAAGAGAATGTGTGTACAGGTTATAAAGTGTAAAACTTAAAAGCAATCATCCCTGGAATGATGGAATATCTCTGCTGTTTTATTTTCAACTCTTCAAATCGTCCTTTCATTGTATTCCCAGTCTGCGGTATACTACATAACATGACTTCATTTTTAAATTTTAAAATTAAAAAAATTTTTTAAATTGCATAAAACTTACTTTTTTAAAAAAACTGTTGTGGTAACATTCATGACACCTTTTAAGATTATGAGATGGCTTATCTTGTCACAAAACTAGGGTTGGAGATAATTTCTTTAAAAAAAAAAAGAACTTCCAGCACTGTATTCACTGAGAATAATTCAGTCCACCATGAGTTATTCTATTATTCCAGAGAAGCAAAAAGTGATAGATCTTACATCCAATTCTTGTGTGAGGAAACAAAAGGACAGAGTAGCATATTTAATGTGATTTGGCAAGCTAGGAGTAAACCCAGGAGTAAAAACATAAGCAATTTATTAAATGGTAGTGTTAAGAACTCTACGTATGTAGTTTTTTTCATTTAATCCTCACCACAAACCTCTGAATAGATGTTATTTCACAGATGAGGACACCAAGGCCTAGGGAGGTTAAATAAACAGATTAAGGTCATGGAATTTGTAGATGATGGGACCAGTATTTAAGCCCACATCTATCTGGTTATGATGATTTCAGTTTTAACTTAAAAAGAATTGGATTCCTTAGCTTCTACAGAGCATTCAGCTAGGAATAGCAAGTCCTCAGGACTATTTGCAACACAGAGTTCACATGGGGAAAAATAAACATCTGTATGGTGTTTGGTGACTAACAGTCTAGTGTCAATAATGATGTGTTTTATGCACAGAGCTTTCTCGGTTTTCTTTGTTTTCTTCAAAGGTAAATAAGAGCTGACCAGTATAAAGGACCCACTTTTCCCATGAACACTCTCAAAAGTGAAGTCAGAAGATGATTTTGTAGTTTCAACATGTAACTTAACCACATTGCAAATGCCAAAGGCAATGATATTGAATCAAAGGGTAGGGATTTCCATGCAGATTTGAATAAGACTTCTTAAAGTATTTTGAAGTGTCATTAAAATGAAAGCAGGAAATTGTAACCCCAAAAGGTCAAATCTATCAATATTTTTTTCTGTGTGTCCTTTATATGCAGAGCTCTGTATGAAGTAGGTGACAAAAAGAAGACAGAAAATTCTTTCTGCTGAAGCCCTTCGTAGTCTACATACAGAAAATGTTTTATCCACCTTCATAAGCCTAATTTATCAGAGGCATAGAGGACTCACGGCATGGGAAAAGGAACAGAGATACTACTTTAGGCCTAAAATTCTCTACATTCTATTTGGTACCTATTCACGTTACTTGATATCTACTATAGGAATCAGGCTTTGACCTTAACTCTGAATTCACCCTTCTTTTTTTTTTTTTTTTTATGCGGTACGCGGGCCTCTCACTCTTGTGGCCTCTCCTGTTGTGGAGCACAGGCTCCGGACGCGCAGGCTCAGCGGCCATGGCTCACGGGCCCAGCCGCCCCGCAGCATGTGGGATCTTCCCAGACCGGGGCACGAAGCCGTGTCCCCTGCATCGGCAGGCGGACTCTCAACCACTGCACCACCAGGGAAGCCCCTTTGGGGACTTCTTGAAGATAATGCTTAAAAACTTGAACTGGCACATGAAGGCTATGGCAAAAAAATAGACATAATGCCACAGGCTTTAATGAGTTTCTCTTTTAACCCAATTGAATTCTGAAAGACAACTGAAATGTATAATCTAAACTGCCAGAATGAGGAAGTAGCGATTTCCAGATATTGGCAACATAGAAGGGGTATGGGTCTTTTGAAGCATGATGAAGGAATTAAATGAGGTTAATGCTAAAGAGCTTTGTGAACGATCCTTTTTATGAGATTGGGTTACTTTTTGAAAATAAAAAAATATGGAAACCTTACATTTTTCCTATTAAAATTAAAAGGAAGCAGTGAAATCATTTATCATAAGACATGGAGTCTTACAAGAAAAGAAAGAGGAATTAAGAGCAAGTAGAGTAGGTAATCCTAAAGCTTATCAAGAATGGCTTAGATATTGGCAGATGAAAATATTAGCAGTATTTTATCTATGTAATTTTTCCCTTTACATAAACATTTATTCTAAGGAGGCACTTAGAGATTATACTTCCACACTCCCCAGCCAACATAAGGGCAGTTTCTCAATAGAAGTCCATTTTACTATAATAACAAAATGTAAATGATCCTTCTAATGGCCTGATGATCTTATTTTAGCTTCATCTGGACTATTTACAAATGGATATGCCCAGTTTACATCATTAAGTCAGGTACATTAACCTTCCAGACAGGAGTTGTGCTAAAATCTATTTCAAGAGGAGTAAGGACCAGCAAATGTGATCTATAATCCATTCACTAATAATGTGATCTATAATCCACTCAATAATGAAAAATGCTTGCTAGCAAAGTGTACAAACTAAACATCAGCCAAAGATCAGAGTTCTCTTCAAAGCCCAGTGAAGAAACAGAATCAAAACAATCATAAACAAGTTCAAAGTAGTTATTTTAAGCTTTCTCAGCAATTATCAAAACAACATTTGGGGAGGTTAGTCAAATATAGATTATTCTCTATTTTTATTCTTGTCATAAAGTGTGTGATGCTGAAGAGACTGCCCATTTAGAAAACTGTCTTGTCCTTGCCATGAATTTATCACTCAGTAAGGGCTTTCTATGAGCATATAAGTCGAGAAAGGGGCTTCCAGCTGAGAGAAAAGTCCCATTAAGGAATATTGCCAAGACAATGCCACGGATGCAGGCATTGGGATCTGTATCATATATTAAAGCTACCTGTCACTAGAAATATTATTGCTGTAATTCTGTTCCACAAGGTTAATTAGGGGGTAATTTAAAATTTTTATCTTTAAAACCTTGAAGGCCAATGGGTGGTAAATAATATTTTTCATTATGTCAAATATTAATAAATATTTGGGCTTTTTTTCCCTCCAGTCGTCAATGTGCAGTTGATGAAAATCCAATCTAATGGAATCAATGCGAATTTTCCTCCCTTTTCTTTTTTTCAGTCTCACTTAATGCTGATCCCTTCAACATATTTGAGGCAGAATCAATTTATAAATCACATTTATTAAATAGTTGCTGAATGGAAGACCATTAGTAGATATTTAAAAAAATAGTGCTCTTCTGAGGAAATAAAACAATCAGAAACCCAGCTGTAAAGGCAATTATATTATGTAAACACTATTCTTTGCAATGGAAAAGTATGGAAGTGAAAATAGTACTACAAAATCAGGCTATTGTGCAACAAAATTGTATTTTGCCTAAGACTTGCCCCTATTATGATGTTTGTCATAATATTCAGCGAAAATGCAATGTTGAAAAAGTGAAGTTGGATCCCTCCATCACACCACATACAAAAACAGAAAGAAACAACTCAAAATGGATCATAGACCTAAATCTCTAAAACTCTTAGAAGAGATACAGGAGTAAAATGCCATGACCTTAGGCAAGGCCTTGTTAGGTATGATACAAAAAGCTCAAGCAAAACTCAAGCGACAAAAGAAATAAATTGGACTTCAAAATTTAATTTTTAATCAAAATTAAAAATTTTTGTGCTTCAAATGAAGCCATGAAAGTTAAAAAAAACCCCACAGAATGGGAGAAAATATTTGTAAGTCATATATCTGATGAGAGACTTGCATCTAAAATATATAAATAACTTCTATGATTCAATCATAAAAAGATAAAAACTCAGTTTAAAAAATGGGCAAAGGGATAGACATTTTTCCAAAGAAGACATACAAATGGCCAACGTGCACCTGAAAAGACAGTAAACATCAAACCTCACTATCCATTATGGAAATGTGAGATAATTTTTGCAGCAACTAGAATGGTTATAATAAAAAAGACAAATAATAATTGCTGTTGAAGATGTGAACAACTGGAACCCTCATACATTGCTGGTGCCTGTGTCTGAGAGTAAAATGGGGTAGCCCCTTTGGAAAACAGTCTGCAAGTTCCTCAAAAGGTTAAACATAGAGTTATCCTATGACCCAGCAACTGCACTCCTAGGTAAATGATTCTCTCCTCAACCAAAATTTAATTAGATTCCTCAGAGCCCTTCTCTCAACTAGGCCTCTATTTTTTGGCCTTCTGTGTCCATCCTTTCTGAGTCCAGTTTCAGCAAAAATCCTGCCAAGTTAGTTTAATGAGAATCCCTCTACTCTTTATATTTGACCACCATTGATATCTGATCAAATTTCCCATACCCCAACTTTGATGTCTAAGTTCTTGGCCTATCTTTAGCAGAATCTTGTTAAGCCTGTTCAGTTAAGAATCACCTCCCCCACCCCCATGTCTTCTCTTAGAATTTTCCATCCCTTACTCTGCTCATTGGCTGTAGATCTCTACTTGTTTTTTGCTGTATTCAGAATTGAACTCAGTTCTACACTGAAGTCTCTTTTCCCTTGCCGCAATAGTTTCTGATTAAAATCTGTCATTACCACTTTTAGCCAGTGTCTGGCTCTGTTTCTCCTTCATAATTATCAAGAGAACTGAAAGCATACGATCATACAAAAACCTGTACACAGATATTTATAGCAGCATTATTCATTATAGACAAAAAGTGAAAACAACCCACATTTTCATCAACTGATTAATGGATAAGTAAAATGTGGATATATCTATACAATGGAATATTACATGACAATTAAAATGAAATACTAATACATGTTACAAGAATGAACTTGAATACATTATGGTAAGTGCAAGAGGCCAGTTACATAAGAGCAAATATTATGTGATTCCATTGATAGGAAATATCTGGAATAGACTAATCCATAGGGACAGGAAGTAGATGAGTGGTTGCCAAGAATTAGAGTTGAGGGTTTCGGGGGGAATAAGGATTGACTGCTAATGCTGGGGTTTCTTTTCGGGTGAAGACAATGTTCCAATGTTGATTGTGATAATAGTTGCCCAGCTCTGTCAAAATACTGATTTAATTGTATACTTTAGAGAGTGCATTATATGGTATGTGAATTACATAGCAGTAAAGCTGTTATATTAAAGAAAATGTAATACCAAACATTTATACCTCACACTGGTAAGGAAATAAACTCCTAAGTCAAACATGTTATTTTCCTTTAATGTTATAAATTATTCACAACTCTCAAAAATTAAAGGATAGAGAATTATAACCTTACAGGACCTAAACAACAAGTAATTTAAAATTAGGCTATCTATCATCTATTTATCTATCTATCTGTCATCTATTATATACATCAGTTGTATGAACCATTTCTTCAATAGTATAGCATTTATCAAAACAAGAAATGGGAAAAAATGCAGAAGCAAGTATGAAACTGGCCTTATTATGTTGTACAACTGAGCAGCTTTGGTACAATGGAAAATCCTAGGACTCAGAATGGAGTCAGCTATCAGAGTGAGCTCTGCTCAAATTAGAATTTCCTTTGTGAGACCTAGTTGCTCCTTGTTATTTCTGTTTCTGTTTCCTATCCTAAATTTGGGCTAAAACATCTTACCTTCTGGGAATACTGGAGGAATTGAATAAGATACAAATAAGAGTTCACTGTGAACTATTAATTTACATATAAATAAATTTTAATATATTATGTTGATGCAATTTCATTAGGTAAGATCAGTCACATTACCTATGCACACACCTATGTCACACTCAACTAGTGAATCTGAGTTCAGTTTAGTTTAGTTCTTTCTTTGTTTAAAGAACTTGTTGAACTATTGCCTGCATTATGCAACTAGGGCTTAAAAATCATCTAGCAAAACAAAATAAATGAACAAACAAAAAACCCAATAGTTACTTCTTTTAAACCTGATAAATTTTAAGAGGCAAGGAGCAATGAGCATTAAGTTTCCATCTAGAATATGAACTATACAATTCGACTGAATATAGCAATCATAAAATTCACATAAATTTAGAGGCACTGCCTAAGACAAACATTTATTTCATACGATTTGTTTTCTTTTAGCCATACTGATATAATAGAAATTCAGGAATGAGAGTCACAAAACTTTCTTTCCAGGCTCTTTGAAGAAGAATATAAGTTGATGGAGATAATTAGCTCAGACTTCATAACAATAAACTTATCAAGAGGGTGAAACATAACTCTCTTTAAAATGAAAATGTAATTGAAATGGCTTTTTGTTGTTGTTGTTCTTCAAGAGGAATATTTCCATAATAATGCATCTTAAATCACTTGTCTGATGATTGATTCTACTTGGGAAAAAAAATCTGAAGATAAGCAATCTGTGGGAGTTAGCTTACAAAGCATGTGTACAGTATTCTTGACCATCTGCTTTTCTTTGTGTTAGAACATTCACGTAATATTGTTTTGTGTGCTGACTTGAATTTCATTTATAAACTTCCATAATGCATGAAACACACATAGAGTGCAGAAAGCAAGAGATGAATCTGGGGAATATACAGGTTTGGAAAAGGAGTATGCCCTACTTGAGAATAAATTACATTTAAATTTTGGAATAAGAGTGATCAGGCTTAAAATATTGAGAAATCTCACACTGAATCTCTAATGGTCTTGCTTAACAAATAAAACATCTCTGAAATATCTCAGTTGCTATCTTACTATTCATCCTTTCAAATACAGAGGATAAATGAAATGAAATACCCAAAAGGCTGCAAATCATTAAAATTCGTGGGCACTCTGTAAGAGCTGTCCAGAGGGTCCCTCATTTTGTACAGGCATAAAAACAAGCCTTTTTATCTTTGGTCTAACAATTGTGTATGAAAGCAAACTCAGGAACTCAGGGACAGAGCAATGTATCTGAGGAACATTAAATTATAGACCCTAAGTGAAAGAAAGGAGCCAATGTAGGCCATTCTGGAGAGTTCCCCAATTAAGTAAGAAAACATACCTAATGAGTTCTTTAAAATGGCTGCCTACATGAGAGACTTGGTAAATAAGATCCTTACCCAGCTTATTAGAACAAGTGATTATTCACTGAAGAAGGGGAAACAGGTACATTTCTGGAGTGAAGTAGAAATAGAAGAAGATTAATAAATACTATAGTTTTTTTGATTGGGTTTAAGTCATACTATTTAATTTATTTTGAAATTGCAAATATAATTAAAGGGCATGGAAATTTGGGGTTTTCAAAGGTGACAAAGTTTAAAAATGCTTTGAGGATGGTCTGTAAATTCTACCTAAAATATTTTATAATATTAGCATTAAGCTTTCTAAGTCAGTGATGTTGAAATGTAGTAATAAGCACAGACACAAAAAGTGCATTGATGACTGTCTTTAATAGTTCACATTTTGGTTATTAAATTCTGTCTGTAGCATGTGAAGCTCCCAAATTCTTAAGTGTTTAAATATTTTCAATTCTCTAATCTAGACCAATTTCTAATTAATTTAGTCTCACAGACTTTAAAGAAAGCTAAAAATACTCATTATGATTGTTCTTTTGGAAAGAGCTATCAGGTCAGAGACAGGCTCCGGAAGTACAAGTCAGTGACTGAATTCTAGACATTAAAAGGGCTTTTTAGGCCTGGCAACTGATTATTATATTGTTTGCAAGTAGATTATCAATGTACATATAAATGTGCATTTTAGAGCTATCGAATTAAGAGCTATCTGTCTTAGGTAGATTTTTAAAATCATTTTTTAAAACAAAAGTGTATTTAACTAATTTATAGCCTGTAGATAGCTTTCCCTGAAACTGAATTGCCAGTAAGGCTCAATTTAAGTTGACTCTATGAAGGTCAAAAATAGAATTTTAATTTGTATAGTTTACTTAAAATATAATTTGGCAGAATAAACAAATCCTTGCCAGAAGAATAATTCATTTCCTTTTCTATTAACATTTCGTCAGCACTTTCTGTATTTCTAGAACTCTAGTTCTTTGAAGAGTATTTTGATGAGAGAGAAAAACAGGCAATTTTTACACTAGTTAAAAACGCTCTTTTCAAAATGCAATGGAAGTTTGGTTGGTTTGGAATGACTTAAACCTATTTTTTTATATGTGGTTCTACAGATTAAAGAAATTGGAACTCCACTGCAATGCTAAGTGGTGATCTTCCAGTTTTCAGTCACACACTGGCCAGTTTCCCTGTTGACTGTCTCTTGCTCACATTTAAGAGTTGACTACATATTTCAATGTGGGAAAACACTGTTCCTTTTCAAACTAAAGTTCTACATTAAGTTTCAATTTCCAGCTGATTCATCAAAACGAAGCTGGTTCAGAAAGGGGAAAACTTACAAACTGCTTACATCTGTTTAACCTAAAACATTATTCATAATCTGCCAGTGATAACGGCTAAGCCCTCTGGGGAATGTGACAGGTATTTGGGGGACAAAAAATCCGTCACAGTGCAGTGAAGAAATGACACGTATGAAAGTCTCAAGGTTACCTCATAGTTCAGTGATGGCTTTCAGCCCTGAATTTGTATACACACAAACTACAAACATTTATCTACTAAACAATTTTACATAGTAAGTATGGACATACTTGTTAAATAAAATAACGAGTTATTGGAAGCAAGAGTTTCTGAAATAAACAAGTGAAACAAATTACTATAGGTTATGATTAGGAAATAGGACATTTCATTCTAATTAGTAAAGCGAATCTCTCTATAAGTATAATATTAAGTATGGCTATATAATATATATAGTTATATGCTGCACATTATATTTACATATGTAATCATATATAATACATTAATATGTAGAAATGTACATGTAAATAAACTATATACATAAATATATGTAATTATCACTAGTTTGGTATGCAAATATGTGTACACACAAATATCTCACAGGTATATTAAATTCAGAATACATAGTTGACAATATTGCCTTAAAATCAAAAATAGTTTGGAATAACAAGTGTTTTGAACTGTAGTGTTAGTTGAATCAAATGTTTCTTTCCTTTCCTTTTTGCTATTAGAATGAAGTTAGTTGGCTGACAATACAGATCTGTATAATTCCGGATAAAACTTTGGCATTTTTGCTATGAGACTCGTTTCAGCCAGTTTTATCAAGGTTTCATAGTTGAATTTGGTACCTGACTTTATTTCCTACTTTTCAGAAGCTTTAAAAATGAAATAAAGAAAAGAAATTTGCTCTAACGTTGATTTACTGCCACCTATGTGGACACACCTGAGGGACCATGTATGTTAATTTCCTATTAAGAAAATGCTTATATAATCACAAATCTTACTCTCTGAACTTCTGTTGACATTAATGGTACAAGTTAGAAGTTTTCAAACCCTATTATACATTTTGGTTTTAGTGTTATAAATAGATAAAAATGTTGACTAGAATAAGTGCAGTATCAAGGAATAAACATGAAATAATTCTTTTAAATCTGGGTTATGGAACCATCTCTCCTTCAAACATTTCTTTAAAACACCTTGGGGGATCCATAGCAATTTTATCTTCATTGAGGAAAGAGAAGGACAACAAGGCATATTTTAAATCTGTCTGGCTTCCCAATACTCCCTACCCGCCTCAAATATAGACCAAGAGAAATACTGAACAAGTTTGCCTCCAGAAAATGCTCAGCAATCAAAGATGAGAAGAGGTACTGGGGTCACTTCCAGTCATCTGAATATTTAGGGTAGACCATCCTGTTGGAAAAAATCACATTCAAATGTGACTGAGCTGTGCATTTGTATTCATTCCACCATGGAACCAGTTTGAATGCTTTTCTCTGGAGACTTATGTATCTCAGTGACAGCTGCATTGCCACAATATGCTGAAGTGGCTCATCTTGACAGGTCATATCCTGGATTTCACATTCTGAATGGCAGCTGGGATACCAGAGAGTTTTCTCACAATGGGTAGGCCCTGTATTTAATCAGGTCTCCCTGGCTTCAGCGACAAGCTGCACGTGTGGCTACAGGCCATTCTGATAAGTTCAAGATGTACTTTTGTCACTCCCTAAATAGCAGTGACACTCACGGCAGCAATTTCTGCAGCTCTGTAAGAACCATGCTAAGTGCCTTTTAAGATCACAGATATCCCGCGTCCCCTTGCAGCACTTTTCCCTGATGCCACATGCAGCATCAGCCCCATGCACACTGTTGGTAAACACTGGTTAAGTGGTTCAAGTTTCAAGCTGAAATCTATATCTACATCCATTTATCTGTGTCTGTACAGATGTATAAACTGAAGTAAAAAATCTTAATTTAATTCTGGGATACCCTGCCAACCAGAGCAAATCTGTGATCATAACAACAAAACATGAGTCCACTCCCATTCACTGGAAGGTGAATTACCTGTCCTAGGTGAGTCCTTGCTTCCTTCTGGGGGTGAGTGTTCACTCCTTGAGTTCATTACCAACTGGGGCCTGCATAAACCAACCATGGTGCAAAATCCCAATAAGCTGATACATTTAATATGTGCTGAAGTAAGGAGTATCTCCCTCAGCTTTTCAGTCCCCCTGTTGTGCCAGACAGGCAGCTTTTCAGGGCATTCGCCCAGAGCACATGAGAGAGCAAATCTCTGCTACTCCTTTTGCACACTTGGAGCTCCACTTTTCACTCCCTGAAACCTCAGAAAGCAGCACCTCTTTGAAAACCTTTCTGAAAGCAGCTTGTAATGGAGTCAAACATTTTTCTGTTAGATGGGAACATAGGTTGAATTTCAGATTTCTAAGCACATCTTTGCAAAAAGACTCCTTTCAGGCCAAAAGCCTAGACTGTGCCCTAGATTTTCTCACTGGCGGGACTCCAGAGACATCTAGGGCCATGTTTCACGATTACACCTGCAGTTCGCCTGTGGAAAATCTAGGTAAAAGTTTCCAGCATTCTAATAGAGGAGGATCAGCAATTTGCATGGGGTGTGGAAGATCCTTAGTCTGCAGGTGTCAATTCAAGTCAACAGAGGTTAAGGCCTTTGGTTAATAGCACTCCCTAACTGAGCAAGGGATGAGAGCTTGTGAACCAATGGCTCTGGCCCAGCACTGTCTCTCTCTCCCCTTCAAAGCAATCACCTTTAGGCTCGATGCCCTCTCCTGTCTTTATTCTTCTCCTGGATTAGAAATTAAACCTTAATCTTTTTTCAAACATAGATACGTATGTCCTGTTTGATCCCTTTTCCTTTACTCCTCCCAGCTGCTGCCTAAATGCTTTGATAAATCTTTTCATTTACTTGAAGTTTTTCTTTGCCTTAATTGTACTTTAGAGTAATAAAGAAAAGGTTGAAAAACAAAGGCTACTGACAGTGATAGATCTACAATAGGGAAAGTCATATAAGTTAAACAGAAAATGGACATAATGAATCACCTGTGTTCTTAACCTCTAAAGTGCTTGAACATCTTTTAGAATTACCACAACGTTTCCACCTAGCAACAGTCTCTGCTAAGCAAAACTGATTTTTCTAAAGTACAATTAAATAGGATAAAGAGATACAAAATCTTATCTGTTTATTATTTATGCTATACTATTGAGTACAACAGTGATATTTTTGCAATCTTTGGCCATGAATGTGAAACATTAAAGATAAGGGGCACGTGTAGCTCAGTCTAAGAGTTTAGCTCTTTATAAAAATTTTTAAAATGTTGGATAAGACTTGTTCCAAGGGACAAACAAGTGAAAGGCAGCAGAGTTTAGCAAGATGTATCACTGTGCAGTAGTTACAGGCACACTGGAGCCAGACTGATGGGGTTCAATGCCCATTGCTAGAACTTACTGTATGAGCTTGTACAAGATGTTTAACTTTGTTGTGTCTTACTCCATCATCATCACTCCATCATCAGTAATATTTACCTTATAGGTTTGTTATAGAGACTAAATAAGTTAAAGTTTGTAAAGTAGCACAAACAATGCCTGGCACATAGTACTATACTATTTATTGTTGAAAATAATAAAAATAAGAAAGCAACTTTTTAAAGCTCAATCCATTTTTAAGTTAGAAACTGGGAATATGCAGCAGATATCTATACAAAACAAAGACTTTATTCTTCTGAATCCAAGAAACCCCTTCAAAGTCTTAAGAGACCTCGGGGCTTCCCTGGTGGCACAGTGGTTGAGAGTCTGCCTGCCAATGCAGGGGACACAGGTTTGTGCCCCGGTTTGGGAAGATCCCACATGCCACGGAGCGGCTGGGCCTGTGCGGCTGGGCCCGTGAGCCATGGCCACTGAGCCTGCGCGTCTGGAGCCTGTGCTCCGCAGTAGGAGAGGCCACAACAGTGAGAGGCCTGCGTACTGCAAAAAAAAAAAAAAGTCTTAAGAGACCTATTTTATGTCTTGTAATATCTCTGGGTGGTAATATATTGTAATAATGTTTGTGAGTTTAGGCAAGCAGTCAAGGACACTTCATCAAGAGTGATATGGAGAATTACTGCTTGTGTTATTTAGACAAAGATATCCTTTAGAATGATTGCGTTATATTTGTCTACGTGTGTGTACGTGTGTGCGCATGTGTATAGACATGCAAAAAGTATATGTGTGCAAATACAACTAAAATTAATTTTTAAAAGAGATACAGACAAATGATTTCTAGAGGATTAAGTACATAGTCATATGTATTTACATAACCATACTTGCATATGACTTCAAATCTATGTATTATTTTTTATTACATTTGCTTAGGTTGTAACTATAAGTAGTGTTTCAAGAACAAATTGCTGAAAATATAGTATGACCAACACATCAGTTCTTAAAATTTAGACCCATAGTTTCTCAAAATAAATCTTACTGTAAATACATATAGGACTGACTTTGAGTGTCCACTGACAACTCCCTTTAACGATATGAGTCGAAACTGAAGTTCCTGGTTTTACCAGTGGATCATTAGCTACATTACATAAATATATTTATATGTTATAAATTACTTTTAGAAATATTTCTCTTTTTTGCATTTATGCTCCAGTCCTTCAGCAACCACTTAACTTTGAAGGTCTACTATCCGCCAGGTACTCTGCTGGGGAGCAAGTGCAGAGCAGGACATGCTCTTATCTTAAAAAGAGACTTAAAAAAAAAAAGAGAGAGACTTATAAAATCCACCTATTAGGAGGATTAAATGAAAGAATAAATGTTCAGTAAATGGAGTTATTCTTATTGCTATCGTCCTTCCTCCTGTGCAGAGACACACAACTCTTCTCCAGCGTATTTTCCAATCTGCATCCTGCTTCATCGTATTCTTTTTTCCTTCAGTCTCCACTACTTCTGCTCTACTACTTAAACTTCCACTGGAGTTGGAGTCCAGTTATTAGCTAGAGTGCTCCTAGATGGGTCAGATGTGATTATTTCTGAGGGGACCACCCCAAAAAATCATTTTAGTTTTAAAATTCTCATCTGACTCGATCTAACTTTTCTACATTTTTTTTTTGCAGGGGGGATAGATGGGTGACTTAGGAGTTGAGACACAATAGGAATCTGTATATGCAGGTGAAAAATATTGGAGTATACTCTCAGAATCTAGTACCATAATTTGGTCTAAAACACTGATTCTTGAAAACACTTAGCATTTACCTCTGAGTTCTAAACAGAAACTAGTTTTGTTTAAATACAACACTATTCATATTGGTCTAAATAGATACCAATTATCAATAACAGAGACTTCATATCTAGATAAGTTAAATATGTTGTGTTCATTCATTCTTGAAGTAAGAGCTCAGATACAAATCAGTCCATGCTTTAGGTTTTATCATTTTTTTTTAACTTAACCCACATGGACTAGTTTTTCCTTTCGAGGCTCTGTAGGCATACCACAGTTTTTGCAATTAGACCTAAAATGTGCTACTGTATATCTGGGACATATGTCTGAGGGAAGCCTTCCCAATTCTTAAAAAATATTGAGGATATTTCTGTATCACAGATGTTTCATTACTAAAGACATTTCAGTAACACAGATGTCTCATTTTCAAATATGCTTTGGACCACAGCAACTATAATAATAAGAAGAAAGATTTGCTATTCCCATCAGTGAAGTGAAGGAAATTGTTCTTACTGTCAGTGTGACTCGCCCTTTTCAGTTAATGTAGGTTAGTGCACTAAAACGTATCACAGCGTTCTAAAATATAATATACCCTTAGCTAACTTCCACATCTTTCTGTTCCCTTCTCTTCTTGTTTTTATTGGCCTGCTTTAGACCATCAGTAATTTGCACACAGTTTAACAAATCAGCCTTTAAAATAATCTTATAGGCCCTTGTTACCCAATACAAGACTAATTTTATGAAAATACAGCTCTGATCTTATCACTTCCTGCTCACAAACCTCTCCTGATTCTCTACTTTCAAAAGAATAAAGTTCCTTGTTACACGTTTCAAAGCTTTCTAGAATCTTACACTAGTCAAACTCTTTAGTAAACTGTCTCACTCTCTTACTCAATTATTCTCTCACTGTTCTTACTCAGTTATTTCTACTCTAATAATTTTGTTCATCTCCTCTCTGTGTCAAGCAATTTTCTTTTACCTTGCTAATCTACCATCTTCAAATAGGGAAATCCAATCCACATTTCAGGGCCCAAAATGCCCCCTTTTAATAAAATAGCTCATGATTTACATTGATGAAAGTAATTCTTCCCTTTACAACACATTGTATATTCATGCATTCATTCTGTATTTAATCAGGTGCTAGACACTGTGTGATAAATTCAAAGGTGAATAAGGCAAATTCTCTGCCCTCATATTACCCAGGCGTCTATTTGGTTTTATTTGTTGTAAGTTTTATATACTGTTTTTGGTTAATATCTCACCTTACCCAACAAAATTGAGAACCCCCTGGAGGGCAGAGATCAAACGAATTGATCTTTATATCCCTGGGTCCTAACAGGGAACTTGCATTTGGAGGAAGGCAGTAGATCTTCGTTGAAGTGAAGTGAATTCCTAGTCTATTATGGACTTCTGATTCATGATAAATGACACACGGGCTTCTTGATGATTCATATTACTATAGCCCTGGTGAGTGGTCTCTAAAATAATCTTACTGGTTTTATTAGACTCCAAAGTGAATACCTAGCATACTAAATTAAATTTTTATTTTAATGCATTTCTAGTGTAAAAGGCACTAGAGAGTACAGATTATGAAATCAAGCTGCATGGCTTGGATTCTGGCTCTGCCTTTTACTAGTTGTGTAAACTTGGTCAAGTTACTTACTTCCTCAGTTTCCTTATGTGGAAAATGAAAGAAACCACAGAACTAGCTTAGTGGGTTGTTTACAAAGTGTGAAAATCACTTGTAATAGTGACTGGTACATAGTGTTACATGAGTGTTATAATATCATACAATGAAATGATTGCAAAAAGGCATCTGCCTTTACACATGTCATTTTCTCTGCTTGTACCACTTTCCCCCATTCCTTACATTAACTAAAACACCCATTTCTCCAGCAGGTCTTTTTCTTTTAACCGAGCTCCCATTCTCATTTCTTTTAGAAGAGATCCTCCCACAGCATCTTTGCCTCCCCCTATCATAGCATTTGTTATACTGTCCTGTAATTTCCTGCTACTAATATAATCATCCAAATGAAGGTGAGAAACGTGTCTTAAGTCCAAGTTGGAACCCCAGACCTGCAAAGTACCTGGCACATAGCATATGTTCAATAAAAGTTGAATGAATGGGTGAAATTAGTAAAGAAAATTAAAGTTTAGGAAATCATCTTAGTCAAGTGAGTACTAATATAATAATAAGGGATATTAGTATAAAATGCAATCTAAATATATAAACATATACAAAATGTATATGTGAATATAATATTGAGGTCTATTTTCAATAAAATTAGAGAAGTCGAAAAAGGAAAGAATAATAAGTAGAAATAAAACATGAAATCCTACAGTGACAAAAGGAGCAACTGTTAATTTGTGGGGATTAGAAAGAGTAGAATAGGGCTTCCCTGGTGGCGCAGTGGTTGAGAGTCCGCCTGCCGATTCAGGGGACACGGGTTCGTGCCCCGGTCTGGGAAGATCCCACATGCCGTGGAGTGGCAGGGCCCGTGAGCCATGGCCGCTGAGCCTGCGCGTCCGGAGCCTGTGCTCCGCAACGGGAGGGGCCACGACAGTGAGAGGCCCATGTACCGCAAAAAAAAATAAATAAATAAATAAAGAGTAGAATAGCTTAGGATTTAGCATTTCTTAAAACTTCACTTGGATATTAAACACAGTAACCTCATGGTTGTCTATCTCACATAAAAAAGAAACGTCTTTACTTTTGACAACGCCTGTAATTTGGTATCTAATGGGGACATTAAAACATATTTGCTGGAAGGAATTATTGTGACTTACTTTAATTTGATGGTTTTGAATTTCTGAATGCTTAAAAATTTATTTTCTCCTTCTCAAGTTGTCACGCTTAATGAAATTGACCTATCTTTCTTGAATTAATTTTTCAAAGCCATAAAACAAAGAAAAATGGGAAGAAGTCTTTCAATTTATATTCTTACACTTATAGCTATATAGCACTTTTGCATCCCAAAAGGGATACTAAAGATACTAACTTGGTCTTTTCAATTTGTACACAAAGTTCTCATCACAAATTCTAAGAGACCCATAGGTTTAGATCTATTAGCAAGTGGTCATTTCATTAACTATACAAAGTGACATTTCTCTCTTAGATTATGTGTTACAATAAGAACTATATTTGGTCTTTGTCCCCCAGTTCCTGGCACAGAGCTGCTAAACCTTGGAATTTCCTGAGTGATAGGAGTGTCTTTTGTTCTAAATAAAGATTACTAACATTAGTACTAAGTTTGTACTAATGAGGTGACTTAAGGTGAGGCCCCTAGATACCTCAAGACTAGTGCTGGTGATTAGAAAGGCCAATTCATTAGAGGGTGAAAAATTTCTGCCCACCCCTGACCTCTAGAAAGGGGAGTGGGGCTGCACTGGGGTATAAAAGGTCCTGAACAAGGCTATTCAGAGAGCTCCCTGGCTGGTATACAGTCCAAAGTGCTGAAAGCTCCCAGTCATCCCAGTTTTCCCACTCCCCACTCCATACCTTGCCATATGTATCTCTTCTATTTGGCAGTTCCTGAGTTACATCCCTCATAGTAAATCATTACTAGTAAGTAAAGTGCTTTCCTGAGTTATATATGTGTCCTAGCAAATTATCAAGCCCAAGGAAGGGGTTGTGGGAACCCTTGATTTACTGCCAGTCTGTCAGAAATACACAAGACCAGAGACTTGTAATTGGTGTCTGTAGTGGGGAGGTGTGTGGAACTGGGCCGTTCAACTTGAGGGATCTGATGCTAACTCTGGGTAGATTTTGTCAAAATTGAATTGAATTGTTGGACACACAGTTGGCGTCCAGAGAATTAGAGAATTGGTCCTTGGTATTAGAAAGCGCTCCAGAGATTATTGTGTGGGGAGTTATTCAATTGTTTATGGAAATGTTAGATATTCTGACAGCCAATGTTAGATATTCTATTTATTTTGAAAGATGTTGCCATTTTCCCCAAACATAACCAGATTATGTGGTTGAAGAAATAGGAAAATACATGGGAAAAACATTAATTAAAAGAAAAAGTCGGGCTTCCCTGGTGGCGCAGTGGTTGAGAGTCCGCCTGCCGATGCAGGGGACACGGGTTCGTGCCCCGGTCCGGGAAGATCCCACATGCCGCGGAGCGGCTTGGCCCGTGAGCCATGGCCGCTGAGCCTGCGCGTCTGGAGCCTGTGCTCCGCAATGGGAGAGGCCGCAACAGTGAGAGGCCCGCGTAAAAAATAAATAAATAAATAAATAAATAAATAAATAAATTAAAAAAAATTTTAAAAAAAAGAAAATGTCTTTCAGTCCCAATAAATGTGGCCAGCTGAAATCAGAACATGTATGTTACAGCAGGTAAACACATGACAATTTGCTTCATGCAGTATTGAAATTATTGGTAGTTGAAATATATTTCATATTCAGTCTTACCAAATTTTGCACCAGAAGTTTTACTTGTCACTCATGTGAAACGTTTAAGATAAAGTTTACAATGGAAAAAGACATTATGGATGCTGTGGTTGCCAAATAGTATTTCAGAAATAACGTAGTAAAAGACAATAGAGATTTATCAACAACTAATGCAGAGCTGTTTCACCTGCCAGGTTTAGAATAGACATATTTCCCCTTTTAGTATGCAGTAGACATATTTATCCATTATTAATATTCACCAGAATGGAAAGATAAACATCAGTTAACTTCAAACCAAACTGATGGAGCTATAGAAGTGAAGAGGAAGATAAACTCAGACATCTGGAGTACAGTACATTCTGACAACAGGGTAAGGTGTAAGATGTAATTACTGGTCTCCTATTGGATTTTTTTTAGCCAAAGGTTTTATCTATGTCAATATATTTTATTAGAAGCACGTGCTCTTAATTTAAATAAACCAACAGAAAGAAGGGGAGGTTGCCAGGAGAGAGGGGGAATATCTGAAGAGAGAAATAAGCTTTTCTGTACAGCAAAGGAAAGCATAAACAAAGCAAAAAGACAACCTACAGAATGGGAGAAAACATTTGCGAACGATGCGACCAACAAGGCCTTAATTTCCAAAATACGTATACAAACAGCTCATACAACTCAACCACACACACACACACACACACACACACACACACACACCCCAACCCAATTGAAAACTGGACAGAAGACCTAAATAGACATTTCTCCAAAGAAGAAATACAGATAGCCAATAGGCACATGAAAAGATACTCAACATCGCTAATTATTAGAGAAATGCAAATCAAAAGTACAATGAGGTACCACCTCACACCAGTCAGAATGGCCATCATTAAAAACTCCATAAATAACAAATGTTGGAAAGGATGTGGAGAAAAAGGAACACTCTTATGCTGTTGGTGGTAATGTAAATTGGTACAGCAACTGTGGAAAGCAGTATGGAGGTTCCTCAGAAAATGAAAAATAGAACTACCATATGATCCAGCAATCCCACTCCTGGGTATGTATCCAGACAAAACTCTAATCCGAAAGGGGTACATGCACCCCTGTCTTCACAGTATTACTATCTACAATAGCTAAGACGTGGAAACAACCTAAATGTCCATCAACAGATGAATGGATAAAGAAGATGTGGTACATATATACAATGGAATATTACTCAGCCATAAAAAGGAATGAAATTGGGTCATTTGTTGAGACATGGATGGATCTAGAGACTGTCATACAGAGTGAAGTAAGTCAGAAAGAGAAAAACAAATATCATATGTATCCCTTATATGTGGAGTCTAAAATATGACACAAATGAACCTATCTACAATACAGAAACAGACTCATGGAAATAGAGAGCAGACTTGTGGTTGCCAAGTGGGAGGGGGCTAGGAGAGGGATGGAGGGGGAGGTTGGGGTCAGCAGATGTAAGCTATCATATATAAAATGGATAAACAACAAGGTCCTACTGTATAGTACAGAGAACTATATTCAGTATCCTATGATAAACCATAGGATATTCTTTTCCATGATGGAAAAGAATATAGAAAAAGAATGTATATATATGTATAACTGAATCACTTTGCTGTAAGCAGAAATTAACACAATATTGTAAGTCAACTATAATTCAATAAAAAAAGAAATAAGCTTTTCTTAATTACCCAAAGGGTAATTTATTGAACCTGTTTTTCAGTGATGCATTAATTAGAGCTAAGCCTTGTTGAGCACTTATAATGTGTCAGGCACTAATCTCTATGCTTTACATATAACTCAAATGATCCTCTCAGCAACCCTATGAAGTAGATATTCTTAATAAGCCCATTTTACAGATCAGAAACCTAAAGCATAATGAGCATGAAGAACTGGTCCAAAGTAAGAGTTGGTAAGCTGTGGAACTGGGAAATAATAAATGATCTCCCTCCAGAGTCTGTGCCCTAAAAATTATGTTGAGCTGAATCTTAGTAATGCTATTAATTTGGCCATGCCATTTTTAGTTGGATGTTTTTAGTTACATGAATTCAATTTGAAATTTAAAAAATAAATTACTAAAAAGTAAAATGTGACTGAGGGTCCAATAATCCATGTTTTAATTTTCATGGCCATTATTCTGAGATTAGTTATTGGGCATGTTGATTAACTAATAAATATTGCAGAGAAGTAGAAATACTTCTAAAATCTAAAGTAGAAAAAAAGGTTAACACGCTTTTCTCAGTTAAATCGATTGTACTCCTTATTAAGTATAACCTGAAATTAAACAACTTTCACTTTTCTATGGCAAATGTTAAATCCCAAGTTGACTTCTTAACTTGTTAAATCCCAAGTTAACTTAACTTGTCAAAGTTATCATTCTCAATCTCTGAAGGGGACAAATAATTTTAGGAATAAAAAATAATTTAAACAATCAACTTGAATTGTGCATGATTAGAAAAAACATTTCTAGAAAGTATTTTATCATCTCTGGATTCTGTTTCTACTTAGATTTGGCAGAAATAACACTGATACTTGGGAAAGAATAAAATCCATCAGAGAAAATTGCTACTGTTCTGTGCTGACATTAAAGTGGAATACTTTGGAGACCAACTTTCCAATTCCCAGGTCAAAAACACTCCTATGTCAGTTATTATCACTATTGACTTTACTCACAGGAGCTCTAATGGAAGTTTAGGGAATTTTCTCGTTAGTGCTAAAACACACACACACACACACACACACACACACACACACACACACACGCATACTCATTATACCTGAGGGAAATAAGAGGCCATTCTGATTATTAGCTCTACTTTCACTTGTAAAATCCGAGTCATCGTAAGTGTCAGAGGTACTTCGGGAGTCAATGCTGAATTGGTTTACAAAGAAAGAAAGAAAAAAGATAGGACAGATATATGATGGATAGGTAGATACATAGCTAGATACATAGATATATGATAGACAGGTAGGTATGTAGTAGATAGATTCCTGCAGCTTTATTTTCCATATTTTCTTCAAATTTGGGGAGAACACATAAAACAAAATCATAAGCCAATTTATATCTTAGTCTTATGCACCCATTTCTATACCCAAATTCTGTCTTGAGGATAATTCTAAAATATTAAAACATAGGAAATTTTACTTTTATGTTCTTTTTTTTTTTTCACTGCTCACCCCAAACTCAAAGTCCTAACCTTCTCCAAACCACTGGGAAAAAGAGATGATTTCCTTTATGTGATAGGTGAAAAACTATAAATAACAGAAGATAGAGTTCAACAACTGTGCCAAGTGATTCTCCCAGCACAACACACACATATACATACACACATGTGCACGCACACACATGTTCTTCCATTTTGCCAGTATTCTCACAGACAAAATAAAATAAATGGTGTTCACAGGTCCTGTAAGCAGCAGGAACCTTTCACTAGGATTTAATTGTTCAAATCCAAAACTTATTTTTCTTGTTTTTCCTAAATCAAATACTATATTTGCTGTTTCTTATTGCTTCTCTCAATCAGGTAAGACAATTAATGGAAACGAATGGCACAGATTTGCTGTCTATAACACTTACTGGTTCTGTGGCATTGGACAAGCCATCTCCCAGCACCAGTGGTGAAATATTGTAGATGCAATGGTTACAATGGAACGACATTCAACCATGGAATGAATTTAAGAGGTTTTAGGTGCAATGTCCATGATACTATTTTGTCTGTACAGCTCTATAAAATCAGTTTTCTTGACAAAAGTCATCCTCCTCAATTATAAGGTTAAAACTGCTAAAAAACAGAGTAATGATGAATTCTGTATGATCTCAAGTATTTCTGTAAAAGGTTTGGTTCTAATTCTCTTTGCTGAGATGCTTTCTTATGGAATAAGGAGGAAACAATATTTCAGTTTCTTAACCTAAAACATCTCGGAAATAAATAACTAGGAGTTATAGTAAAACGTACAGTAAATGAAATATTTTTCCTATAAATCTGAACTGCTACTTTGCACACATACTTTCGTTCTATTTAGAAATGAATCTTAATCTGTAATAACAATTAATTCAATTAGTTCAATAGAAAACTCCATTAGAGTTCTGGAATATCTAGTACCTAATATAGAATTGGATGTACATTAACACACACATATATACAAATGTGTAAATATATAAATTTGTTATAGTATTTTAATCATGTGTTATCAAGTATTAAAACTTATCTCTGTTTTCTTTATAACATTTTTATCAAAAACTATTTTTTTCCCTATATTTTTAGTTATGACTAAAGGAAATGACAATAAAATTTTACTTTCTCAGATAGGTTATTGTCATTTTTACATGTTATTTTTGTTTTTAGGTTATGTCATTAAGAAATCAAAATTTTCCAATTATGTAAGTAAACATATTTCTTACCTGTGAGAATCAATGTCAAAGCTACCAAGTTTCTAGGATAAAATGGAAAATTTTAACTCTTGTCAAAATGCTTTCAAGCTTTTATAATAGAGAAATTAGAACATAAGAATTTTGTCATGTCATAACTATCATTAATAAGATTAGGAGTTCCTACATTTTAGAAAAAAGAACAATATGTAGGTAAATAATAAGTTTAGAGTACATATTCATTTCTGAGAAACATCATAAATTGAATGCCATTCAAAGCATTTAGCCAGGCCAAACTCAATAGCAGGGAAAAGAAGTTGAGTACTTTTTCTTTAGTCAATAACATTCAGAGACTCCACTTTAGAAATTATCATATAAGTGATCCACTATGCATGCTTATATTTGATTAGAATAATAAACTAAAGAGATGAATTATATAAAAGTGATTGATTTTTCTTTTATATATATATCAGTGTTGTCAGTGCATTTTCATTAGCTGATCTAAACAATGATGACAGATACAATAAAAAGAAAATATTCTAGTAAGTGAGATAGACATTCCTGATAGAGTTGCCAGTGTGACAGAAAGGATTTTGTTTAATAAGCATGTATTGCTAGTGGCCTGAATTTCTCTGTAATATACACAAGATTCTCCTTGAATCATACATGTATTCTGGTTTGCTGGAGGTGGCTCTTAATGATTCACAAGAGCCATTGTTAAATTTTCTTGAATTTTATGAGCTGGTTGACGTCTCATAAGTAGGCTGAAATTGGACATGGTGGGAGTGTTTACACTATGGAAATCAGCAAATGCTATAATCCAGGTTTGTCTGTTTTCCTAGAGAGCTGATTATTAAACATTTATTAGCACACACTGCCTGAAAAGAACCTCTACTGGTGAAATGCTGAGTAATTTTCTGCAACTATTCCACAACCAGTTTCTTAAGATAGTGAAAAGAACATGACATTTGGTATCAAAAGATGGATGTTTGAGACTAAGCTACTGTATGTACAGTCTCAGTAAGTCACTTAACCTGCCCAAATATGCATTAATGTCATTATTTTTAGTGAGACCTTTGATTAGATAATACGCAGTTTTCTCCAGTTCTAAGACTGTCTGAATCAATTGCCATATATGTTTATATCTCATTCTCCTCCCCATGAGTAGAACAATGAAACTAATGGTTAAGAACTGGATAAAGCAGAGAACCAAGATAAGTTAATTAGGGTAATTGTCAGGATGGAAGAAACAAAGGGGTGTGTGTCTGGTGAAGACTGGATGTCTTCAACAACGCCTAGACACAGAAGACAGGACAACTCAGCTCTGGCTCACAGTTATCTTGAAGAAATGAAGGTCCAGTATTGCCAGATCTTCTGATATTTAAAGAATCAACAGAAATAGAAAATTTTATTTGAAAGCTCATGGCTCTGAAATATTAGCGAAAAATTTCATTTTTAAATATCTGTGTTGTTAAACAAGTCAGTGGACTGGTCAGTCATCAGTTTGATATCCCTATTCCATAAACAGGAAGAGGAACAGAAATAACAATAGGGTGTTTCTACAAGAGAAATGAAAGAAATCAGGTATTTTAATGAAAACCAACATTATATTACTTATACCACTAACAAAGAGATGAGTGCCAAATAGACGCCGAAAACAATATATTTAAAAGAATCTGTCTTGACCAGAAATAATATCTAAATTATACTTTTCTCATTCCAGTCTAAACATTAGTACCTGATTATGTTGGGAATACTACAGGGAGCACTAGAGAAAAAAACCTGTTAAATTAAATACTAAGATAAAACAGTATAACAAGTTGTTTGCTTATTTACCTATAAGAATGCAATTAGTTTAATCTGAATTAAAAATAAATACTTAAAATAAAGACTTGAGTCCAGAGATTCAAGTCTAAGTCATCAACATTGTAGCTAGTTAGAATATATTCTCTGGGACTTTTCTCAGGTATATCTTCATGAACATTTGCTTTGTATGGACTAATAAACGTGTACGATAGAAAACATAATTGTCACTAGGTAATTTCAGCAAATTGTGAAACAATGTCATCCACATTAAGCTTCCCAGCAAAACTGTTTAAACTATGTTGACAAAGCTAGTTCTTAAAACAGATTATTTTTTATTCCTATAGCCTTTCACCAACTTAGAATGTGCAAGAATTGATATTTAGTTATAATACAAATTTCACTGGTTCTCTGGACAAATAATTTTAAAGTTCCTTATGGTATTTCAAATTTCACTTAAAATAAAATATTTCAAATTTAGATGGTTTGAGTTTTACAAATAATATGGCACACCATCAATCAATTTCCTAGAAGAGATCTTGATTTTGCTCTGCAGATGTCAGCTGAAAGCCTGAGCAGATAAATGAACTTAAATTTAATGAAATGCTTCAGAACCCTCCTATAAGATTTGTGTTATCTCTTTTGGAGTTGGAAAAAAAATTGGAATTCTATTTTAGAATTACTTTAAAACTTGTGCCTGAAGTTTGGGGTATAAATCCTTAGCTAGACACAGTTTATTTGGTTGTTTCCTCTTCTTGTCTATGAAAAATAATTTTCTTTTATCTCCTGCCAGGAAACACAGGCCAGAAACAGCTCAAGATCTGTGATAACATATAAACAGGAATGAATTCACTTTCTGAATATCATTTTGGTAAAGAGTACAAGGCTACATAAATTAATAGGTTTTATTATATTGAAAAATCATACATCCAAAAGGAATGATAAAATGGAACAAATATTATCATACTAATATAAAGCTACACTTTTCTATAAAGATATGTGTGGAAAGTGAGCTGCTGGCATCAGCAGTTCTGGCTCTGCTACTATCTGCATGTCTAGCCTTAGATCAGACTGGCTCTCAATAGCCTGCTTTGTAAAATAAGGGGTTTAGCTCGATTATGTCAAGGGATCACTACAGTCCCTTCAAGATATATTAATTAGCTATGCATAACATATTTATATATTTTAAAAATTATATCCTTTAAATATTTTCACTACACCTCAAATCTTTTTTTAACTATTCCTGATCCCAAACTTTATATTATATATGGTTTTATCAGTGAGACACAGCAAAATTTTCTGATTGTGAAATGACAATCTTCAATGCTTTTTAAATGGGTTAAAATTTTCTAAGCAGTTATGAACTTCCTTGCACCTTTTTTAACATTTTCAAATATTTTCTACTTATTTTAGGGAGGAATATAGTGCTATTTTTAAAGAAATCCAAAGCAAAGTATATACTTGCTTGATGAACATACATAAATACATGGTGATTTTAGAGGTTCCTTTAGGGTTAAAGATGGGGGATTTTCAAACTTGTTTTCAATGTATTACTACAATGAAATGAAGAACAAGCTATGAAAATGTTCCCTAATATCATCAACCATCAGCTTGTTTAGAAAGTCCCCAATCAAACCTAAGTGTTAAAAGGTCCAGAACACTGAGTGAGGATGCCAAATTCCCCAAGCAGGTCATTTCATCGTGAGTCACAAGGCTTGAGCAATGCAGTCATTTCCTAGCACACTAACTGCTGGAGAGGAAACTGCATGCCTCCATCATCTCCTGGCCAGTCAGGGCAGCATCACATTTGAATAGTCTGGTCTGCCTTTCAGTCTCCTTCCCAGAAAGCCTATGCTTGCTCTTGTGACTTTCCTGTCCCCAGGTTTCTTAAGGATATAAGAAAGCCAGTCTCCAAAGTTTTCCTATTATATAGATCCAAAAGAATAAAGTGAATGAAAATAGTGGTGTGTCACCTTTTTTTTCTTTTTCTTTTGTAATTGTTTCTTCCTCTTCTATTCTCCAGTACATCCCTGCCATCCACCTAATCTATTTGCAGTCCCAGTATGCCTCCTCTTCATATTCAGTGTCTCACACGCTGTGAAAAATCCAAGGACTTAGTTCCTGTGCACACCAAGTAAAATGAGAAAACCAGAACAAGGGAAATGTCAAACCCACCATATATCATGGTGGACAAAGAAGAGAGATTCATAAATCCATCTGAATAAAATTTTGTTCTGTTACCTTGAATTATTTCTAAACAGGTTACTCATTTTAGTAGTTGTATACCTGTTTCCTTTTATCACCTTCCATCCCTTTCTAGAATAAATTTTAGCATGTGGAATCACTGTTCAGATCTTGAAGCTTTTTGTAAATTGGGATTCTGATGTATAGTCTTTTATTAAAAATCAAGCCATAAGGTATCGAAGTCATTCTGTTTAGTTCTTTCAAAAGAGGACTATTGGGCTTCCCTGTTGGTGCAGTGGTTGAGAGTCCGCCTGCCGATGCAGGGGACACGGGTTCGTGCCCCAGTCCGGGAAGATCCCACATGTCGCGGGGCGGCTGGGCCCGTGAGCCATGGCCACTGAGCCTGCACGTCCGGAGCCTGTGCTCTGCAATGGGAGAGGCCACAACAGTGAGAGGCCTGCGTACCGCAAAAACAAAAACAAAAACAAAAAAAACCAGGACTATTATGCAGTATTTAGCTATGATACAATTAGAGAACAGGCACTACTGTGAGTTCTTGGTCTATACGCCTAGCTAAGCTTTAATCCAGCTTGGAAACTGTTTTGTGCATCTCTGCTCAGTGATCCCGCTCAGCTCATATATCCCACTGGAGATATTCTAGGCATTTGCCAAATCCCTTGGGCTAGCATTTCCAAATTACCTTGTCTCTTCCTTAAATGAATCTCTGGATTATGAAGGAGGGGATTCCACCACTTGAGGAAGCCCATGCTTTTGTTACTTTCTCTGCAAGCTTCAGACCTAGCCCAGCTCCTGGCACAGGATGCATCTATAAGTGTTGAAGGGGTAAACATGCAGAAACACATCTATTCATATTTTCCAAATGTGGAATTAAGTAATTTAAAGTATTTTTCCACTTCAGTATAAACTTTTTAATGAAAAACTTTGTATTTCATTTTTTTGTGCACTCTGATAGGAATGCCATGCTTTCTGCATTACTAAAATATTTGTATGAAACATATTCTGTGTTAATTATTTCCCATAAAATAATTAGCTTACTAATTTGGAAACTGACAGCAATACTGTTGTAGGCATCTGTTCTAGGGAAAAAAGAAAGACAATATTTGCCAGCTGAATAAACTACAAAATGTGCTTAGCAGCACTGATTCTGCCTAGAAGTGACTTTTATTAACGGAGACCTACTGACGGATTATATGACTACAACACTGTGAATTCACAAAGTATCAATTCCTTTTTCGTTAATGGTGACTACCAAGGAGCAAAAACAAACATGAGAGTTTTGGGAAAGTGCCCATATTCCACCCCAACACTGTTCCTTTAATTTTTATTATTTTAAAATAGATGCTATTTATGACGGTACCATTTTCCCAAGCACTACAGAGAAACAGATATTTTAATGCAAGATCAGGTTGTCATATTGCAAAAATTTTATATATGGCTGTAAAATAATTTCTGCAGAAAGTTTGCAGAATTCTCTTGAGAAGAGTAAGATGATCAATGGAATAAAATGCAAAATTATAACTTTAGCTGTAAGTAATAATTTTACTTTAAGTAAGATCCATTGGAGCAAAGGGAAAAAAATGAAGTTAAATTCTATTAGACTAAATCATCAAAAAATATTAGTAGTGTAGTACAGAATCCCTTGCACTTTAGATCATGTAAGAATATCCAGATGTCACATGATTGTTTTAGCTATTTAATTTCATCCAAGTCTGAGACTGGCACAAATACCATTGGATACCTGAAACAAGGAAGCTCTAAATCTGAACTCAGTTGCTTGGTGCTACAGCTTTATTAATTCTGGCCAATTTCTCTGATTTTATTGCAAAGGCCAAGGAAACTCAGTCCATATAATTCATTCAGTGGAATCTATACAAGCTAAGTATCCAAGAATTCCTAATTACTTTATTGCACTATTACTTTATTACATTTTATTTTTTAAAGAAGAAGAAATGAATTCTCCCACTGATTTTGCTATCTCTAGACTGACATCAAAGGACAATATTTTCTTCAAAAGCATGCTTTCAATGAGTAATTAGAGACTAGGACAAGCAATATGACCCATACTTTCATTATGAAAACAATTTGGTGTTGACAATGAAAATGTATATTGCCTGAAATAAAACCTGTTTCTTTTTAGTAAGGAATTAATGATAAGATAGCAACTGCCAGCCCAATCTCTCTGCAACACATTTCATTTGACTGCCAACATGGCCACTGGATGACGGTTTGGAGGATAAAAATTAAAGCAGGGTAGGATTGAGTGATTGTAACTGAGTTCTTAATACACTAACATTCGACTGATATTCTCTCCAGGAACATTAATCAGGGAATATAGCTAAATAATACCACTGCTGTGGCAATGAGATCTTATTCTGAAAACTCATGTAAAAGCAAGAATACAGCAGGCATTTAACCAATACAGAGCAGTGACTTGTCACCTACAGTTTTTTGGTACTGACCTTATCTGAGAGACCTAACTTCATGATCCAGCTGGATAAAGACGCACAGACAGGGTAAGAGCAACGTTAGCACAGAAATCAGCAGTACTGCTGCTCCCAATGTATATTCATTGGGCCTTTACGATTACTTTCTTTTAATCCCAACAACCTATTTGCCATTAAGTAAAAATTACTTATCAGTTATGTGTACCTTACTGCTTATCGAAGCTGCTCTCTCTCCTGAATATGTGAAGTTTAGGTGGCTATTTCTCATTGAGACAAAAATCTGCTCATATTGTACAGAAGTAAAGTCTTTTGAGGAATCAGGAATCTTTCATGGCATATACAAAAATTCTACCATATAGACGGAAACTTAATTTATGGACAAGGCGTAACAATGGTGTATCAGAAGGCTAAAGTTCTTAAGATATGATAAAAACTATCCGTCCTTAAGAACGGAGAAAATACTTTAGGATTTTACCTTCACTTAGGCCCATGAAGTGGGAGTCCCAGTATAATACCATTTGGAGGAAAGGATTGTGACAGTGAACACTGATCTGAAAAAATAAGTGTAAGAATTTGCAACTTATATAATGTGATTTGACTGGTTTTCAAAATAAACTACTGAACAATATTTCCCACATCTATCAACACATATACATTGTGTTTAAATACAGTCTTCAGAAAACCATATTGAACCACGAATGCCCTACCTTCAAGGGAGAGCACACTCACTTATTAATACATAAAAAGGAACACCATTCAGCATATTAGTGGGGAACAAAGAACAGCCCTGGCTTCTTGGGATATGCATTGATGAGGACAAGCTGGCAGAGGTATCAGACTCAGATCACTGCCATGTGATTTCCCTGCCTACCACTGAATATGGGTTGTTACTAGGGTTCTATGGTTTTGATTTTTCTCTTGTCTCTGTGAGCACTCTTCTTCACTTATTTCATCCATGAGGTGTGAAAATGTAAATGTCATTTCTGAAAAGTCAATCCCAGGTATCTGGCTGCAACTGGAATCCGTAGGAAACAGAACTTCCAGTCTGCCCCTGGCCTATGTGCTTTCCAATTCTTTGTTTGTATATAAACACAAAACCAGAAAGAATTGTTCAAGGGACTTTAAAAATATAGTCAAAAGTCCTTATTCTTGTACAACATCCTTACTTATTCACCCAAATTTTTACATGATTTGGGGGTAAGGCTGAGAAGAGAGAAAAAAAAGAGATGGCCTTTTCCTTGATCTCTTGCCAATAGGAATCATGGTGTGCTGGTGCACAGGCCTTTGAAATATGCAAAAGACTCTCTCAATAAGTTGTTTCCCACACGATAATTCTAGTGGTCAAGCCCCAAGTCTTGCCTTATTCTCTTTGTATACATTACTGTTACCTGGTGTCATTTCAAAGATCTATAGCATAATTTGGAAGTTGTAGCTTGAGGCTGTGATCATGTGATCAACCATATGAGGAGCTAGAGTTAGCTGACTATGATCAAACAAATGCAAACACTTAACCTAAACTATTTCCTTCAAGCTAAACCACATCTAAATTATTCTGAGGAGCTAAGAAACTGTAAATTTTAAAAGATTTTTGGGATACCTGATTCAATAACAATTCCTCAGCCAACTTAGACTGTATCTAGTCATACGCACTGTTTAAAAATTTATTATTATATATTTGCCTTTTATTTTAAATTCACAACTAATTATTTTAATGTATATAAGAAATCTCTGAATGTGGTCACTTCCAGATCACTTGAATTTAAATTACAATAGCTTTATGCAGATTAATTCAAGATATTCATATTGAATTCAATTCAAGACATTTTGCATACTGATCAGTGTTAGTCTTTTTTCCTTAAAGGTCAGAGAAACAAGGGAATTTCTAAAGTTATTTATGTACTTCCTACCACTCATTACAAGATTGGGTCTTGAGAGTAGAAAGGCAATAAAAGAACAAAAAGCATGTAATGAATACAATCCATGAAGTAAATTCATGAATTTTTCCTGCAGCTCTTAAATATAGCAGTATAAACCTTTGTTCTGAATACTAAATGTCAGTATATGAATTTTAAAAAATGATGAAAATAAATTTCTTTCCTCGGCTAACATGTTTGAAATAACCATTTTCTTCTAGAAAGCATCATAATAAATAAATATATATACAGAGAGAGATTTTGAAAGATAATAATTGAATAACATTAAGTTATTAAATTATGGAACAGGGCTTCCCTGGTGGCGCAGTGGTTGAAAGTCCGCCTGCCGATGCAGGGGACACGGGTTTGTGCCCCGGTCCGGGAATATCCCACATGCCGCGGAGCGGCTGGGCCCGTGAGCCATGGCCGCTGAGCCTGCGCGTCCGGAGCCTGTGCTTCTGTTTGTCTGTTTGTTTGAAACATACATCCCTTGTGAAGAGAATACAGAGAAAGGATACCCAGGTTAATTTCAGAGAAAGGAAGGAGAGTGAGGAACTGTGCCCAACTGGAACTAACCTTTAAACTGAAGAAGTAGGAATGATCTAGGTAGAGAAGAGAAAATAAAGCATACCAAGGAGAAACCCCAGGATATGTCAATATCACTGAGTGCCATGAAGGCTTCCCCACTCCTCAGAAGACACCCTAAATACTTTGCAAAAGCTTTTCATCTCAATGAGAGAGAACCAAGAATTGGGAAACATGTTGGCTAAGGGCAGCCTGGCAGGTCTGTTTCCCACAGGGTCCTGTTTGGGCCATACACCTATGAATGACTTCTCAGATGCAAGCCATTTGTATTTTCATATTCCACAATGAAATATGAATGATGGGAGCTGCTAGAAAATAATACCATGACTCAAGGGTAACTAGATTAAGATATCAAGAAACATTGCAGTGCAGAAGGGTGGATATCAGAGTCCCCAGTGAGGGAAGAAATATTCCATCATGGAAATATCATGAGGTTTAAAATACCTATTAAGCAGTTTCTAGCTACTCAAAAGCATTAATGAAGGACACATGTTTTATAAAGAAGTATTACAGCTGTGTTGCTCATTAGTCAAAATGGAAACCATATGGAAATGTTTTTGGAATAAGACTAAATTTAAAACAAGTAAGCCATTTTCAGAAAGCATTTGGAGTGAATCTCTCCATTTTCAAAGTTGTTTTTTAAAATTGCTTTTCCTTATGCAACTTTGAGTTGATTCAATACTCTAAAATAATCCACTTGAATAACAGAGGTAATTTACTCAAATTTCCTGAAGTCTACTAATGGTCTGTTTCAGCTTATATTTTTACCAGGGATTCTACTGGAAGCCTGGTCTGATTCAACTTCTTCTGCAAGTACATGCCATTCACATGAATTTAGCCTGCAGAGGATCAACCTAATTTTATACAGCCTTTTATCTCTATACTCATTTAAAAGTGGCAAATTTTCACATCTGAAATATAAGTTCAGAAACTAAAGTCTGAGATACGGTATTTTTGTGTTAGTCTTAAAACTGGAATAAAAGTTGATGCTGGAAGATGTATGAAAATACAACCTGTTTATTTGTAAGAACCATATAGAAAATCGTGCGCTGTAACAAAGAAACTAATGTGTGCTTCTTTTCTTTTAATAGAAAAGTATACTTGACCAATAAAATATTTTACAACAGACTGACAGCTACATAGATAGGAGGTGAGCTAGAGATGTCACTGGATATAATTTCTGTAAGGCTTGTTCCTACATTGACATCTACAAGCTAGGAATTATGAACTTGATCATTACATTGAGAATCAAATACTCAGCTAGTTTACAGGCTGAATGATAAAAGAAAACATCAGTGATTCAGTAAAACCCTGGAAAACTTAGGAGGTTACATTAAGGGATATCCCATTGCTCAACATAATTTTATTTAATAACAAAAATGAAGAAATGAGTACATTGGACATGAAATATTCAGATTAATTAGAATATTATCTTATATGTTGAATAAGAGGAAAAAATTCAAGTTATTTAGACACAGTAATAGTATAAAAGAATACTCAGTCTCCCAATACAAGATGAAATTACTAGAAATAATAAATTCAAGATAGCCAAAAACATAAATATAGAGTGGGAGATTTGCTGTATATTAAGCATGGTGAATAAATTTTTGAAAATCCAAGCGAGGACATGTTGAATATAAATCAACAATGTATCATCATTATAAAAAAAGACAATGTATTATTGAATATTGTTTGATACACTCATGGTCTAGCAGAGCAACTTGCATGGAATAAGTTGTTATATATATATATATATCACTAGTATACTGTATTATATAACTGTGTATTATACATTATATAGTTTGTAAATATATGCAAGATCCGAATAGTATATTAAATATTGTATTTTGTGAGTAATATATAGCATATGTGTACGCTTTTACTTTTCATATATGCAACAAATAAACACTTCTCCAGAAATAATTTTCCATAATTTGCATTTATAGAAAGATCTATGCTTTTTAAAAACTTAATAATTGTAGAAATCCAAAGAAAGAATAACTTCAATAGAATGAATGGCCCCATAACAAAGATATATACTTATCTCTTCCATACCTACTTATATACATATATATATACACATGCACATATACATATTTGTGTGTGTATATGTGTGTGTGTTTGCCTGTGTGTATTTTTACTGTAAACAGGAAACATTTAGTGAGGGTGCGTTAGCTTAATTATGGTCTTGAAGAACGCGAAGAATATTCAAATTCCTAGACAATATTTAAATTCCAGACTTTAAAGCAGGAATATTTTAGTAAGCTACCTCAGTTAGTGATGATCAAAAGTTAAATGAACCTCCTTTAGGTTATAGAGAAGATATTCCTGAGGACGTTTATGAAAATTAAGTACAAATGTTTGTGGCATTTTGAATATTCATGTGAGTAAGAACAACTAAAGTACAGAACAAGTGAAACTCAAAGCCCAAGGGATCTAAATGATTATTTATGTCAATACCCACAATTCAAAGGCTACAAATCTGAGACTCAAGATTGTAAATAGTCTTGTCTATGGTCAGAATAAGAAGGGTTTGTTCTGACCTTCTTTGATCAAACTTTTAAGTCATTCTTAAAAATTCTGTAAGCCAGTGTTCTCAGCTTGGATCAATGTAAAAACACGTTTTAAAGGGAGTAAGAATATTTTTTCTCAGAACCGGCAAAATACATCTGTGAACTCCAATTTGAGAAACATTGCTGTAAGTCATGAGGGTTATATCAAGCATTTCAAATGAAATTCTTAATTCCAGGGAAATTTAAAGCAGTCATATAGTCAACTTATCTCACACTTGCACATTTCTTTTGTAGTTGTAAAATTATCCCTCTAATAAAAAAAATTTTGGAAGATTTGTCAAATACAAGGGTAGCATATGTATTCTAAACTAAAAGATAAAGAAGAAAGAAGTAGAACTCATATAGAAATTTTAAAAATCTATAAGAATTGAATTTATCCTTTCCTTAAAATTCATTTTGGTGAAGATGTTTGTTTACAAAATTGTTGAATAACTCTAGAATTATTAACTATGAAGGAGGTGACATCACTGAACACTATGTATTTTTATCAATCTCAATGATGACCAGTGAATTCTCAATCCAAGTATTTATCCTGATTAAAACAAAGTATTAGCTTGTCATTTTAATAAGTATAGGTCCTATTATAGGAATATTTATATTAAAACAAATTAATAATTAGAATGTGGTGACAAAATAGGGCAAAGACATCATTTTTGTCACAGTAAAATTAAAATAATAAAACTAATGGATCATAAAAATTTATAAAATAATTAAGGGAGATATTTTATCTTTGGTTTAAATACTTTAATAATAGTTCATAATATTTGCCAAGGGGCAAAGATTTCAAATAGAATTGTTTGAATATTTTTTCCAGAACTAATTATAAAGAAATCTAAAGTTTAAATCAATTAAGCTCTAGTATAGATACCTGAGTAGAGATAAGAGCATTATAATATAAGGGAATAGAGATGAGAACTACAAGAGCAAACTCCCCAAAGTACAAACTTCAAAAAAAATGCAGATGAGTACACATGATTCTAATCTAGAACAGTTTACATATAATATATTTATGCATATAAAATATAATTTTAAAAATGCTTATTTGTCTATTTCCTGGAAGAATTCTTTTTTTTTAACATCTTTATTGGAGTATAACTGCTTTATAATGGTGTGTTAGTTTCTCCTTTATAACAAAGGGAATCAGTTATACATATACATATGTTCCCATATCTCTTCCCTCTTGCATCTTCCTCCCTTTCACCCTGCCTATACCACCCCTCTAGGTGGTCACAAACCACATAGCTGATCTCCCTGTGCTATGCGGCTGCTTCCCACTAGCTATCTACCTTACGTTTGGTAGTGTATATATGTCCATGCCACTCTCTCACTTTGTCACAGCTTACCCTTCCCCTTCCCCATATCCTCAAGTCCATGCTCTAGTAGGTCTGTGTCTTTATTCCCGTCTTACCCCTAGGTTCTTCATGACATTTATTTTTCCTTAGATTCCATATATATGTGTTAGCATACAGTATTTGTTTTTCTCCTTCTGACTTACTTCACTCTGTATGACAGACTCTGGGTCTATCCACCTCACTACAAATAATTCAATTTCGTTTCTTTTTATGGCTGAGTAATATTCCATTGTATATATGTGCCACATCTTCTTTATCCATTCAACTGTTGATGGACACTTAGGTTGCTTCCATGTCCTGGCTATTGTAAATAGATCTGCAATGAACATTTTGGTACATGACTCTTTTGGAATTATGGTTTTCTCAGGGTATATGCCCAGTAGTGGGATTGCTGGGTCGTATGGTAGTTCTATGTGTAGTTTTTTAAGGAACCTCCATACTGTTCTCCATAGTGGCTGTATCAATTTACATTCCCACCAACAGTGCAAGCGTGTTCACTTTTCTCCACACCCTCTCCAGCATTTATTGTTTCTAGGTTTTTTGATGATGGCCATTCTGACTGGTGTGAGATGATATCTCATTGTAGTTTTGATTTGCATTTCTCTAATGATTAATGATGTTGAGCATTCTTTCATGTGTTTGTTGGCAATTTGTAATATCTTCTTTGGAGAAATGTCTATTTAGGTCTTCTGCACATTTTTGGATTGGGTTGTTTGTTTTTTTGTTATAGAGCTGCATGAGCTGCTTGTAAATTTTTGAGATGAATCCTTTGTCCGTTGCTTCATTTGGAAATATTTTCTCCCATTCTGAGGGCTGTCTTTTGGTATTGTTTATGGTTTCCTTTGCTGTGCAAAAGCTTTTAAGTATAATTAGGTCCCATTTGTTTATTTTTGTTTTTATTTCCATTTCACTAGGAGGTGGGTCAAAAAGGATCTTGCTGTGATTTATGTCATAGAGTGTTCTGTCTATGATTTCCTCTAAGAGTTTGATAGTGTCTGGCCTTACATTTAGGTCTTTAATCCATTTTGAGTTTATTTTTGTGTATGGTGTTAGGGAGTGTTCTAATTTCATTCTTTTACATGTAGCTGTCCAGTTTTCCCAGCACCAGTTATTGAAGAGGCTGTCTTGTCTCCACTGTATATTCTTGCCTCCTGTATCAAAGATAAGGTGACCCCTGGAAGAATTCTTAAGAAATTATCTACGGTAGTTGGTAGTGGAACTGATGATCTACTTTGTGCACTGTTTAATTTTTCTTACACCATGTTAAAAAAATGAGAAAATAAAATATAATCATCCCATTATAAAAAAAACAGCACTTGACTATTATGAATCAAATTATAGTAACTATAATTTTTTTGTCTAACATTATATATTTTGTAAAAATATATTTTAATACATCTTATATAATAATTTAATTGCATATTAAATGACATCATTGGGTTAAATGTTTTTTTCAGATTTTAGGTTATACGTTGATAATTTTGTTATCAATGTATAAAGAAAAAACCTTGATTTTTATATCTTGTAGTCACACATTTTTAAAGTTTCAACAAATCATTTTAATGTTTCAAAATCTCCTCTTCACTCTTAAAGTCTTAGGAAAATTGTTCCATTCTTCACAAGAAAATTACAAAATAATAATATTAATATTGGACATGTGGGGCTTCTGAATAAATATGAATGAAAAGCTTGCAATCCTAAACCAGTGTAATACATTGATGTATTCACTTTAATTTGTAACTATAGTTTTTAAAATTTGTCCCCATTAGGCTACTCTTTCATTATTTGGTAAGATTGTTTTAAAATTAGAATCTTGCAATACCTTCCCTTCCTGTTTCACTTAACATGGCTTGGGAAGAATGACCATACATTAAAAAACATCATTGAGTTTTGTGATTGATGGTTATATTTTCAGAGCTTGAAAAACTCTACAATTAAATGGATGCTTAAAGTTGGTAAGCCATCAAAATTTTCGGAGAGGAAAAAGTTTAAATGATGAGGCTTGACGATATGAAAACTAAAGGATTCTCCTAGTGTTCAAGGACTTTTTTGCTTTCCAAATCACTTAAACTTTCTACTTGTAACTGCAGTATTTGGAAGGACCTTTGCATTTTAACATTGTGATTACGTGCACTGTAAAACGCATGGACTGCACGAAGATCTGTCACGAGAGACAACAAACTCTACTAATCAACAGAGGATATGAAACTCTCTAAACTATTTTCCTGAACTGTATTAACCACAGGGTTTCAGAGACGTAAAAAAGATACTTAAAGAATAGATCTTTGGGGATTTTGCTCTTGCTTTCATATCATGTGAATCATCTTTGTTTCATCAGTGTTCCCACTTCCTTATTTTCTTTCTAAGTTTTAGTAGCTTAAACATTATGTTGAAATGCTACATTTGCATGTATTAATGTGTTAATTTCACTAGTTCCATAAATGATATTACCTTTCACATACATCATGAGTACAAATTTCCAACGTATTTGAAAGGTGAAAGGCAAATTTAGAGCTACTTTTTATACCCTGGGCCACCGTTTAGAACTCAATCACTTGACCTTTAGGGAAAAGATGTAGATGTGTAAGCAGGAAAGTTGCAAGTTAAGTTCTTTCTGGAGAATTCAAAATAAGTCTTCTCAAAAATACCGAAAATATAGTAATCAAAAGAAAGCATACCATTAACTTCACCAGTAGTCAGAAGTTTGGCCCTGTTGTTCTTTGGAATAAACTGTTTAGGAAATAGTGAAACAGTTTATATTTATAATGTTTATGGAAGAAAAGTAAATAAGACAAAACATAAGAGAGTATTGATGAACTAATTAGTAAAAGGTTCTGCACTTTCTATATTTAAAATAAATGTAAAAGGGCAATATGAATTCACGGTTGTTAATCATATATAATCCTATCTAGATTCTAATTTACTGAAAATGCTCTATTTCAACCATGCTTCTTATTGTTTTGCTGTTGGTAGTAAATGGAGAAATATAAACCAGAATCTAAGGAACAAAAGTACTAATTTCAACATTTATGCAGAGATGCAAAGACCCAGAATACTCAACACAATATTGATGGAGGAACAAAATCAGAGGACTGACACTACCCAACTTCAAGACTTACTATAAAGCTACAGTAATCAGGAAAATATGGTGCTGGCAAAGAATAGACAAATAGATCAAATGACACATGAAGAGCCCAGAAATAGACCCCCATAAATATAGTCAATTGATGTTTCAGAAAGAAGTAATGGTAATACAGAAAAGGCAGTCTTTTTAACAAATGGTGCTGGAACTATTGTCCATTCCCATTAAAAAAATGAATCTTGACAAAGAACTTTACACCTTTCACAAAAATTAACTCAAAATGGATCACAGATCTAAATGTAGAGTGCAAAACTATAAAACACTTAGAAGATAATATATAAGACAATCTAGATATCTCTGGGTTTGGTGATGACTTTTTAGATACAATACCAAAGGTGCAATCAATGAAAGAAATAATTGATAAGCTGGACTTCATTAAGACAATGTGTACAGAATGAAAAGACAAGCAATGGTATGGGAGAAAATATTTGCAAAAGACATATCTGATAAAGGACAGTTACCTAAAATATACAAGAAACTCTCCAGTAAGAAAACCAACAACTTGACTAAATTAATGGGCCAAAGACTTCAACATATACCTCACTAAAGAAGAGACACAGATGGCAAATAAGCATATTAAAAGATGTTCCACATCATATGTCATAAAAGAAATGCAAATTAAAACAATTAAATATCACTATATACCTATTAGAATGACCAAAATCACCAAAACGACAGTGAAAACACCAAGTGCCAGTGAGGATGCAGAGCAACAGGAACTCTCAATCATTACTAGCGTGAGTATAAAATGGTACAGCCACTTTGGAAGACAGTTTATCAATTTCTTACAACACTAAACATACTCATCATAAGGTCCCGCAATCTAATGAGTTGAAAACTATGTCCACCCAAAAAACCTGCACACTGATGTTTTCAGCAGCTTTATTCATAATTGCCAAAACTTGGAAGAAATAGGTGAATGGATAAACAAACTGGTACATCCAAACAATGGAATATTATTAAACTCTAAAAAGGAATGAGTAATCAAGCCATGAAAAGACATGGAAGAAACTTAAACATATATTACTAAGTGAAAGAAACCAATGTGAAAAGGCTATATACTGTATGATTCCAACAATACGACATTCGGGAGAAGGCAAAACTATGGAGACAGTAAAAGGATCAATGCTTGCTATGGGTTAATGAGAGAAAGGAATGAAGAGTCTGAACACAGAGGATTTTTAGAGCAGTGAAACTACTTTGTAAGATACTATAATGGTGGATACATGTCATTTAACATCTGTCAAAACACATGGAATGTACAACTAAAAGTGAACTGTAGTGTAAATTATGGACTTTGGGTGATAATAATGTTTCAGTGTAGGTTCATTAATTGTAACAAATGTAGGTCTCTGGTGGAAGATGGTGACAATGTGGGAGACTATGCATGTGTGGAGGCAGGGAGTATATGGAAAATCTCTGCACCATCTTCTCAATTTTTTCTGTTAACATAAAACTGTTCTAAAAATAGTCTATTAAAAAAGTACTAATCCACAGTAATCTTAAATTTTCTTATTAGTTTCCTATAGTCAAGGAGTACTTCAAAATATTTATTTTAACCTTAATAAAATATCACTGGAGTGTGTATACATGTGTGTATATATATTTGTATGTGTGTGTTAGAGTGAGTGTGTGTGTGTGTGTGTGTGTAAGATAGGACAAAGTGACTTCTTTATTTTTCTATGAATCAATGATACTCAACTTTTAACATATCAAAAAAGAAGATGTGTGGAAAAATAAACATCTCACTAAAGGTAAATTCATGGGCAATTATAAAAGCTAGTATTACTGCAACAAGGATTCATAACTATTTTTTCATTTGTTTCTACATAATTTAGGAGACTAATACATTAAAAAAATCGTTAGTGTAAAATCTAGTATTACTGTAACTTTGGTTTGTAACTCCAAATCTTGTTTTCTACATAATTTAGGACACTAATGCATTAAAAAAATTATTAGTTTATGTTTTGGGACACACTATATATACAAACATAATTTTGTGATGTCAACAATGGAAAGGGGTGGGGAAAGAACATTTTGTATGTCATTAAAGTTAAGCTGGTGTAAATTCAAATAAGAGTGTTATAACTTTAGGATTTTAAATGAAATCCCCATGGTAACCACAAAGAAAACAGCTCTACAATACACACAAAGGAAATGAGAAAGAAATTCAAATGTTTCCAGATTGGTTCAAGATGGCAGAGTAGAAGGACATGCTCTCACTCCCTCTTTCAAGAACACTGGAATCACAACTGGCTGCTGAACAATCATCGACAGGAAGACACTGGAATTCACCAAAAAAGAAACCCCACATGCAAAGACAAAGGAGAAGCCACAATGAGACAGTAGGAGGGGCACTATCACAATAAAATCAAATCCCATAACTGCTGTATGGGTGACTCACAACCTGGAGAACACTTACACCACAGAAGTCCACCCACTGGAGTGAAGGTTCTGAGCCACACGTCAGGCTTCCCAAACTGGGGGTCTGGAAATGGGAGGAGGAATTCCTAGAGAATCAGACTTTGAAGGCTAGTGGGATCTGACTGCAGGACTTCGGCAGGACTGGGGGAAACAGAAACTCCACTCTTGGAGGGCACACACAAAGTAGTGTGCGTGTCAGGACCCAGGGGAAGGAGCAGTGACCCCCTAGGAGACTGAGCCAGACCTACCTGCTAGTGTTGGAGGGTCTCCTGCAGAGGCGGGGGGCAGCTGTGGCTCACCAAGGGACAAGGACACTGGCAGGAGTTCTGGGAAGTACTCATTGGCATGAGCCCTCCCAGAGTCTGCCATTAGCCCCAACAAAGAGCCCTGGGTAGGCTCAAGTGTTGCATTGCCTCAGGCCAAACAACCAACAGGAAGGGAACCCAGCCCCATCCAGAGCAGACAAGCAGATTAAAGTTTTACTGAGCTCTGCCCACCAGAGCAACAGCCAGCTCTACCCACCACCCATCAGGAAACTTCCACAAGCCTCTTGCATAGCCTCATCCACCAGAGGGCAGACAGCAGAAGCAAGAAGAACTACAATCCTGCAGCCTGTGGAACAAAAACCACATTCACAGGAAGATAGACAAGATGAAAAGACAGAGGGCTATGTACCAGATGAAGGAACAAGATAAAACCCCAGAAAAACAACTAAATGAAATGGAGACAGGCAATCATCCAGAAAAAAAAATTCACAATAATGATAGTGAAGATGATCCATGACCTTGGAAGAAGAATGGAGGCAAAGATCGAGAAGATGCAAGAAATGTTTAACAAAGATGTAAAAGAATTAAAGAACAAACAAACAGAGGTGAACAGTACAATAACAGAAATGGCAACTACACCAGAAGGAATCAATAGCAGAATAACTGAGGCAGAAGAACGGATAAGTGACCTGGAAGACAGAATGGTGGAATTCACTGCTGCAGAACAGAATAAAGAAAAAAGAATGAAAAGAAATGAATACAGCCTAAGAGACCTCTGGGACAACATTAAACGCAACAACATTCGCATTATAGGTGTCCCAGAAGGAGAAGAGAGAGAGAAAGGACCAGAAAAAATATTTGAAGACATTATAGTCGAAAACTTCCCTAATATGGGAAAGGAAATAGTCACCCAAGTCCAGGAAGCGCAGAGAGTGCCATACAGCATAAATCCAAGGAGAAACACGCCAAGACACAGCATAATCAAACTGGCAAAAATTAAAGACAAAGAAAAATTATTGAAAGAAGCAAGGGAAAAATAACAAATAACATACAAGAGAACACCCATAAGGTTAACAGATGATTTCTCAGCAGAAACTCTAAAAGCCAGAAGGGAATGGCATGACATATTTAAAGTGATGAAAGGGAAGAACCTACAAACAAGATTACCCTACCCAGCAAGGATCTCACTCAGATTCAATGGAGAAATCAAAAGCTTTACAGACAAGCAAAAGCTAAGAGAATTCAGCACCACCAAACCAGCTCTACAAACAAATGCTAAACGAACTTTTCTAACTGGGAAACACAAGAGAAGAAAAGGACCTACAAAAACAAACCCAAAACAATTAAGAAAATGGTAATAGGAACATACCTATCGATAATTACCTTAAATGTGAATGGATTAAATGCTTGAACCATAAGACACAGGCTTCCTGAATGGATACAAAAACAAGACCCATATATATGCTGTCTACAAGACACCCAATTCAGAGCTAGGGACACATACAGACTGAAAGTGAGTGGATGGAAAAAGATATTCCATGCAAATGGAAATCAAAAGAAAGCTGGAGTAGCAGTACTCATATCAGATAAAATAGACTTTAAAATAAAGAATGTTACAGGAGACAAGGAAGGACACTACATAATGATCAAGGGAAAAATCCAAGAAGAAGACATAACAATTATAAATACATATGCACCCAACATAGGAGCACCTCAATACATAAGGCAACTGCTAACAGCTCTAAAAGAGGAAGTCAACAGTAACAAAATAATAGTGGGGGACTTTAACACCTCACTTACACCAATGGAAAGACCATCCAAACAGAAAATTAACAAGGAAACACAAGCTTTAAATGACACAACAGACCAGATAGATTTAACTGATATTTATAGGACGTTCCATCCAGAAACAGCAGATTACACTTTCTTCTCAAGTGCGCAAGGAACATTCTCCAGGATAGATCACATCTTGGGTCACAAATCAAGCCTCAGTAAATTTAAGAAAATTGAAATCATATCAAGCATCTTTTCTGACCACAACGCTATGAGATTAGAAATCAAGTACAGGGAAAAAAATGTAAAAAACACAAATATATGGAGGCTAAACAATATGTTACTAAATAACCAAGAGATCACTGAAGATATCAAAGAGGAAATCAAAAATACCTAGAGACGAATGACAATGAAAACATGATGACTCAAAACCTATGGGATGCAGCAAAAGCAGTTCTAAGAGGGAAGTTTATAGCTATACCAGCCTACCTCAAGAAACAAGAAAAATCTCAAATAAACAATCTAACATTACACCTAAAGGAACTAGAGAAAGAAGAACAAACAAAACCCAAAGTTAGTAGAAGGAAAGAAATCATAAAGATCAGAGCAGAAATAAATGAAATAGAAACAAAGAAAACAATAGCAAAGATCAATAAAAGTAAAAGCTGGTTCTTTGAGAAGATAAAAAAAATTGATAAACCTTTAGCCAGACTCATCAAGAAAAAGAGGGAGAGGACTCAAATCAACAAAATTAGAAATGAAAAAGGAGAAGTTACAACAGACACCGCAGAAGTAGAAAGCATCCTAAGAGACTACTACAAGCAACTGTATGCCAATAAAATGGAAAACCTGGAAGAAATGGACAAATTCTTAGAAAGGTATAACCTTTCAAGACTGAACCAGGAAGAAATAGAAAATATGAACAGACCAATCACAAGTAATGAAATTGAAACTGATTAAAAATGTTCCAACAAACCAAAGTCCAGGACCAGATGGCTTCACAGGTGAATTCTATCAAACATTTAAAGAAGACCCATCCTTCTCAAACTCTTCCAAAAAATTGCAGAGGAAGGAAAATTCCCAAACTCATTCTATGACGCCACCATCACGCTGATACCAAAACCAGACAAGGATACTACCAAAAAAGAAAATTACAGACCAATATCACTGATGAATACAGATGCTAAAATCCTCAACAAAATACTAGCAAACAGAATCCAACAACACATTAAAAGGATCATACACCACAGTCAAGTGGAATTTATCCCAGGGATGCAAGTATTCTTCAATATATGCAAATCAACCAATGTGATACACCATATTAACAAATCGAAGAAGAAAAACCATATGATCATCTCAATAGATGCAGAAAAAGCTTTTGACAAAATTCAACACCCATTTATGATAAAAAGTCTCCAGAAAGTGGGCATAGAGGGAACCTACTTCAACATGATAAAGGCCATATACAACAAACCCACAGCAAACATTCTCAACGGTGAAAAACTGAAAGCATTTCCTCTAAGATCAGGAAAAAGACAAGAATGTCCAGTCTCACCACTATTATTCAACATAGTTTTGGAAGTCCTGGCCACGGCAATGAGAGAAGAAAAAGAAATACAAATTTGAAAAGAAGAAGTAAAACTGTCATTGTTTGAAGATGACATGATACTATACATAGAGAATCCTAAAGATGCCACCAGAAAACTACTAGAGCTAATCAATGAATTTGATAAAGTTGCAGGATACAAAATTAATACACAGAAATCTCTTGCATTCCTATACACTAATGATGAAAAATCTGAAAGAGAAATTAAGGAAACACTCCCATTTACCACTGCAACAAAAAGAATAAAATACATAGGAATAAACCTACCTAGGGAGACAAAAGACCTGTATGCAGAAAACTATAAGACGCTGATGAAAGAAATTGAAGATGATACCAACAGATGGAGAGATATACCATGTTCTTGGATTGGAAGAATCAATATTGTGGAAATGACTATGCTACCTAAAGCAATCTACAGATTCAATGCAATCCCTATCAACTTACCAAAGTTTTTACAGAACTAGAACAAAAAGTCTTACAATTTGTATGGAGACACAAAAGACCCCAAATAGCCAAAGCAGTCTTGAGGGAAAAAAACGGAGCTGGAGGAATCAGACTCCCTGACTTCAGACTATAGTACAAAGCTACAGTAATCAAGACAATACTGTACCGGCACAAAAACAGAAACATAGATCAATGGAACAAGATAGAAAGCCCAGAGAAAAAGTCACGCACCTATGGTCAACTAATCTATGACAAAGGAGGGAAAGATATACAATGGAGAAAAGACAGTCTCTTCAATAAGTGGTGCTGGGAAAACTGGACAGCTACATGTAAAAGAATGAAATTAGAACACTCCCTAACACCATACACAAAAATAAACTCAAAATGGATTAGAGACTTAAATGTAAGACCGGACACTATAAAGCTCTTAGAGGAAAACATAGGAAGAACACTCTTTGACATAAATCACAGGAAGATATTTTTTGATCCACCTCTTATAGTAATGGAAATAAAAATAAACAAATGGGACCTAATGAAACTTAAAAGCTTTTGTACAGCAAAGGAAACCATAAACAAGACAAAAAGACAACCCTCAGAATGGGTGAAAATATTTGCAAATGAATCATCAGATAAAGGATTACTCTCCAAAATATATAAACATTCATGCAGCTCAATATTAAAAAAACAAACATCCCAATCCAAAACTGGGCAGAAGACCTAAATAGACTTTTCTCCAAAGAAGACATAAAGATGGCCAAGAAGCACATGAAAAGCTGCTCAACATCACTAACTATTAGAGAAATGCAAATCAAAACTACAGTGAGGTATCACCTCACACCAGTTAGAATGGGCATCATCAGAAAATCTACAAACAACAAATGCTGGAGAGGATGTGGAGAAAAGGGAACTCTTGCACTGTTGGTGGGAATGTAAATTGATACCACCACTATGGAAAACAGTATGGAGGTTCCTTAAAGAACTAAAAATAGAATTACCATATGATGCAGCAATCCCACTACTGGGCTATACCCAGAGAAAACCATAATTCAAAAAGACACATTCACCCCAATGTTCATTTCAGCACTATTTACAATAGCTAGGACATGGAAGCAACCTAAATGCCCATCGACAGATGAATGGATAAAGAAGATATGGTACATATATACAATGGAATATTACTCAGCCATAAAAAGGAACGAAATTGGGTGATTTGTAGAGACGTGGATGGATCTAGAGAGTGTCATACAAAGTGAAGTAAGTCAGAAAGAGAAAAATAAATATCGTATATTAACGCATATATATGGAACCTAGAAAAATGGTATAGATGAACTGTTTTGCAGGAGAGAAATTAAGACACAGATGTAGAGAACAAACGTATGGACACCAAGGGGGGAAAGCAGTGGGGGTGGTGGTGGTGGTGGTGTGATGAATTGGGCGATTGTGATTGACATGTATACACTGATGTGTATAAAATGGATCACTGATAAGAAAAAAGAAACATAAAAAAATACACTTCACTATGTCAGATATGTTATTTTTTAGGTTCACCATAATAATAAACCAATTTGTTAGACAATAAATATCTCAAAAAGTATATAATTTTTTTAAAGAAAGAAAGAAATTCAAATGTTTCACCATACACATACACAAAACCAAAAAAAAAAAAAATGATGGTAATACAAGAACAGGAGTGGCTATACTAATGTCAAACAAAATAAAATTTAAATTTAAAAAAACCCACAAGAAACAATGTACATTATGCTAAGTGAAATAAGCCAGTCATAAAAAGGCTAATACCGTATGATTCCACTTATATAAGGTACTTGGAGTAGTCAAAATCATAAAGACAGTAGAATCGTGATTTCCAACGACTAGGGGGAGAAGGGAATGGGAAGTAATTGTTTAACAGGTAGTATAGAGTTTCGGTTTTGCAAAAGGAAAAGAGTTCTGGATATCGATGTTAGTGATAGTTGTACAACAATATGAATGTACTTAAAAGCACTAAATTGTACACTTAAAAATGGTTGAGATGGTAAATTATGTTATGTGTAAACTTTACCACAGTTTTTAAAAGAAGCAAAACTATAGACAAATTAGATTTTGTTAAAATTAAATTCTTGTTCATCAAAAGACAACATTACGAGAGTGAAAAGGCACACCACAGACTGGGAAAAATATCTGCAGTACATTGTAATCAATAAAAACTTAAAAAAATTAAAAAGATGTGTTCTTAGAACAACATGTTATGAACCTGCTCTCTATCAAGAACGCATCTTTTTTTTTTCAGACGCAAATTGTAATTTCAGGACTCTGTTGCTTAAAAAAATTGCTTACCTTCCAAATGCATTATTTTATGTTACTTTGTTGGAAATTCATGCCAAATGTCAAGAGAATGAATGTTGAATAACCAGGATCTAATTATAAGAATGCAATTTAGTTGCGTGCAGAATAACAATTCAAAAAACTGTCTCAAGGTTTAAACAAGGAAATGGTAAATCCTTGAAGGAAAATATCTCAATAACAAAACAAAACAAAATGAAAACACTTTAGTCCAGTCCCAGTGACAGTATATAAAGCAAACTATTTTTAACTCTGGGTTTTGACAGCTTTTCCTTTTAGGAGTTCTAGCCATTGTATTTACTTGGTCCCCTGAACTTGCCCAATCCTTTTTAGGTCCACTGATTTTGCCCTATGTCTTTATCATCTTATGAGTAAATTAATCAAAAGCCTAAATGGCCTTCATATCTCTAGCATCTCTGCTTGTCAACAGAGTCTGTAGTTACAAGATTTACTCTCCTAAATTCACATATCTAATTGTGCTTCATGATTATCTTCCCAACCAGATCACAAGTTATTTTTCCAACTTTGTATTCCAATGCACCACAATGGACTCCATTATTCCACAAGTCTACAGTGAATTTAATTATTTTCTTGCATCAGTTTGCTCTAATGAGGCAATACATTTCCTTCTGGTTTCTTTTCTCTCTCCCTGTCTTTTGCCCCCTGAGAATCGCTTAAAGTTCTTTAAAATCATTTTCTGCTTTAAAGGTTTAGTTCAAATTTTAGATTTTTAGGACTTCTTTGCTAACCTGAGGAACAAATTCTACACTTCGGACAATATACCCCCTTACCATTTGTTTATACCTTACCTAGCTATACATGCCTCTGTTTCTACCATAAAGCCTATGCATTCCTTTAAAGCAGTGATCAGCTCTTCCATTGTGAATCTACAGCATTTGACATTAAGTAGATATCTAATAAATATACAGTATTGCTTATCTTTGTGTTACATATCTCACACACTTATATGTATGCATGACTGAATTTAGCCTTTTGGTCATTTACCACTTTTAAACAAGAGTCTGCTTCTTAGGTCTTTCTTTTGAGCTTGTATTAATAAAAGGGAAATGTTGACTTAATTCATAAAAATGTCATCTTTGACTTCTGGGGGGAAGCATTGAGGCATATCTCAGCCAGCCTTCTCTACCACTAGTTGGCCTCTTAACTACAGATGGGACTTAATTGCTCCTTAAATACATCTAACGTTTAAGCTTCCACAAGATTGCCCACTAGCCATTTAGCACTTCTGTTTGTAGTTTTTACCCCAAATTCATGAATTATACTATGAATTCTTATTACTCTTTAACGTAGCAAAATATAAAAATCAGTAGTTTCTTCATGAGCAGATATAAATAAGTGCCAAGTTCAAATATTTGCTTTTTCAAGAAAGAGAATGAGCTAAAATAATACAGCACATAAACGAAATTCAAGTTGGTAAACAGAGCAGTCATTATAAAACAATGGAAACATATATCCATTGGGAAATTACTGAGGCTCCTTCCTGTCTAGGGAAAATGTGTAGTTATGTGTACCATGTGCCAAGGACAGACTGGTCCTTTCCAGACACTTACCCTCTGACAGCATGAATAAGTCTCAGTGATGGATAGGCAGTTCGCACTTTCAGTTTATTCTTAAGGATTAACGCATTAACCCACTCCACGTGCTTCTCTCCTCCTTTGACCATGAAAGCAGGGATCCAAAGGACACTGTCATTCAGCATGGAAAGTCTATGCACAAATTTTTCTCTGTCACTCTCATTCCGAAAGCCTCCAAATGCTCTTTGTACAACTGATGGATTCATGGTAATAAAATCTGATTTAGTTCCCACATCTGCAGCAAACTCCACCACAGGGGCTAGATTACACCTGAAGAGGAAAAAATTAATGGACAAATGAAAAGTAAATATGAAACCGTCACTCCTAAAATGGTGTGCATGAAGAGAAGAATGGGGAATGAGCATTTTTTTTTTCACCAGGTGGAAAAAAAAAAGATAATCTGCCTGGTAAAATTACATTTTCAGTAAGTCAACACACATTCAGGAATGCTGTCTTCAATAAAGATGTGCACTCCTAGTAATGGGGCTCAAATTGTCATTTATATTAATTCACTCTGCTGTCGAAGAATACTCATTGCTGTTATCTTCATAAAACCACATGATATGAATTCCTAATAGGTGAATTTATGATGGTAAATTCACAAGAGCTCTGCCACGTAGTAGGCAGTCTAAACCACATGCTGTTCCATAAGTAAGTAAACCACATTTGACCTGATACTCCAATCTGCACCACTTGTCAAGCTTAAGTCATTTCGACAAGCTTATGAACATAAGTAAGTGGAGATGGCTTTTCTGTACCCTGAGGTTAAGGGAAAAATATAACTCATGACGTTTTCCACAGACATATTTGTAATTGCCTTCTATAGGCCTAAATGTGAAGGAAAAGGAAGAAAAATGGAGTTATCACATTTAATATGCCTTTTTGAGATGTTAGCTAATGCAGAAAAGCCTCTACTATAGGATCAAATATCTTTCTGTTCCTCAAAATGCCTGTTTTCCCTACTAAGAGGCCATGTGCGTTTGTGGAGAAGGGACAGAATTTGTTGCCCTGTTCTCACTACCAAAGCTCCAGGGCCTCAGAAAGTACCTGGGTCAGATTTTATTCTCGTAACCTGATTTCATTCCTGTATTACAAGAAAGCTTTGGAAAGCACCTTGAATTTTGCCTTCAACCAATTTGTGATGCTTCTTTGATTCTGTCACATAGACCTTTGGATTTGATGTAACTTAAAAAATAGCTTTTTAATTTTACAATATTTTAACTTGCTAAAAAGGGCACATTTTAATTAGTTGATAAGTGAAAAATTAGATTTTTAACAAACAAGACTTTACTAATTTGGAGAAAAACCAATTGAATCTATACATTCATGAAAACACTCACACACACAGATTTTTTTCTTTTCTTTTTCATTGTTTATATCAGCCTTTCAAGGGAAGGGAAGAGAAACTAATTTCCTCTTTCTGCATTTTTGCAGGTTTGACTGCATTATGAAAGTTTCTCACATTTCTCTTCCTTGTGCATTTTGCCACATTAATTAAATTCTCAAACAAGTTAAATTTAGTTAGAAAGTAAAGTGTGTGCTCTGCTATTAAAATTACTGGTTTATATATCCTTCCTTATCTCTCTTAATTAATATATCTTATTACTTCCTAGATCTTGACAACATTTATCTAACGCAACAAGTATCTTTCATCTCACACAATTAAGCAAAGTCTATGTTATCTAGGATAACCTACTGAGAGAAAACAAATAAAAGTTAACACATATTATTTAGAAACAATCATTTCAAGTTATATAACTTTAATTATACCCACTATATTATATGATAGAGTATTTATTTGTCTCTATCCATGATCCATGCACTACTGAGAGATAACAAATAAAAGTTAACACATATTATTTAGAAACAATCATTTCAAGTTATATAACTTTAATTATACCCACTATATTATATGATAGAGTATTTATTTGTCTCTATCCATGATCCATGCACTACTGGAGATTAGTTATTATTCACTCACCTCACAGTAAGAATATTAGGAATGGGACTGCCCTGGGAAACAACAGCTACATGTGAACAGAAGCAAACTGAACATCTTATAGTGGAACTCATGGAAGACTGAGGATATGATAATTTTTGAAGTCCTAAAATGTGCTCCACACCAGCTTTAAAAATAGTCTAAAATTCTAAGCAAGCTGATTATAAGATGAATTTGGATACTGTGAGGAAATGCTTTCTGAACAACATTGGTACAAACACTTCTCATTCCTCAGGTAAAAAATAAACAACACTTGTTAACATGACAGTTAACACGTTCCTGTCAGGGGAGATGGCTTCAGACAGATCTGTTTGCTGTAATAATTCCTCAGTGATTCTTTTCAGAGGATTTCCACCATAGGAAAAAATATCTATACTTCATTTTCTCTATAATTATAAAAATAATCAGAGCCAACCCTGTTAAAGCCAAAATAACATCCCACTGAATTATCTTTTCAGGAAAAAAAATCACTTAATTACTTTATGCTTTTCATTACTTTTTCTTATGACATATTTAAAAGCCCCTCCACACCCATGTTTGCTAACACCCACTCTTTTAGGACTGATTCAGCATGTTTCTGAAACAGGATTGTCTGGCCATATGCCATTTAAGAGCTAATAAGAGAGACTTCCGGGAAGATGGCGGAAGAGTAAGACGCGGAGATCACGTTCCTCCCCACAGATACACCAGAAATACATCTACGCATGGAACAACTCCTACAGAGCATCTACTGAACGCTGGCAGAAGACCTCAGACCTCCCAAAAGGCAAGAAACCCCCCACGTACCTGGGTAGGGCAAAAGAAAAAACTAAACAGAGACAAAAGGATAGGGACGGGTCCTGCACCAGCGGGAGAGAGCTGTGAAGGAGGAAAAGTGTCCACACACTAGGAAGCCCCTTCGCGGGTGGAGGCTTCGGGAGGCGGAGTGGGGGAGCTTGGGAGCCGCGGAGGAGAGCACAGCAACAGGGGTGCGGAGGACAAAGCGGACAGATTCCAGCGCAGAGGATCGGGCCGACCGGAACTCGCCAGCCGAGAGGCTTGTCTGCTCGCCCGCCGGGGCGGGCGGGACTGGGAGCTGAGGCTCCGGCTTTTGTCGGAGCGCCGGGAGAGGACTGAGGTTGGCGGCGTGAGCACAGCCTGCGGGGCGTTGGTGCGCCGCGGCTGGCCGGGGGAGAGTCCGGGGGGAGGTCTGGAACTGCCGAGGAGGCAAGAGACTTTTGCGTCCCTCTTTGTTTCCTGGTGCACGAGGAGAGGGGATTGGGAGCGCTGCTTGGGAGAGCTCCAGGGGCGGGCGCGGGCCGCGGCTAAAAGTGCGGAGCCCAGAGACAGACATGAGACGCTAGGGCCGCTGCTGCCGCCACCGGGGGGCCTGTGTGCGAGCGCAGGTCGCTGGCCGCGCGCCCTTCCGGGGAGCCTGTGCGGCCCGCCACTGCCGGGGTCCCGGGATCCAGGGACGGCTCCCCCGGGAGAACGCACAGGCGCGCCTCAGGCTGCAACTTCTCGCCGGCCTCTGCCGCCGCAGGCCCGCGCCACACTCCGTGCCCCTCCCTACCCCCGGGCCTGAGTGACCCAGAGCCTCCGAATCAGCGGCTCCTTTAACCCCGTCCTGTCTGAGCAAAGAACAGACGCCCTCCGGCGACCTACACGCACAGGCGGGGCTAAATCCAAAACTGAGCCCCTGGGAACTGTGAGAACAAAGAAGAGAAAGGGAAATCTCTCCCAGCAGCCTCAGAAGCAGCGGATTAAAGCTCCACAATCAACTTGATATATACCCTGCATCTGTGGAATACCTGAATAGACAACGAATCATCCCAAATTAAGGAGCCCTGTGGATGAAAGGCTCTTGGTGCTGCAGCCAGGAGTCAGTGCTGTGCCTCTGAGGTGGGAGAGCCAACTTCAGGACACTGATCCACAAGAGACCTCCCAGCTGCACATAATATCAAACAGCAAAAATTTCCGAGAGATCTCCATCTCAACGCCAGCATCCAGCTTCACTCAACGACCAGCAAGCTACAGTGCTGGACATCCTATGCCAAACAACTAGCAAGACAGGAACACAACCCCACCCATTAGCAGAGAGGCGGCCCAAAATCATAATAAGTCTACAGACACCCCAAAACACACCACCAGACGTGGACCTGCCCACCAGAAAGACAAGATCTAGCCTCATCCACCAGAACACAGGCACTAGTACCCTCCACCAGGAAGCCTACACAACCCACTGAACCAACCTTAGCCACTGGGGACAGACACAAAAAACAACAGGAACTACGAACCTTCAGCCTGCAAAAAAGGAGACCCCAAACACAGTAAGATAAGCAAAATGAGAAGACAGAAAAACACACCGCAGATGAAGGAGCAAGATAAAAACCCATCAGACCTAACAAATGAAGAGGAAATAGGCAGTTTACCTGAAAAAGAATTCAAAATAATGATAGTAAGGTTGATCCGAAATCTTGGAGCTAGAATGGACAATAGAATGGACAAAATGCAAGAATCAGTTAACAAGGACCTAGAAGAACTAAAGATGAAACAAGCAACGATGAACAACACAATAAATGAAATTAAAAGTACTCTAGATGGGATCAATAGCAGAATAACTGAGGCAGAAGAACGGATAAGTGACCTGGAAGATAAAATAGTGGAAATAACTACTGCAGAGCAGAATAAAGAAAAAAGAATGAAAAGAACTGAGGACAGTCTCAGAGACCTCTGGGACAACATTAAACGTACCAACATTCGAATTATAGGGGTTCCAGAAGAAGAAGAGAAAAAGAAAGGGACTGAGAAAATATTTGAAGAGATTATAGTTGAAAACTTCCCTAATATGGGAAAGGAAATAGTTAATCAAGTCCAGGAAGCACAGAGAGTCCCATACAGGATAAATCCAAGGAGAAATACGCCAAGACACATATTAATCAAACTGTCAAAAATTAAATACAAAGAAAACATATTAAAAGCAGCAAGGGAAAAACAACAAATAACACACAAGGGAATCCCCATAAGGTTAACAGCTGATCTTTCAGCAGAAACTCTGCAAGCCAGAAGGGAGTGGCAGGACATATTGAAAGTGTTGAAGGAGAAAAACCTGCAACCAAGATTACTCTACCCAGCAAGGATCTCCTTCAGATTTGATGGAGAAATTAAAACCTTTAGAGACAAGCAAAAGCTGAGAGAGTTCAGCACCACCAAACCAGCTCTACAACAACTGCTAAAGGAACTTCTCTAGGCAAGAAACACGAAAGAAGGAAAAGACCTACAATAACAAACCCCAAACAATTAAGAAAATGGGAATGGGAACACACATATCGATAATTACCTTAAATGTAAATGGACTAAATGCTCCCACCAAAAGACACAGATTGGCTGAATGGATACAAAAACAAGACCCATATATTTGCTGTCTACAAGAGACCCGTATGCTAACACATATATATGGAATTTAAGAGAAAAAAAATGTCATGAAAAACCTAGGGGTGAAACAGGAATAAAGACACAGACTTACTAGAGAATGGACTTGAGGCTATGGGGAGGGGGAAGGGTAAACGGTGACAAAGCAATAAAGAGGCATGGACATGTATACACTACCAAACGTAAGGTAGATAGCTAGTGGGAAGCAGCCGCATAGCACAGGGAGATCAGCTCGGTGCTGTGTGACCGCCTGGAGGGGTGGGATAGGGAGGGTGGGAGGGAGGGTGACGCAAGCGGGAAGAGATATGGGAACATATGTATATATATAACTGATTCATTTTGTTGTGAAGCTGAAACTAACATACCATTGTAAAGCAATTATGCTCCAATAAAGATGTTTAAAAAAAATAAAAAAAAAAAAATAAAAAAAAAAAATAAAAAAAAAAAAAAGAGCTAATAAGATAGTCATCAATAAAATTGGGTGCTGAAAGACAGGGACTTTCCACCTTGGAAGCAAAAGGAAACGAACAGAATAACAATATTTCTGGAGAATAGGGTTGGATCTAGGAGAGGAGCCAATATATTTGATGTAGTCAAAGAATGCTAAATGGCTGTGATGTAAACTGAAAGAGCACCAGGAGATCAAAGAGTAATCAATCCACCTGAGCTTTACTATAAAGTTTTTATGACCTGAGCACAGCCCAACCAGAGTTTGTGAGGGATGGAAACAGAGGTAAAGGAAATAAATAGCATGACAGAAGGACACACTGTAAAATATGAACTATGCTGGCTCCACAGCCTGCTTGTTCATTTTCCTTGGAGTGACTATGTCTAATTTTTCACTGGAAGGAAAGATTAACATCATGTCCACATGTGGCCAGCAAATTAATTTCTCTGTAGTTGAGTTAGATATCTAGTCATATAATTAGCTGAATGTCACATAATCAGGGCAAGCATTAAGGAAGCCAAAATAACCAACCAGCTGTGTTACACTCCAGCAATTCAGTAGACTTGTTGTGAACTTCACAGCGTTACTAGTAGCAATACTGCTGATTGAGCAAGATTATAAATAGATTTGCAATCACACATTCTTAACTTTCCTTTTTAAAAAATCTTCTCAGGGATTACAATCATCAGAAGTATCCAGAATGTGTAGCAAGCATTTATGAAGCATTATTTCACATGTTATTCTTAATCTCATAAAAGTGAAGTTCCCAATTTTTAAATGATGGATATCTGTGAGTCAAAACTACTGAGGGCACCAGAATATTTAATACACTCAAGTTCTGTTTCTTTAGCCAAATTAAATTTTTGTACTGACCAACTATTTTGACATATCAAAAACATGAAAACATATACACAGAATTAGGTCTGATGGCCAAACTCCCTGTTTACTCTAAGCTGCCCGATTTTCAATTTGTTTGTTTTTATTTTCCATCACTGATTAAAAATCCTTGGGAAGGCAGCTAGCTCCACTTGTACTCTAGACCAGTGGTTCCCAACCTTTTTGACACTAGGGACTGGTTTCGTAGAAGATAATTTTTCCACAGATGGGGTGGGGGGGAGGATGGTTCAGGCGGTAATGAGAGTGATGGGGAGTGATAGGGAGAGATAGGGAGCTGCAGATGAAGCTTTGCTTGCTCAACTGCCACTCACCTCCTGCTGTGCGGCCCAGTTCCTAACAGGCCGCGGATCAGTAGCGGTCTACGGCCCAGGGGTTGGGGACCCCTGCTCTAGACCTCTGAAATTTCCTCTGTGATCTCAAACTAGATGTGATTGCCTCTCAACATTCCTTTTATGCAGAACTGAAGGCACTTTCATTTATTTCACAGCCATATAAAATGTTTTTAATAAATTTTAATTCACTTAATTATTTAAGGAAAGATGTGTTTATTTCATGTATAATAGCTCAAGACCACTCAGTTCTCTAGCAAGACATATCTCTTAGATTTGTTAGTATTCTCTGCATGTCCCTTAAATCATGGCTCAACAGTCTAAGCAGCTAGGAGGTCCCTCTTTCAATAGCTCAACAGATATGCTTTGAGAGTTCATTGCGCAAATACTGCACAGTACTCAGAATTCTTTTTCCAGCTATCTTACTATTTGTGCTAATTTACAATGATATAACCTGGCCAAAACATGATCTTGACAATTATTATTAGTAATAGCGATAAGATAATACTCATTCAATTAGCTACATGTTTATGTATCCCACATTTGTGCTACCTATAGAACTAGTCATCTGAGATACTGAGGTACGACAGCATGTACTGTGATATAGGAGGTGGTTAATTACTTCTTTACACATACAACATAGATTAAATGAGAAGGGAACAATACTGAGTGCACTACAGCCTTATCTCTATTCTTTCTCACCATTAGTTAATGTTCAGACAAGTTCCCATCACACAATTTTCCAAACACATCCTTTTTTTGTTGGCCAATCTCATTGTGTATTTATCTGTACTAACACTGAAATCCCTCAGCCCAAACCATCGTTGCCAATGGAACCACATTTGTCAACTGACTATGAAATGAGAGATAACCTCTTCTCCATTCTGCCCTCAGAGGAAGCATATGGTTCCTATCTGCTCCCATCCTGTTTTTGAGCTTGAAGAGCCAAGAAAGAGAACAAAGAATCTCTAATACCTGGTTTTGTTTTAGGCTTTGTGGTTACCCTCTCAAAACTTCTAGGGGAAGCTGAAACATGCAACCTATGAGCCTCTTTGACTTTCTTGAGGTGAGGCTAGTAGACCCGAAACCAATAATTTTTCAATACTTTGAGGTAAGGAGTAGTATTATCTCCACTTAGAGGTAAGGAACTAGGTCAAGGTGATTAGGAAATATGTCCAAGGACATGGCACATATAAAATAAAAGCATAACTATTTAAAAATGACTCCAGGACAGGAGTTTTAATTGACACTACTTATACATTGATTTCTTTCAGAATCAGCGAAAAATGTCTGTATGTTCATGTTTCACCCCAACCTTCCTGTAAGAGAAGGAATGCCTTACCATTTGGTCTTAAGCATATTATACAAGGCCATTCAGCCATGACATTCTCCAAATCCTGAGCAGTTATTAAACAATAGGTATCTAACACATAAAAATAATACTTATATTTCAGATCTCTTGAGGGAAAGAATTTTCAAAAAATGCTGGTAAAAGGACTGAATATCTAATTGATGTGACTTTTTGAAATATGAAGCTTAGGGTTAACAGATGACTTATATGTGGTATATCATTATGTAGTAAACAAAATAAACAAATCCTCAAGTTGATAGAAATAAATACAAAAATGACACATATCATGAAAATAACTAAGTGATTAAACAGCAGAGAGACGTTTTTCACAAACGCAGATTTGTTTACATATTTGGCAAGGGTGAGAAGAACAGTGTCATATTATTTCTACGGAAATCACAGAATGAAAAAAAAATTAAACTCATTCTAGAAAACGAAGATCCAAATACCAAAGAAATATGTTAGACTATGGCATTCCCACACTTCAGTCAAAATCAAAATAGAGTCATTGGGCAAATTTGCTACAACTGCACAGATATTATTCAATAACTTAGTTTGTTTGGGGGGAGAGGGAAAGGTATGCCAAGGAATGGATATGTTGTGCTTAAATCAAATAAACTTGCATGCACGTGATTGTTTTCTTTTTCACAAAAGTGAATATATATAGTAGCAAGACTAATATTTATTTGAATTATTATAAATGTTAAGTTTCTGGAAAATTCAAATAAAGGAATATTAAGGATACTCTCTAAATCCTTCCTTTGTAATTAAAAATGAAGGATCATTTTAACTTTTCTGAAGAGGGTATGAAGAGAAAATTCTGGCAGCTGTTGAGAAATTTCCTGTTCATTGTCTTGGGTAAAAATTCATTATTGGGATATTTCAGACATGGGGGTGGGAAACCAAGCAAGATCTTAGAATGTATTTTCAAGTACTCTTGTCCTAGTCAGGGAACTGGACTACTCCATTGATCAGTGGTTGCTGAGCAGTTAGTACTGTTTTACAGAGGGAAGAGAACTGATTTAGCATGGAATTTATGGTCTTAAAAATTATGTTGTACATTAAAAGGAAAGAAACAGCATTCATGAAATATTATGGCTGATACTTTAATTACCCATGCCAGAAAACCAAGGCAGAAGGACTATAACATTTTCTCTTTGCAATTCATGGTGTTAATAAACTAAGTACAATGCGGTCATCACAGTGGCTGTGGGAAACATACTTGAGTTTTCTAACTTTTAGTGATTACACCAGCAAACCTGTCACAGTAACAGTGCGTTGACATTTAACTTCTTTGTTTAAGAAAACAAAAATATTTTTGATTTGTCACTCTAAATTATAAATTTTTTTTTCTTTTCATTTTTTGGAAAGTATAATCCAAGATTGAAAAATGATTTCTAATTTAGTATATATAATTTACTTGACACTTGGTCCTGGAAAGACAGTTGGTATAATGTTCAGAAGAGTTAGGTATTCTGATACCATCAAGCATTCAGAAAAGTATCATATCATGAGTGGATAAAAATGAATGTTTCATTTTCTAATATCACAAGGCAGGCCAAGGCAACTTCACATTCATTACATCATATTTATTTTAAGTGGATCTTTCTCATACTCTGTTTAGTAGAAAATAACATTTTGACTGGCGGAAAGCCCTTGATCTCCATAATTCTTTCATCTTCCATATCTGATTCATCACAAAGCCCTAAAAATTCATCTCAGAAAATTCCTCCTGAATATACTCTCTCTTCTCTATTTCTATTGATATTTTCTCAGCTTAGGTACCACCATGTTTTTTTGAACTATCATTGGAATAATTTCCTAATTAACTATTTTTCAGACTGTTAGCTGGAACAATTGGTGGATCATAAATTGATCTGCAACTTTTAAAGAATGAAAAAGAACAAAACTGTCTGTAATAGAAAATGACAGTGTTCCATGCACATAATTTTATGGAAATTTATTTCAGATTTACGTGTGTGTGTAGTAATTGTAGCTGAGGAAGCAATAGCAGGAGTATATCATGATATAAGTTGTATTTCTTGCTATGCATTTTTTTAAACAGTACTGAAAAACATTGCTCTAACCAGTTCTGTAACACAAGGACTCCAGCTTGATCATCCTCTGTTTCAAGGATGGTATCATCTTATTAATATGCACATTTGACCACGATACTATCCTAACCAAAAACCTTCAGTGATATCAGTCCAAGGGCTTTCATAATTTGCCCCTACCCTTACTTTCCAGAATTTTTTCTCTATACGTTTGCCTGTCTTAGATCCCAATGGCATCAGACTACTCCATGTACTTTTCTGTCTGTGTCCCTTTATTTATGATGATACCTCTGCCTGAAATGACTACCTAAGACACTCTAGCCTCCAACCTCAAAAAATCCTACTTTTTCTTAAAACTCAAAGGTTAATATCCATTGCAATGTTTCACATGATTTCTTTGGCAGAACTAATTGCTTCTGCTGCACTGTTCTAAAATATTTACTTATATCTTTATTCTACAATGTATGGAACTTGATTACATTTAGTTGCTTGTATAGGGTTGATATCTTTAATGCAATTAGTCAAGCTAACCATAATAATAATGACGGTTACTCTGTGTAGGTGAATTGAGAACCTGTTTACAATGGTATTTGATCTCTCAGTCTTCTAGGAGCGCTGCTGAGCGTTTAAATCAAGTCCTGAAAATTCACAGGCCCCTGGACCACAGGTTAACATAACTCTGAAAAATGGGCAATTTTGCTGGGCTATTTCCCCATTTAAAGGGGACAGGCTTTCATGGGCTTGTGACGAAAAATGCGAAAGAAAACATATCTGCCACCTGGTTTGGGCCCTGAGGCTGTCAGTTTGTGAGCTCTGCACTAAATCTTCTGATTCCCTGTACAAACACTTCAATTTTTATTTTTAACATGTATGTTCTGTTAAACATGTTAAATATGTTTCATTAGAAAGTTGATACAATGTGTGTTTTGGGAGGTGAATTAAGGAACACAAAAGGTACTAATAAATATGTGTTAAGCTGAAAACTGCATTTTAACTGTAGTTGTTAAAATATTTAACTCTCAGAAGGTGTGCTAACTAAAATACACAAAAATTGAAAAAAGTCATCCTTTTACGTTGGAATTATTTAAATTACAACAAGAAATACAATCTGTTTCACTAATGTGAATGTATGTACATGTTTAAAAGGTAAGTAGGATTATTGTTAATGATCTCAGTCATCGAAGCTTAAAAAGCATGAAAGCCCCATTCACACAATACTTCGGTAAAATGATATATGCCAAGAATAAGGGCAAGAATATCCATACAAATATAACATTCCTGGAAAGGGAATTATTTTCCTGTCCCAAACTGAACTGCCTTAAAACTTAGCTTCACTCATTTTTATAATTAGTTCCTTCTGTCTCCCTGGCAGCAATGCTTTGTTCTTAGTTCTTATTACTGTCACTGTACTATTTTGTTATTCCTCCCTCCATGTCTGTCTCCTCCATCAGACTACAAACTCCAAACAGAACAGACCATGTAATTTATCTTTATATCCTTAATACCCAATGAAGCCCCTCAGAACTTGCCATCTAGTGGCTGCTTGATAATTGTTTGTTGAATGAATACTTGTTGAATTAATGGACTACAAATTAATGGAACCACTGTTTCCATTTTTAAACTTCAAATAAATGTTTTTTATTTTTTAAAATCATCATATTTAGGAGCCATACATTTATGCCAAAGGATACCAGTACTTAAGAAATAATTATGGGACCCTAATTTTGAACTGTTTTTCTAAACAATTCTTAATCACAATAGAAAAATCCCTCTCAATTCTTTATAGGATCACATGCTTTTGACTCAAGACCATGTTGTTCAGTCTGATCATTTATATAATTCACTAAACATAATAAGAACTATCAGTTACTACCTTATGCAAGATATTATACATATCTAAGTTATTCAAACTTTAAAGAACATCCATATAATTAAGTATAAGTAATCATATTCTACAAATGAGGGAAAAAAAATTCAGTTTACAAATCCTCAGAGCTGGGATTTAAATCCAACTTTGTATCTAAAACACTATGAATCCAAAATTTACTGCACGATACCACAGGTTCAAATGATTTTCATTGTCCAAAATACATACTCATTTTCTCCCTCTCCCCCCGCCCATGCACACATACACTACACTTGACACTAATGATAGAATACTCAGAACTAGACTACAAAACTATAAGTTGCATTTTTATGTGTTTGTTTAAACGAAAAACATATTTCCTGCTTAATATCACTCAGGTAGTGCTAGAGCTGTAACATGACCCCAAATCTCCTAACTCCCATATATATTACTCTTCTCATCTATACTCCAGAATTTTAACATAATTTTCAAAATTAAAATTGTTTTCATTTCCAATTTAAAAACAGTATTTGTGTTCATATACAAACACTAACAAAAAGAGAAGTTAAAATACTTTTCAAATATAGAACACTTGTACGTCTCCCTCTAAAATATAATCACTATTAACATTTGGTACCATACTGACTTCTAATATGTTAAATAAAATTTTCCAGTAATGGCATAAGTCAAGCTGTGGTTCCAAGAATTTTGGTGGATGCCAGTGAAATAGATATGGGAAGTAGGAGATCTTATCTCCCAGAAAAATGTCAAGGTCCTTTCCCCAAAACTATACTAAATGATGTTGCTATAAAACAATTTCTCTCCCTTTTGATAATGCTTGTATTCACTGGTTCTTCTTTATATATTTTGTTCATATGGTGACTTCCCAAGGCCCTGACTTCATCACACTTACAATAATTCATATGAATCATTAAAATGTAGTCTTGTTCCATAGAAAACAAGCTTATGGTTACCAAAGGGGAAAGGGGGGGAGGGATAAATTAGGAGTTTGGGATTAACATATACACACTACTGTATATAAAATAGATAACCAACAAGGACCTACTGTATAGCACAGGGAACTATACTCAATATCTTGTAATAACCTAGAGTGGAAGAGAATGTAAAAAAAAAGAATATATATATATCTATATATCTGAATCACTTTGCTGTACACCTGAAACTAACACGACATTGTAAATCAACTATATTTCAACCGAAATTAAAAATAAACAAACAGACAGAAACTTAGTCTTGTTTTTCTTTGGCTAAGAAGTGATACCCTTCCCCCGATTTTAAGTTTTAACATTGGCTTGCATACATCAGGAGGAAAGGCAACACTCCTGGACCAAAGGAAACAAAAAGCCAGATTAGAGGATACAGTATTAAGTAGAGAATGCTATTTCCACAAGTTGACTGATGAAAAGGAAATTTATTCATAGAACATGGCAACCAGAAGGGAAAAAAAAATCACACAACAATGCAAGTTGACAGGCTCTATTCCAAAGATGTCTACTGAATCATAAGGAAATAGAGTCATAGAGTTTCAGAGCCAGAAAGGTATTTATGAGTCCATCTAGTTCAATGGCTAGATTTGGCATATGAGGAAAACTGAAGCTCAAAATGGTTTATATTACTTGTTCAAAGTCACACAGCTATATTTAGTGGCAATACCAGCAAGAGGATCCAAGTTTCTGAATTCTCTCATGAGTATTATTTCAACTACACTCTTTGGGAGAATATATACTGATTAGCAACAATGACCATTTTAGTGCAAATATTTACATCTTCTGTGTACCTGGGTCACAGATATAATTTTACTACCATGAATATACAATACCACCAATACGTTAATCCTAAACCATCAAAAGGAAGAAAAATTTACATTTATTGAATAACTGATTTGTACTTGGATTTATTCTAGACAGTTTCACACACATTATCTCATTTACTTCTATACTCACAAAAAAGGGAAGATAGAGACTATTTTCCTCATATTATATATAAAGAAACGGGGGCTTAGAGAAGTAAATAAATCATTTAAGACTGAATATAAATTAGATGGAAAAGATGGAACTTGAAACTAGATTTACCTGACTTAAAGGTTTATCACATTTTTTTGGGTGGGGGGGTTGTACACGGGCCTCTCACTGTTGTGGCCTCTCCCATTGCGGAGCACAGGCTCCGGAAGTACAGGCTCCGCGGCATGTGGGATCTTCCCGGACCGCCCCTGCATCGGCAGGCAGACTCTCAACCACTGCACCACCAGGGAAGCCCCGTTTATCACATGAGTGATAAATGAGTCTCCTGCTTGATTATCTGTCTCTAGAATATTTTGACATATATTTTTGGCACATAGTAAGTGCTTAATTAAAGAAAGGAATTCTCACAGGATGGTCCACAGACCACGACTGGAGAAAATGCTAAACATTATAAAGTCAGCTTGGTGTTTATTTAAGTTTTTACTGTTTTTTCCCTAGCTTTATTGAGATATAATTGACATATAACATTATGTATGTTTAAGGTGTACAACATGATTATTTTATATATGTACATATTGTGAAATCATTGCCACACATAGTTACCATTCACACAGTTACCAGTTTTTGTGTGTGTGTGATTTTATTTGTTGTTCAATTTTTGTTAGCCTAGACTTTGAAGAATGGCTGGTAGTTTGTGGAAATGTCAGACATTAAAATGACCTTCCCTCTTCTGTCTTTCATGCTAAGTCACGAAAATTTGAAATGTACACTAATTAAGACCATTTCTCACTGGTCTTCACATTTCAGAATAAACGTACAACTAAAAAGTTCACACTCTAGTGCGGCACTGACTGTTATTTTTAATTTAAAAAGATAAGTGTTTTCAATCTTCATTTGAAAATAAAGTATTGGACTTTGAGTATGAGAGAAAAAACTTCTGTTGCTGCTTCCTTCTTCAACTTACTGTGTACACTCAGGAAAGTCACTTAGACTCTCTGTTCTATGGAAAAATGTGGTTTGTTAACCTAAGCCTAACTTCTACAGAGGAACCCCTAAGCCTAACTTCTTCAGAGGAAACAATGGGAACCAATTTGGATTATTCAAGATTCATTTTCCGTCATCCAAAAAATGTTACACTTTAAAATGTGGCATATTTATATTCACTATCATTTGCCCTTTCCATGTATTATATAATTCATAGAGTCCTTGATTTTCTTAAATTGCCTTCCACCGTCTATCCCCACTGTCTCTATCCTACTTTGCCCCTCATTATCTCCATCTTTAGACTATTTTCAGTATTCCCATCTTTGTCCCCCTGTAATTGATCACCTAAAAATCTTCCTGAAATTTAAATGTGATCATGACATTCCTCTCCTGAGTGGCTCCACAGACTACTTGAAAAATTAAATCCAATCTCCTTAGCAAGATACAATGGACTCTGCATAACCTGTCAGCTTCCCTCTCCAGCCTTACCTGCTTCTGCTTCTTTTGACCCACACAACCTTCTATTCCATCATACTGAAACTACTCACAGGCCCAGAAAAGCCACTCATTCCTATACCCAGGTTCCTTGGTGCATCATAGATCCAGTTTGGACTAGGTCTCACTCTCTTTTCTCTCCTTTCCTTACTTCTTCAGTTTTCATCATAATTTAACTTGTGTTGCTTCTCTCAGGAAATCATCCTTGACCATCCAGCTTATGTATCCTCTCTGCCTCATTATCAGTGCCTAGTTCTGTGAGTACCTCTAATAAAGTAATTTGTGCATTATCAGTTCGTTACTTTGTTTTCTTTACAGGACTACAATCATCTCAGATGTAAAGAACTGATCTTCATTTTTGTATCTTCCTGATAAATAGGTGAATAAAAGAGTGAAGGAATTAATGAAAAAATTATAAGGAAGACCAAAGCTATGCTATGCATCACCTGAAAACAATAGGTCTGAAAAGTTCAATTGTGTTTGGCTTTGGAGTACATATTTTGGGCTGATGTCCACTTACAGATGAGTTTAATAGTAGACAAATAACAAATGCTTTAAACCCAAAACTGAAGGTATATTTTGAAAATCCATGGAATGACCAACTGCCCATTTGCTAATGCTCCTTTCATATCAGGAAAGGATGATTTCTACCATATTTTACATTAGTATGAACCTTACCACTGAAGTTTATCATCTTACTCTGTCCTATGATTTGGATTTCATCACATTTGCCTCCTCTAGTATCTTCCTTATTGAGTGTTCTTTCTCTTTCTTACCTTTGATTTATTTATTACCATGGTCCTTCCATCTGCAAATCTGCTCATGCTTCTATACCTTTACATTCCTCTTATGCTTACAATAAGAACAACAACAAAACTCCAACAAGAACAAACAAATAAAACAACAAACTGTAAGGATCTTTCTTGGACTATAGGATACCATGTAAATCCTTAACATGGTGAAACGATCCTTCATTATTTAAGGCCAACATACCCTGTCATTCCCCCTTCCACATTGTCCTTCAATATGAACCTAATAGTAGAGTAGTCCCAAACACTGCCTTACCATAAGACCATTGAAAGCATTTGTCTTTGTGCTTACTGGTCCCTTTGCCTGAGATTCCTCTTTTCCATGTGTTGAATGACTAATCATCCAGATGTACAATGATTTACTCATCCTTTCTTGCTGTGTGTTATAAAATGCATTTATACTTCAACAATTGTTCACATTTGGGTAGATTCCTAGAACTGGAAATAGTAAATAAAGGAATCTGCTATTTTTAAGGGTTGGGGGACATTATAAACCTGATTTTTGGAAAAGCTGTATCAATCTATATTTTTAAAAGCATTTCAAAGGAGTGCCAACATCAGTATAACTTTATGCTGAATACTAAGAATGTTAAATATCCTTGTTAGATTGATAGATGAGAAACTGTAGTTGTTTATAATATTGCATCTTTAGAAAACAGTCACCCAAGTCCAGGAAGTGCACAGAGTCCCAGGCAGGAAGCCCAAGGAGGAACACACCAAGAGACATAGTAATCAAACTGACAAAAATTAAAAACAAAGAAAAAATACTAAAAGCAACAAGGGAAAAATGACAAATAACACACAAGGGAACTCCCATAAGATTATTAGCTGATTTTGCAGCAGAAACTCTGCAAGCCAGAAGGGAGTGGCATGATATATTTAAAGTGATGAAAGGGAAGAACCTACAACCAAGAATACTCTACCCAGCGAGGCTCTCATTCAGATTTGATGGAGAAATCAAAAGCTTTACAGACAAGCAAAAGCTAAGAGAATTCAGCACCACCAGACCAGCTTTGAAACAAATGCTAAAGGAACTCCTCTAGGTGGGAAAGAGACTAGCAACTTAAAACAACCTGGTACATACATAGACTGCTATATCAAAACCTCACAGGAACAGCAAACCCAAAAACTACAATAGATACACACACAAAAAAGAAAAAGCACCCAAACACAACACTAAAGATAGTCATCAAACCACAGGAGAAGAGAATAAAAGAAGAAGGGAGGAAAAAAGATATACAAAAAGAAACCCAACACAATTAAGAAAATGGCAATTGGAACACATATACTGATAATTACCTTAAATGTAAATGGATTAAAAGCTCCAACCAAAAGACATAGACTGGATGAATGAATACAAAAACAAGACCTGTATACATGCTGTCTACAAGAGACCCACCTCAGACCTAGGGACACATACAGACTGAAAGTGAGGGGACAGATGAAGGTATTCCATGCAAATGGAAATCAAAACAAAGCTGGAGTACCAATACTCATATCAGACAAAATAGATTTGAAAAATAAAGACTGTTATAAGACACAAAGAAGGTCACTACATAATGATCAAAGGATCAGTCAAAGAAGAAGATATAACAAGTGTAAATATATATGCACTCAACACAGGAGCATCTCAATATATGAGGCAAATACTAACAGCCATAAAAGGTGAAATCGACAGTAACACAATAATAGTGGGGGAATTTAACACCCCACTTTCATCAATGGACAGACCATCCAGACAGAAAATCAATAAGGAAACATAGGCCTTAAATGACACATTAGATCAGATGGACTTAATTGAGATTTAAAGAGCATTCCATCCAAAAGCAGCAGAATACACATTCTTCTCAAGTGCACATGGAACATTCTCCAGGACTGACCACATGCTGGGCAACAAAGCAAGCCTACGTAAATTTAAGAAAATTGAAATCATATCAAGCATTTTTTCTGACCACAACACTATGAGATTAGAAATAAACTACAAGAAAAAAACTAAAAAAACCCACAAACATGTGGAGACTAAACAATATGCTACCAAACAACCAACAGATCACCGAAGAAATCAAGGAGGAAATCAGAAAATACCTAGAGACAAATGAAAATGAAACCACAACAATCCAAAACCTATGGGATGCAGCAACAGCAGTTCTGAGAGGGAAGTTAATAACAATACAATCTTACTTCAGGAAACAAGAAATATCTCAAATAAACAACCTAACCTTACACCTAAAACAACTAGAGAAAGAAGAACAAACAAAACCTAAAGTTAGTAGAAGGAAAGAAATCATAAAAATCAGTGCAGAAATAAACAGAGACAAAGAAAACAATAGCAAAGATCAATGAAACTAAAAGCTGGTTCTTCAAAAAGATAAACAAAGTTGATAAACTTTTAGCCAGACTCATCAAGAAAAAAGGGAAGAGGACTCAAATCAATAAAATTAGAAAATGGGATAGTCATTTTAAAACAACGTTTTAAAATAGTTTGTCAAGTCATTGTCATTTCCATTTAAAAAAAAAGTATCTCTTGTAGATAAAATCTTTTTTTTCCAAGGAGTGACATGATTGGAAGAAAAAGTTAGAGCCTTACCTCACATCACAATCCATAACAATTCCATATTTAGTTTTCAGTAAAATTTTAAAAACCATAAATCATTAGAATAAAATAGAAATTCTCATTTCTACCCAGAATATGAATTTGATGGTTAAAATCAATAGAAATAACAAAGATAAACAGTTTTTTTAAAACTATAAAATTTCAGATTAAAAATATGAATAAACCATTAAGTAAAAATAAGGTAGAAAATATATGTAGCAAATATCACATAAGCAATGTTGGTATTTCTAAAATATAAAGCGGTTATTTTAATAAGAATTTTAAAATATCTTTCTAATGCCTGCACCAGTCTCCCTACCAGAAACTTAGTTGTTTGCAGTTAAAACATTTTATTTAAGCACAAACATTCTCAGTGAGAGTGCAAGGGAAAAAAATAAGGCCATTTTTGTGAACATGTAGAAAAGTAGGCATATTTTTTCTCTCCCAGAGAAGAGTCTATTTTTCTATAAAAGAGTTAGCATTCATAGAAGGTCAAAAAAGATGATTTAAAGTTTGCCATAAATTATCCACCAGTGAAGAATCAAACATTGAGTTATAAAAATGTATTCTATCAGTCAAGGTAAGTAAATTCTTCCATCTTTTTCTTTTGTGAAACATCTCATCCCTTCTCTTAGGAAGCTAGATCATCATAAAGTAAAACATTTTTATCTTATTCCTTTGGTTTCCTGAAGAAATATATCTCTTCACTACAATTCTTTCTAATTTTATACACTCAGATTTTATAGACACTCCTATCTGAGTAGTGTTCCTGTGTCTTCACATTTCATATTATCTAATATGTTATTCAGTGTCAACTATATACACGTTTGATATATTTGATAAATTTGAGGAAGGTTTGACTTCTTGTTTATATAAGACAAAGAGAATTTGCATTTCTAGCCAATGGTCATGGCTATTAGAAAAAGTGGTAATAAATTTAACTTTCAACTACAACATTTGACTCAAGCTAGGTGTGCTTTAATATCAGTCGACATTAGTTTAGATTTACAGTTTATGCATTTCTTTACTATTTATTTTTCCCAACTGATACTTAGAAAATCACTTTGAAATAATAGGCCTATTATTATTATTATTAATATCATTGGATGTTGGAAATAATCATGTTTAGAACCTAAGGTATTTGTCCAATACTACATTTCCTGGCTTTATTTTTTTTTCATTTTATTTTTTATTGAAGTATAGTTGATTTACAATGTTATATTAGTTTCAGGTGTACAACATAGTGATTCTAGTAATTGTCAGGAACCCAGCTTTTCTGATTCCCAATATCTAGGACATTTCACTATACTACTCATCATATTTCTGTATTTTCTTTTTAATTTTAAGGGTTTAAATGACCATAAATGACCTTATATATGACTCCTCTTACATATTAATTTTGGAATCCAGTGTTGTATTCAGTGTCTAAGGCAAGAATACATGAACACAAACCAAAATTTTCTCAATTCCTACATTAATTCTTTCATTCAATAAATAAATAGCACATACCTTAATGTATCAAATTTGGTACTAGGTCCTAAAGATACAGGCTAACTAAATCAGACATGGTGGGGAGTCCCAGCTTCCCTAGACCATACTGTTTAGGCATATTGAGAATTCCAGAACATTGAAAACCTTAATGCACATAAGAATCACCTGGGCACTGTGATCAAATGCACATTCTGACTCAGCAGGTCTGGTGCAAGTTCTGACATTCTGTATTTCTAACAAGCTTCCAAGTGATGTTAATGCTGGTAGTTCAGAACCACAATCTGAATAGCAAGGATTTACTTATATAAATATGTATATATTTAAATGGCTATTTTAAGTGATCTTTCATTGCTGTTCCTATATTTTAAGAAAAAAACTATGAACCAAGAGGAAATTAGAAGGAAATTGGTCAAGCACTGCAGGAACTGAAGATGTTGATTAACAAAGGAAAAACGAGCAAAGTTGTCTAGGCTAGAAGAAGATGGGGACAAGAAAGAATGCAGAAAAGGAAGGTAGAAAGAGAGAAATAAACAAACAAAATTAAATTTGGAATTCCAACCAGCCAGAACAACAACAACAAAGTGTTTTGCAGCTCTTAGTTAACCATTTCTGAATTATTCAAGTCATACTCATTATTTCTAGTATCTCTGTTTAAGCACAGTGAGGAGTGGCATTTGATGGTCAAAAAATATCAGTTGCCAATTGCAACTGTTAAGTAACCCCTCCCCCAGGGTTCTCTATATAACATCAAAGCTAGTACACTGTGGGACCAGGTTTACTTTAGATGAGGCTGGACAAGATCCCTCTTCTATGGAAAACCAGTACTGACAGGCTGCCTGACATTTCCTACTATCCACAGACAGCCCAGAGAATGGAAAGAATGCCCCATCATTCTTACCTGGGGGGGAAGAGAAGAGCAGGGAAGGTGGAATGAGAATTTGTTCTCCACCACCTTTCAGCATTAAAATTAGGAAATATCTGATTTTTTTGGTTCTTATTAGAAAACCACAATTGTTAAGTTTATGAAATTCTTGAGTATAGACAATACAGATATTAGAATGTACATTTTTGTAAATATATATGGGACTAAAATATCCAAAAAATGTGAAAAATAAAGGCAGGAAAATTGAAAAGCACTTTATATATCATTTTGCAAAATCCAAAACAATTTTCTCCACTAAATAGTTGTATTCTTTAATGTAAGATATGCACTGTTACAATAATTTTACACCTAACACCAAGTAAAAAAAAAAAAAAAAAAAAAGACCCAAGAAAGGATTCAAAGATACTTTTAAACAGATTGCACAAAGGGAGCTTTTTAACCCTGTTTTCCTTTACCTACAGTGATATATAAAGGACATATTATGTCTTCAAAACTCTAGATTCTTGAAATATTATAGCAAACCTTTAGATAAGTAATTATACATGGGGTAAACTTAGGGCTGAGATTTCGTAGAGACAATTCTGTGGTTTCTGTGAGTAGGTAAGTTGTAACACTCTAAGGAAGAAAGGAATAGTTCATACAATAATCTCAGTTTCTAAATTAGAAAACTAAAGTACAGCAAGGTGTACAACTTCATCCAATATCACCTACAATGAACTCTCCTCGGACCCCTGGAACATATATTGGGTGACGGTTTTCCTCTGCAGCACTGACTCCATCTCTTTCCAATATTTAGCATATGTCAGGCCATCCAAATATAAAATATAGAATTTAATATCAATAGGACAGTGTCTCTAATGCTTACCAGGTGAGAGAAGGTTTATAACTGACACATCAATGCCAGATTAAACTAAATTTTTGCTTATCTGGAGCTGTATGACAAGATCTTTAACATCACAAGAACTTTACTATCCTTTATGAATTTTCCCTATCAGACAGAATTGCAAGTCAAGAAAAGCATGATATTTTCAACCTGAGTGAGTGACTGACCACCCATGTTTCTCGATCCTGGCCTCTTCCTTACAACATGGCACTCGCTGATTGAGGAACTATAGACTAACTGTCTTGAGGGTTGCACATATAAAAATCACTGATCAAGTGGACATAACACTATTATTTGAATTATGATTTTAGGCATTTTTTATTAAGAAATAAAGTTATTTCTCTTATGTCCAGTTTTCTGTTATTTAGGTACATATGAAACCTAGATTTTACAAATCAGTTCAATATTTAATCAGTAATTAGAGAATAAAAGTAAGGCTTTAATTGATTTTCTTATCCTCATTTTTTTCCTTTAAGCTCCTATTTTGTATGATATCCCACAAAACCCAGCATTTAATTTAATTGATTAACTTATGATACAAACAGCCACTGAGGGAATATCTCTTCTAGGAGAGGAAATGCATGACATTGTGTGTGTGTCTGCATTTATGTATAGTTATCATTACATGGGCAAAAATACAACGTGAGCACTTTTCACTGGCTTATTTAAAAATATTGTGGGATATTAAAAATAACTTTCTCCAGAACTACACTTCACAGGACAATAATGCCATGTATCTGCACCTTGCCCTCCTCCTCAATAGCACAACTGTTTGGAGCAAGAGATTCCTGTGTGCATATGATAATGCATTCTGTACATCATTAAACAAAGAAGATAGCATTTTATTTCTTTAAAGTACTTTCAGAAAAAATAAAGTTTAAAATCTAACTAATGCTGAATGAAGATATTATCTAAAGATAATGCTTTGCTTTATAAAGTTAGAGGTCAACTTGAACATAATACCTGGGTGAATCTGATCCTTGAGGGGGTCACTGAATTAACAGTGCCCTCTGCAAGCAGATCAGGTGTCAGTTATCTCTCTCATAACAAACTTACTATCTAACAAGAAAAATGGGAAACAAACAAACTGGGAACAACAGGTTACACATGCAACCAACCAACCAAAACTATCTATACCTATGCTGATATGCATACACACAATAGAGCTCTGGGAAGGTGGGAAATTTGAAAGATTTTTAAAGATTGTTACTAAAATTTGTAACAATATTAACCAGTTTGACATGGATGGCAAACTATTTCAAGGAATAGGGCTTTGATTGAGGTTTAATGCAAAAGTCCTCTTTGATGTTCTAGAGTAGAATGGACACATGTACAGAAACAAAAGGTCATATACTCTTGGGGAAGGAAAAGATATTTGGCACACAGATGATGAGTCAGATGCCATGAGAAAGATTAGAATTTTAGGAAGGATGGAGGTCTGGTAGTGATATGTCATTGAAGTCCCTTGTGTCCATGAGACTCAAAGGGATGACTTTCCAAACTAGGTATTATTACAAAAGAAAAAGGTTTTTCTCCAGGGATTATTTGTTTCTAATGCAAAATGTACTCCTGCCAAAGTTTACCTGGAAAATCAGAATCCCAATCATGGGCTACACTTCCCTAGCATATACTTTAATCTACAACATTCCAACTTCTAATTTTGGAAAGCAGTAAAAATAGGAGGAAAAGAATAAAAAACAATTATGGCAATAATTTTCATGCCTTCATTAAGATGCTTATCCTCATTTTTTTATACTTCTTGGTAAGAGCATAACAATTATAGACTCAGGATTGGTCACTATTGTGCTCTTGTTAAATAAGTTTTTAAAATAATCATAGCTTAGAAAAGTATAAAGAACCTCTTGAAGTTTGATTATGCTCAAACACCAGTGAGTGACTTACAACAAACATAACTTCTGGAGATCTAATGCACTGCCTAATGATTATAGCCAACAATACTGTATTATCAACTTTAAAGTTGCTAGAATACTAGATCTTAACTGTTCTCATCACAAAAAAAGAGAGGAGATAATTATGTGATCTGATTGAGGTGTTAGCTGACACTACAGTCTTAATTTCAGAGTTAAAGGTGAGGCTGAATCTAGTGGGTTATGTAGATCCCAATGCTAAAGCTTAAAGGGGTGTAGGAACAAGGAGTCAGTCACATTCGGATCCTGTAGCCCTCCGGGATTAATCAACCTTACAAATTCTCTTCTTCACCTTGCAACAATTTCTACTGTGCTCTAAAATCTTTTCCTCTTCACTTAATCTGCCCCCTGATTTTAATCTCTTCAGAAATTCTAGAAGCCTTACTCTTCCTTCAGAGCCATACTTCACACAGACTTCAAAGTTTGAAGCTCATTACTTCCACTTCCACTGTCATTCCCTTGTCAAATATTTTTGTCTCCTCTTTGGACACAATTTTCTTGGTATATCTACATATTGACAAGGTTTTCTTTCAGTTCAATCAATTTAAAAGTTCAGGTTTTTAAAGGCTCAACTGATGTCAAATCAATCTCTGACCCTGCATCCAACTGAGAAACGATAGTATGGCAAAATGTTTGTAGTTATATTCATTGTTATGAATTGTATTCCCTGAGAGTATTCTCTTATGATTTTTCATGGTTATTTATTCTTTTATAAAAAACTGTTGCCTATTTATGATTAATACTTATATAATTGTATTTATTTTTAATACTATAGTTCAAAATGATTTTTTTCAAGATCTATACTTTCAAAGGCTGGATTCCAGCATAGCTTCAAGACTTCAAGTTATTTGTCAACATGGCAAATCAGCATACTTTCCAATCTATCTTTATATTGCAGTATTTCATATTTCAAAATACACATTTCATTTATTCAGCAAATATTTCTGAAGAACTAAAACAAGCCAAAAAACTCTATTTAGATATACTGAGAATTAAAAAGTGCTAATTAATATCTGTTGTCATTACAACCTTAAGTCTACTGTTGTCTTTTTTTCAGTTAATCAAAAGCTAGAACTAAACACGTGACTCATCAAATATCTGCTGACCATCAATGAAAAACAAATAGCTATGTTTAATTTTGTGAGAAAACTAAAAAACTAAAATATACTACCATACACAAGTACCATGTATAAAGAGTGATGAAAGCAATTTGGTCCAAGGTATCAAATATAAACTTGTTAAATTATGTTCTTAGACTATGCTAAATAGTTGTCATTAAAAAACTAAAATTAACTTATATCTGTTATATCATTGTATAGTAATGTTCATAATTTTATGAATAAATAAAATAATACAATTTATTGAATAGAAATAGGATTATGAATGTAATTAATTAAGTGAATTAATTCATTCACTAATAGAAATAAATAATTATTTCTATTCGTGAATAAAATAGTTTTTCTGTGTATTATATTTAATAAAATTGTCATTTGGCCAAAAAGGAAAGCTGGTGTGAATCTTACTGCTATGAGATCATCTTTTCTTTCAATGATATAATAATTTTAATTTTACATGCCAGGATAAGTGTAAATTTGGATACTACACAAATAAAGACATAAAAGATAAATATTTGTTTGAGATTTCAATAATTCATAATATTAATATTAGATTTAAACATTTCTGCCAGTGTTCTACTCCTAAATAAAGGGTCTTTGAAGAAATTACAATCTTTAGGAACAAAAGAAAGCTCACCTTATTACAAAATTGTGACTGTCAATCTCTTTTCCACATTCACTATCTAGTAGAATGCCAGAATTTCCAACAACTGCACAGGTCTTAAATCTTCGATTTTTCATTGGTGAAACTTCAGGTAGGAGGCTATGCAGATCCTGAGAAATATTTAGTGTCCGGCGTCTGTCCAGCACATAGTGTATGACATCACCAGGCTTAAAACTGCTCTTGACCACTGAGACATCTCGTTCTGCATCTAGGAAACGAAGAATGTTCTTCCTATATTTGAGATACAAGCAAAGTTTTCCATTAATGACAACATGTCCAAGGACTGGTAATATCATTTACAAAGTAACATATGATAAGATATAAATTGGTAAATCACTAAACTTTAATATTCAGGTGGTAACTAAACCAACCAATTAAGTAGATTCTAAAGGAAATAAAATATATTTTTAAAACGTCATTTGTACATAGTTTTTCAATGATTTTGTAAATAGATATATAGTATACACACCTATCTGTGGAGTGAAAAAGGCCCCCTATCAAAATTTATAGAAAAGTTTATTAAATGAAATACTATTGCCATGACTTGACTTTCCTTAGCTAGACAGTATTCTGCCAGCCTTAATTATCCATAATCATCTATTTTGTTCAGTGTTGTCTAGTTAAGGTGAATAGAAAAACTTGAAATTGTTTAGAATCATAATTTAGTTAACTCTATTAAAAGGATTGAATTTTCTAATAAAATTATTAACATTTATCGAAATCATGTGTATATTATAATTATTTGAAGTAAAGTTAAACTACAGCACTATATATATATGTGTATATATGTGTATATGTGTGTGTGTGTATATATATATATATATACACATATACATATACATATACATATATATGAAAGTTTTCTTCCAAGCTCAAGGATCCAGGAAATAAGATGGCTATATTAGAGGAAAAGATGGACAGATAGAACATTGGACCTTGCAGGGCAGAGATAGCTAACTGTTCCTCAGTGTTCTTTCTTCCCTTCTTTCTTTTCCTATTTGAATCTTCTAAGTTTTACTTGGCCACACTGATGCTCAGCTAGAACATTTCCAAGTTTCCAAACCCAAGTGAAGCTGGGTGTGGTCACATGAATTGGTTTTCTTAAACAGGATATGAGTGGATCAAGTGCATCACTATAGGAGAAAGAAATAAACTTCTGATTTGTTTGATTCACTGTATTTTAAAGTCTCCTTTTTTATGGAAGCTTAGCCTATCCCATAACTAATAAAGAACCTGATAAAAGATATGAGATACTACATACACATATATGCACATATTAAGTTAGATGATGGAAAATAAGAAAATAGATATGGCTGCCTGGAAAGCTGGTGACTCTTGGCATGATACAGAATAGCACCTTATAAAACTGTGGTCTATAATAACTTAGGAGTCATACCCTATATGTAATAAGCTTGTTGCTCTTGGATAATTGGTTAAAAGGTGCTAGTATGTTGTTTTATGTTGGTTACCCATTTTAGCAAGGAACTAAGAGGCAAAGTCAGATATGAAATACCCAAGTTGAAAGTTGAGTGGAGGAGAATATCTCTGGCAACGGCCTATAATCTAAACTGTGTGAGAGTCCAGTAACTGGGACCTCCTAAATGACTCCAATAATACAATTAGCAAGAGATACAACTATAAATCAGAGCCACGCCAGCAGTAAGAAGGATATTGTCTTCTCCCCTAAGTCTATAGATTCAAACGTTTTAAGAGTAGCTGCCAATAAACTGTAGAAAAGGAGGGTTAGGTCAGAATAATTAGGGGAGAATCCGAAGCCTAAAGAACTGTGTTCAGAAGCAATCTTTAGGTGGGGTTATTCATACCAGGAACAAACTCCAAAGAAATAGCTCAGGAGCCTAGTAAGTTTTTGAGAGAATTATATTGACAAAGAAATCTATGAATCTGGCTTACAAAAGTTTGGGATTGCTTGATCCTCATGCTACCAAACATATACCACCCAGAAGTAATCTGAGAAAGCAGTCTTCTCGGTTGGAAGTTGGATAATACTTACTGAAGTGCTCTTAACGGCAAGCTTGAATTTTCAGAATGCTCAAAACAATGTCATTATTATAACATTCATGATAGATAGACATTTTCCTCTAATGCTATTATTGTTTAAGCTCCATCACTATTTATAAATTTTATTATTACGCACAAAATATGATCTCTTCCTATCACTCCATCAAAAGGGCAATTCCCCAAATCATACTCATAAACCAGAAGCATGACTAGCAAGGAGGGATGTAAAATAACTAACTCATCTTTCTTTTTGTTTTCTTTATTTTGGTTTGCTTTAAATAGGTCCCACTTTAACGTGTGATCTAATTAGGAAACCAGATGATTGAATACTTTATTTGGCTAGATTTTATACACAAGGAATACACCCATCAACTCTCTGAAAAAGAGACCATTTAAAAAATTTTTTTCTCAGGCTTCCCTGGTGGTGCAGTGGTTGAGAGTCCGCCTGCCGATTCAGGGGACACGGGTTCGTGCCCCAGTCCGGGAAGATCCCACATGCCATGAAGCAGCTGGGCCCGTGAGCCATGGCCGCTGAGCCTGCATGTCCGGAGCCTGTGCTCCGCAATGAGAGAGGCCACAACAGTGAGAGGCCCACACACCGCAGAAGAAAAAAAAAAACAATTTTTTTTCTCAAATGTTTGGAATTTCAGGTTTGCAAGGAGTAAAATTTGTACAGCAAAATCTATATAAATGCCCTACAAATGAAATTTTAAAATTAATAGAAATTATCAGGCATTATAATAATCTTAACAAAGTACAGACTAAATAAGAAGAGAATTGCTGGTGAAATCAGCAGCCATAGAGCATATGAATTGCAGAAAATTGAGAACTCTTTCATTATGTTAAGCACATGTGATTCTTCACAAAAGTTAACAGCTAGCACCAAGAGCAGCAATCAACTTTTGTACAAATTAACTACCACTTACTCGTTTGGTGAAAAAATTAAATAATGCCTGACACCTGTATTTCAACAAAAAAATTTTTTTCATTTCCTGTGAAAATGACAAGCTTGACTCTAAAATGAAGACTGCACGGATGTGGTCAGATCGCCAAACTAGATGGTGTTATTTTCCTTTGAACATAATTTAAAGGGGTTGCTGTAAGTATTTGAAGATGCCACTCACAAGTAGTGGCATGTTTGCAAGCATGAAGTGAATAGAGGTCCAGATTTCAAAGAAGACTCTTTAGCTTGGAAATCCAAAACGGAAAATCCCCTTACTCATAAAGTTAACACTTAAATGCTTGTCAACTGATAGCAAGAGGGATTTTGCAATCACAGAACCTTTGCTGTGTTATAGAAAGTTAGCAGCAAAAATATTTTCAAACATATGTCTTCTAAATCTGAGTATAAGAGAACACCTTTAATTTATTCATTCTTAGGGAAAATTGATATTTAAAAAGTGGACTGTAAGAGTTCAGGAAGAAAATAATGCTTAATGTGATAAATAATTATTAAGTACAGATGATACTATTGTATGTATTACTCCAATGATGTCTTACAGGCTCAACAGTTTACTTTTTAAATGGAAGCAGTAAAAAATAGTAAAAGTATTTTCCAAGACAGAATACAAAATACCAATTCACCCAGTCTAATCAAAATATAAAAATGTAAGTTTCTTAGAGAAAACTCAGAACAATTGTTAGTGTTGAATTTGCTTTTTTAAACTGAAAAGGGTGGGGGGACCTTGAATGTCTCTAGTTTGTTCTTTATCCTGCATTGAACCAAACTTTTGTTCCTATTTTAGGGCTTAAATCTATACATGGAAAACTATCTGAGCTAAGATTCCTGGTGTAGGATGCAAGAAAGACTGAAAATAATTACTATGAGTGAATATATTGATAAAATGCTTAATATTTTCTGGTAACAGTAAAGTTAGTTTTTTTTTCTCCCTAGTAGGCTGTAGGTATTTTTAGATTATAGATTTAATGGACTGTAAAAGTTCTATGGATTTGCTAAGTCTAACTGTTGTTCATACTGTAAATCTATTAAAAAAAAAAACAAAGAAGAAAACTAGTGCTTAAATGTAATTAACTAAATATCACTGGAAGCCTGAAAAACTCTTGTACTTATGCTGAACTGAAACAACACGTTAAGTACTACCAAGGAGAATATATACGCTTTGCTCAAAAGGTACTTGATATAAATGAAAACAGCAAGTTAAACAAAATTACTTTAGAATGAGAGAGATAGAAAGAAAACTCTAACTTCTGGGCTCTAAGGAAGCATGAATCAACAAAAGCCGATGTTTAATATGCAGGCTGTACCAGAATAAGTTTTTGTAATATGTGGTTGAGTTACTACCAGATTTTTAAAGCAGAGGATTGTGTTTTTTGTGTGTGACTTAAAAGAACAGTAACAACAAAAGATTCCTTACAGGTCTCTGTCATTCTGTTAAGCATAATGTAACTTTTGAAACCCTATTCGAAAAGCGAACACCTAAGTTCAGCAACTGTTTTAACGATAAAGATAACTGATAGAAATCAGGAAATATGCTTCACTTTTGGTAAGACTAAAAAATTAGTCATAAAGATTATATTTTTTGTTAGGCAATGCTGGCTTAAACTGAAAGACTGGTTTAGACTGTGAAACTGACAGGAATAGATTCTATACAGAAACTTTTCAGCTGAATTTTCAAGTAGAACTTCCCTTTCAACATCACCCACCACTTGAAATAGCAGCTGCAGAGTCCTGGGGAATTAATTTTCTAAACATTGTTTTCACTTGTGAAATGTTACATATAGCTAACCTATCACCAGGTGCCACTCTTTCTTCTCTGTAGGTTTCCTGTCAACAACAAGCACATGTGCTGTGGCAACTAAAATTTAATCTAAATGACATTGTTGACTCCATCAGCAAGTATTGTGAGGCAAATCTTACAGCTGGAATGCATCTCAAGTTGAGAAACAAATTAGGTAGTGATACATATATTAGGAATCAGTTTTTGCAAACTTTTGACTCCAGACAAAAATCAGTGAATCAGTTCAGTTGTTACTGACATAGTTTACTAAAAAGAAAAAAAAAAAAGTTTAAGAAATGCCAAGTGTTTCATTATGCCTACAAAAAGCAGACAGAACACAATTTTTTGTCTCAAGAGATTATTTCTGCAAGGCAATATGCCTCGAAGCTCTGAAAAAAACATAACCTATAGCTTATTAGGGCTTCTGAGCTAAGGGTCTTAGCTGTTATAGGAAAAATATTCTAGTTAGTATTAAAAGAAAAACCCTGAGCACAACCAAATGAAAAGGCAAAATTGTCTCAAAAAAGCTTGAAGAAAGCACTTTTTAGTTTACACCTCAGACAGACATTTGATATTTGGCCCAGCATTTGGTAATATTGGATGAATACTATCTTATATTATTTTAGAGCAAAAAAGTCAACTTCTCTGTACTTCATAAAGATGCATTTTAATAGTATTCATTTTTAGTATTAAACAATAGTCTTCCAGAAGATTTATCTCATAATAAGAGCTCTGGCTCCACAGTCAGGCCTGGCTTTGAAGCTTGACTCTGGGACTAACAAGCTGTGTGACCCACGACGTGTGCTATTGAATTGTATGTGGACCTTTTTCTAAAGTAAATCCATGCAACAGCAAATTCTTTTTGACAGGTGAAGCACATATAAATTTGCAATTATGTTTAGTCAACCTGCAAACCTTATCTGGTTAAGAACTTCAATATATGATGACACTAAGAGTTGAAAATATTTTTGCTGACTAATTATGATGTGCTTATTCTGGTCCTGATGAGTAGCTGAGCTCATACATTTCTATACATCCATATCTGGTACTGTATGTAATTCTTTATGTTTCTATCCAACATATGAAAAATGAGGGGGAAAGAAAGAAACAACCCGAAGATGAAAAAAGTCAAGTCACAAGTGTTGGACATGACTAGATAATTTCTCAGTACAATGTTCACAGATATACTCACAACATCTGATACATCTTAAGTGTATCATTTCTTAGCTTACAATAATAAAGAACTACTACCAATAACATCAAGCCTTTAACCAAGCTAAGTAGTTTAATTGTGAAGTTAGCTGTGGAATTCATGAACTTCCCTATATCTTGATGAATTTTCAAAGTACAATGAACTAATACATGAAACCGTCTCTCTCAGACAACTCCCCAGAGGTACAGTTGTTTGATGAATATATATGAATCAATTCTTGATGTGCTTATGAAAGCGGCAGAGTGCATATAGGGCTGGAAGAATCAGTAATAAGAAAGAAAATCATGTCTACACATATAGGGAAAAACAATTTATCTTCAGTGACTGTTTCACATTTTAATGCAAATAGATAAATAATTTATTAGGAATATCACAAGTGCATTATTAAGTTTAATGAGATTTTTTAAATGAGAAAGATTTGTAAGCAGAGTTCAATCATGTAAGATCAAAAATGATTTGTTGTAACATCTTAATCAAAAGCTTCAAAGTAGAATTTTGAAAACACTTGTAAAATATGCCCATACCCACTCATAGACACAAAATAATGTGGTTCTTCATAAATGCTATAGATGTGGGGAAAAAACAAAGGAAAATAACCAAAATACTTTAAGATTAGTTTCAAGTATGACTTAGAAAGAAAGCTAAGCCAATAATCAGGTATTTTTATATTCTAAATTTTTTATTATAGGTGTCAAATTGATTGATACTTACTAGTCACTACAGCTATAGGCAATTATAATTTTTATGAACTGTTTGTACATTGTACAGTAATGGTTTTACAAATTATTATTTCCTTGTAAGGAAGTGACAACTTTGTATGTCTTATTCAATATTTGCTCACTGTTTTACTGTTTACTTATCTGTTAAGGAGAACCATATGAAGAGTACTAACATTTCATTCATATTATTAGCTGTTATAATTGAAAATAAATCACCCTCAAAGATATGAATGCAACCCTCATTAATTTGTAAAGTTGCAATAATAAATTGCTTGGGTCAATTTATGTTACTTAGCTTGAATATCTTAAAAATAGCAATAGATATAGCCTCATGCACATCTATAGTATTCATTTTTTCATACATACTAGGAAGGCATGGCCAGATATATTGATTAAACTATTGTTAATTATGTATTTAATTTATTTATTAGACTTTATCTGATATATTATTTAGCATGGCTAGATATATTAAACTGTTACAATTTCTTACTTTACTTTACTTTCTTCCATTACTTTCCTTTACCTGATCTACAGAGCCTTACATAATTGACACCTTTCTTGCCAAATCATTCAAACTTGAAGGTTCTCTTTCTAGGCATCCTCAGAGATCAAATATTTTCTTTTTTAATCACCCATATTTCTCTCTTTCCAATCTACTTCTAAGAAACATAAATCCTTACTCTGTGCTAAACTCAACCACACTGTATTTATGGCCCCATCTAGTTCCATATCCTGTAGCTTTTTCCTCATAATTATCTCCTCCCTTACAGGGTTTCTAAATTCAAATGTGGGTATAGGAGTATGAGTTAGTGAGGAAGACACTAGGTAGGTATCATGAGAAAAGGGAGCTCCAGGTGTAAAACTGTCAAACTGGAGAGCTCGTGGTTAGTGTTGGCTTCGGCCAAAGAGTTCTCAGGAGGAACACAGGTCCAGAGTTGTCACATTTTAAAATTTCTTAAGAGTATATGAAAATCTGTACTTTTATAAGGAATCTGCTAATTTTTAGTACTGCTTTAAGTTTCTTTTCACCCAGTTGAAATAAATATTGCTTTCTGAACATATTCTACACAGAAGACACCAACTTATAAACTCTGTCAGAGTTGCACTACATCACACGCTACTCATTTCACTGTTCTTGCACTCTGCCTACAAATACACAAAGTTCACCCTAAACTAAAAACAGCCAAACATACACCACTTGACATTGCCATGGTTTGATTCCTGTCTCCATTCCAGTCACTTTGAAAGCTTTAAAACAAAGTAGTCTAACCATTCCTGCATTTCCATGGCACCCATTTCTTTTTAATTTCCAGACATTCTTTCAACTATATTTCAACATGTAGTGAGTGCCTTTGCTGCAATGCATTCTATGAATTGCGATGCATACTCTAAAGATGAAGGTAGTAGACTCTTCCTTAAAGGGGCTTATAATCTACATTATACATACGTGTGATCCAAGAAGTGAGGAGGTAGAAACCCCAGCAGATCAGCAGCTTACCCTCGTAACCACTAACCTACTCTTACAAAATCTGTGTGTTCGTATCCAATCGTGGAGTAATTAGCATTTTGCCAATACTAGAAAAATGCAATGATTTTATTATGTAGAGGACGGCTGTTCTCTTGAACTTTTTTAAAGAGTTCTGATTTACTGAAATGCTGATTTAAACATACCAACCAATAGAGCAACGTAACTATAGAGAAAATGATCTGCTTGCTTCCTCCATAATTAGGAAGGTCTGGCCCTAACTTTCTTATTAGAGAATTATAATTGAAGAAAACAAAATATAATGGATATATGTAGGCACTGAGTTTGATTTCAAGAGCTTATCTAAGCGAAAATACCAGAATCTTACAGAGAATAAACCTGTACTCTAGAAGCCTTATTTGCTAATTGTTACCTATTTAGGGTATAATTATTGAGACTTTTATTATAGGAGCACACATAGAAATACCCCTTCATAGAATAAGTCAAAATTATTTATAATTGTTGGCTAAATGGCAGTTGAATAGGCTCTACTTATATCCAGTGTGAGAAAACACAAGATCAGTATGAAGACTTTAGAGAAGTTAAAGATAATTCTCAAAATATACGTCCATCCTGAGTAATAAAGAAAAGTGTGTTAAACATTAGGATTCTGTCGAACATTTTATTTCATTAGTATAAAGACAGTATATTAAAAACTCACATATTCATCCTTATATTTCTGGCTGTATAATGATTTCAGTTTTATAGTTTCACATCCTTCAGTGAGAAACATTAACAGCCTGTTCATTCTTACTAAAGTATTCATACTTAAACTATAAATCAAGCATTCAATATAAGTTTGCCAAGCCCAATGTATTCTAGAACATGATATGAAATTTATTATGCCTTATTAAAGAAACTCACCTTATCTCTAGGACCAAAGAGGAATTGATTTTCCAACCTTCTAGAGAATGCTGGAAGACTGAAGAGCCAGACTTTCGAATGATTTTATCCGAACTATTGACAAGTGATCGACTCAAACACAGCTCACCATCTCTGAAACAAATCACAATGGCAGCTTTGTGAAAGTAAGAAGCATTTTGTATAAACAGCATAATACATAATTTGATTTAGGTTACTGGTGACAACTTGTAGATACAACTTTTTCTACCTGTTAGAAGAAGAGGTGTAAGCATGATGAAAGGTATTATAAAGATTAGGTGAATATGACTTTATCAGGAGAATCATTTACACTTATTATTTTACTTATTATTTTTGAAATAAAACTTTTTATCCAAAGAAAAGACCTTTGTAGTATTTCAGGAAAAAAATTCTCATCGCAGTTCTGTTCCCCTTTAGCCCCTCCCTCCCCTGCTGTGCTTAACAATAGAGACAGGATGTTTGGCCAATTCTCCTGCATCTGGGTAACTGTGACTCCTAAGATTGTCACAGAAGACATACAGACATAATGGAAAGAGCTTTTGTTTTGGAGTAAGAAGTCTTTGAATGTCAGGTGATCTGGGCATGTTTGTGATTCTATCACTTGCTAGCCCATATGTCCTTTGACAATATTCTCTTTCACGGTGGTAAAGCCACCGTGACTTTACCTTACCTTGAAAATTGCAAAAACATTATCTAATATGCTTTGACTTTGTGAGAAGTGGAGCTCTGCACGTGAAAGTAATTTATAAAACACAATTGAAGTGCTAATTCTAAAATTACATTGGTCTCAAAACATCTCAACAATGAGATGCTTCCCTGATAGTTGGTGGTGGGGAGATAGAGATTGCAATGGGGGGAAAACTCATTCAGTAGCCATTATTACTGGTATTTTCTGTTATATCAAATAATTAACTATGCTATCCCCACCAATTAATAGCAATAGGCAAGTATATCATGCTGCATGCTACTAGCAGGGGTGTTGGTGGTAGGTGACAGACACCTATGATCGCATTTATACCATTAGTACCTTTATAGATGAACCTCTTCATTGTTCAGTAGACTATTCCTTGGTACTTTATACAAGTAAACCCGGATTCAGAGAATAAAAAAGCCACCTCTCTAGGCATAGTCCTTTCAATATCTGTATTTCATTACATGTCACCTCAATTTTTTAGAATCTCAAAAACATGGTTAAAAAGTAACATGACTAGGGCTTCCATGGTGGCGCAGTGGTTGAGAGTCCACCTGCCGATGCAGGGGACGTGGGTTCTTGTCCCGGTCCGGGAAGATCCCACATGCCGCGGAGCGGCTGGGCCCGTGAGCCATGGCCACTGAGCCTGTGAGTCCGGAGCCTGTGCTCAGCAACGGGAGAGGCCACAACAGTGAGAGGCCCGCGTACCGAAAATTAAAAAAAAAAAAAAAAAAAAAAAGTAACACGACTATTTGCTCAGTCACAAAGTCTAAATCTGTGTTTATTATGTAGGCAATCCTCCCCTACTATCAATGGAAACATTGCCTGTGCAACAGCTGCTAGATGAATTCTGTAATTGGAGGCTGATAGTTTGGTATTTTGGTTTGCATTCTTTTTTAAACATGTAGTTCCAATTTGAAGCAACTCAAAGCATCAAATGCAACTACTCCCTGTGAAATTTAGAACTCTATAAAAATTAATATTTTAAACTGTCCTACTGATGAAAATGATACACTTGCATGCCTATGCATGGCTAATCATAGTCATTTTATAGAGGTCATTTAGGATGCAAGGAAACATAGGGTGCAATTACTACTCAGTAGCCCCGAGTCAATTTTTATATTACACGTCTAATGATAATAACTATTACATATGAATGAAAATGTGGATATACGGAGTTAACCTTCACACTTTTGGAGATACGCCTTCAAGAGTATGGACACAAACTCTCACCATTTCTAGGGGTAGGGACCTTCCCCATCTTCATCTTGTTAATAACTAACTGTCCTGTCAATATCATCTTTTTCTAACCACAGATTGCTACAATTAAAATAATTACTTTCACCACCAATAAACTTTTACAGAAGAAGTAAGCTGGCATTTTAAATATCTGTGGGAGATTGCTTTACTGACAGGTAGATAAAGATACATTTTTATAAGGCAGAATGATTGCTATGATATTGTATGGAGGCTTTTCAGAACCTCTAAGATTTAAAAAAAAGTGCTTTAAAAGTTTAAATCAGTTTTATATTAATGAAATGCTACCACATTACTCTGCTCTTTGAACTGGTGATAAGTCAAATTTCAGACTTTTACCACTGGAAAGAATTTTGAATGAAAATAGCTTACAACTAGTCACACTTCTTGAAGTCAATGGAATTCATGTGTGAGAAGGCCAGGCTGCCAGCAACCTGAGGCTCTGGAGCAAATTTCTTTGTATAAGGTTAAATGAGTCCCAAGGGGTTTTTCTGCTTGTGACCTTGGTAGTACTCCGTCTGGAATAGGCTTTTCCTTCCTGTGAATGCAAGGCATGAAGGATGTTGCCACCCCCTACTAGTTTCTCATCCCAGATCAGAGACGAGTGCTAAACAGCTGCACTGAAAACATTTCTCTGATGGGGCTGTATACAGGAAGATTCAACACGTACTTCTAAAGGGATAATTACACAACATATAAAAGAAATAAAGCAATATATATTATAAAGTATCCCTGCTTATATCGAGCTAAGAAAAACCCAGTTAGATGGTCATCTATGCGATACCAGTGACAGAAGCTAATCAGCAGTTATATTACTAGTCTTTACAAATATTTTTCTTTTAAATATGAGTTGCCAGGCATCACTACAATTTATTCTATTAATTCTGAAGTACATAACGCACAAGATTAATTTTCGTTCATGAAATTAGGTCCCCAAAAGCCCTGCAATGAACCCCACTGTAAGCTCTTCTTGACTTGGCTTTGGAATGAATGTGTTCCCTTAGGTTAAACTTTCTCTTTAATATAAAAATTTAAGTCATTTAAATGAAAAGAACTTGCATCAAATTAAGCCTGAACACAAACAGCAGGCAATTCTGTGTTTTCATTCCCTAAGTGCCAAACAACTAAAAATAAAGATGCGATGTACTACCTTAACTTACAGCCTATGGCTTTTAGTAGAATTCCAAATATAACATATGAAGTAACATGCAGATTCTGGTTTCCTGAGTTACAAGAGTGTGTTTCCACCCTAGAACAAACTGGAACTACCATTGCTAACAGTGATAATACTCTAAGTATGAATGCTTATCTCCACTGTCACTTCTATCATAAGTTTCAGAACTAATACTGCTGATCATCTAGTGAGACAACCTAAAGTACACAGTCAAATTAAAAATGAAATCTGTAGATAGTAAGGAAAGTAAGTTAAAGTGTCATTTAAAGTCACCCAGGAAAACAGTATGTAGCAAGTTTTAAGGAATAATAATCAAAGCAAATGTCTATTTGGTATTAAAGTTTGTTACACTTTCAAATACATTATTTCATTAAATGCGTATACCCACATATTTTTACCTGTAGGACCCTTAAGTTAACATATTTCTAATTATACCAAAGAGCACACAGAGCCAGTAAAATTACAGGCCAGTTGTGAGACAAGTGCCATTTTTCCCATTAAGAAAAAAATATCAATTAAGAATAGACCACTTCATACCCCTAATGCCCTTTCAGTTAAACTTCACTAGTCAACAGACCAGGCAATTGATAGGTTAGCTTCGAAGGAAACAGTTTTAAATGTCCAATTATTACTTGACCTATTCTCCAATAATTCCATATTACAAATATGCTGCTAATATTCCTCTGGAGAAACGAGAATGTGGATGGTTGGTAGGAAAGCTGGGCTGCTGTTCTTTTTCCTTCTCTGTGGAATGACTGCTCCATACTGCATACAAGAACCTTGTTACACTGACTCTAGATGGGGCCTCCAGTGTTAAAACGGAGGCAGGTCGAATAGATAAAGAAACTGCTGCCTATTGCAAAATGGTAGCAGGGAAGCTAAATATGAATCTAGGAGGATGTTCTAAGAATTGAATCCGCCGCCCACTGGCAAGGCACGCAGTGTCCCCCAAAAGGTCAGGGACTGCCGTTTACCTCACTGCTGATGACTGGCCTGGGTTCTGAGGCCAAACCGCCACTCTAGTTTACTCATCTCAAAACGAGTCCCTCCACGTGGCTTGGGTAGAAAGAGAGTCAAGGAGAAGAAGGCCGTTTGATGAGTCAACTCCTCCACCAGAAGCACTATTCTGGAGTTGAAACGAAATTATAAACTGGTATCACAAGCTTTTCCTCTGAACGTTTCATGTGAGGGAAAAGCGAAACAGCGCTCAGGGGGAACTACCTGTCCTCACGTTGCCCCCGGCAGCGCCAACCCCAAGGGCTCAGGGAAGAGCTGGCGGCGGCCGCCTCGACGCTGCGGGGCACCGGGAGACGCGCGCTGTCTCGCCTGCACGGCCGTAATTGCGGGATTTAATTAGGAAGGAGGAGCCCGGTTGCCGACTGAGCAGCAGTTATTATTATTATTTTTATTTTTAAAGGGGGCCTGATTCCTGCAGTAAAGGCTTCCGCGTCTCCTCACTCATTCTTCCACCCCCGCGGCCAGCTCTCGCAGAGCAGCAGTTGCTCCGCCGCGCACTTCTCCTTCTGTTTGATGAACCCGCGCCCACCCCGCGCAATCTCGAAGGAGCAGGGAAAGCAGGCTCAGCCCGAAAAAGGTGCAAGAGAATCCCCTCACCCCCAGCTGGCCCGACCGCCGCGCCCCTGCCTGCGCCCGCCTCCTACTCCTCCTCGGCGCCCTGGGCAGCGCCCACCGGCCGGCGGCGTCCAGGAAAGGCCACGGGAGGAACGTCGCCCGGGAAATGAGGCGCATCCCAGGTCGGTTATTTGACCCGGAGTACTCGGGATACGCTCCTCCTTCCTGCCGGCGGCTAAGGGAGGCCCGGAGAGGACGCCTGGGTGGCGTGTGGCGCCTCCTCTCGCCTGCCTCGTCCCTCCCACTCTCGCTCTCCAGGGTTGCCAGCCAAGGGCCCGAACCTCAGAGTCCTGGCGAGGCTTGGCCGCTTTGTCTGGGCTCAGGCATATCTTCGGAGCCCACCAGCCGGGAAGGGAACAAAGAGCCTCGACCCCCACGCCCCAGCCTCCGCCTCTCCCCCACGCGCCGGTTCACCACCTTCCTGAAGACCCCTTTGTCTGCCTGGGAAGCACAGGTCTCTACCGGGGGTGCCCACACCCCCGCCCAGAGTCCTTCTTTTCTGACAATCGAGCTAGGCTGAATTTTCAACCCACCCACTCCCTGTGTTAACATCATACAGTTCGGCGTTTTTCCCCCCAACATAGACCATTTAGAGATTTGTTGATGAATAACAATCAGCCAGCCCATCCCTTATTAGCTTTTTCATTCTCTTCCAGTCGCTTTCGACTGTACTTCTATGTTAATTTTCTATAAAATAACAATTTCTTCTGTAAATTTAAGCCGGCGTCTTGCTGACTTAAATTCTCATTACTTAGGGAGGAGCAGGAATATTAAGTAACGGAGTGCATTAAGTTTGTGTGTGTGTGCACGCGCGCACACGTTTTAGCAGTCCTGTCCACCGCCCACCCCCGACCCCACCCGCCCCAACGGCAAGGGTTCTATCTTGGTTTTCATAAATCTTAGGGAAAATAAAAACCAGGCTGGCATCTCTGCCAGTGTGGAGTTTCCGATAGCGATAGCAGACGCCTCCGGATGAGGCAGGATTTCCGAAACAGGACTTTGAACAGAGTTGACAACCAGGTTCACATCCTCAGAAAACGCTTCCAAGCTATGTAAGCAACACAAAGTTGCCACCACCTCCTGGGTAAACTTCAAAGACACAGAGGCCAGGGGGGAGGGAGGAAGGAAGTGTGATATTTAGAGAACTTACTGGGGTGGAGGAAGATTCTGAACTCATCTAGACAAACTAAAGAGCAGAAATATAGTCTGTGTGAAGCTACAGCACCCAGTTTCCAAAACTGTAACCATGACGCCCATGGGTTTTACCCACGGACAGCAAATAAGGAAGTATAGTTGTTTGACCTGGAGTTTCTAATCAAATTATGATACACAGATCTACCCGACAACAAAGAATTGTAAAGAAACAGAGGAGACACATTTCCTGCTTTCTGAGCTTTAACTTCAGCCTTTCAGGAAGCCAGCTTTCTCTAGTACCTCCCTAGAGTGATAGGGCAGAGAAAGGAAGGGCAACCAGATGGTGAATAAAGACATCTAGATTGAGTTCTGCCCTGGGACTAAAAGGACAAGGGCACCCATTCTTTGTTGACACTTCTGCAGTGACTTCTTTGGCGTGCGAGCCCCAGCACCAACACAACTGTCACTATCACCGCACAGGGCAAGTTGAACTCGTACTGAGAACCCGCTGTAGAGAATCACACACACCTCAACAACAGCCTTTGTTATTTAATTCACGAGACTAAACACTCACAAGCTGACATCAACACAAATACTACCCCAACCCTCACTCTGTCGTCTATATTCACATTTCATTTATGGCTTGACTTTTTATCATATCCTAAAATGAAGCTTTGCATTTACCCGATGAGTTGCGTCTCCTGGTGCTCTTCAGTTCTTGCTATTTCTTTTGTTTTATAAAAGATCAGGAGCAGACTTATCGTGCAGATCGTCCACCTCTTCCTAATGGAGCGCATCTTGGGTGCCCGGGAAAGTCCTGGTTGCCCCAGCTCCCTCACCTTCTTTTCATATAAAGGCTCCGTTTTGGGGAGATGTAGTCGCGGGGAGGGGGGGAGGATCTGTAAAATGGGAGGAGAGCGTGGAGCTGGGATCTCAGAAGCAGGTCTCGAGGGTCCTCTGCGGCCAAGCTCCCGCTGGTCCTCGAGCGCTGCCCAGCGCACTCTCTCGCGGTTCCCGCCAGCCCTAACCCGGTCGCTCCTCGCCGCCTCCCTGGGGCTCAGGTTTTTTTCCGAAGAGACACCTTGTACATTGGAGGTGGCGGCCGCTTCTGCAGCCGGGTTCGGGGGCGTCACTGGCCCTTCCCTTTTCCTAGCATGGAAATGATGAACAAAACCAGCCAATCACGGGACTCAGGGGCGGAGGCTGCTGTTGCCTTTCGTCGCTGGCGGCTGCTTGGAGAGTAACGTCGCCGGCCTTGCCTGAACTGTGCAGAGAGAGGAAGCTCACAAGCCCACAGTCGTGTACAAACACACGCACACACACACGCACGCACCAGTGCTCGCACACCGTGGGAAGAGAGCAGCGCACTAAGAAGTCAGGTCGCCCTCTCGGGACACCAAAGCGTTAGCTCTGTGGACAAGGAAGCACCGAGATAGTCCGTATCAGCGTGGAGAGGACACCTCAGCTGGGGACAGATCGGAGATGCCTGCTCTATCGGATAGAGCTGGTGGTGGGTAGTAAGAGGGGTACTTTCTTCCAAGCGTCTTTGCTAAATATACACACACGCGCGCGCGCGCACGCACACACACACACGCACGCCCTCTTAAGTGGAGTGAATGCGGGGAGGGATAGGGAAGGAGTTTATATTCCGTGCACCGCTCAATCCGGAAAGTACAAATACACACGCGAGCAGATCAGCCGATCGCCCACTCAGCGTGGGTGGTGGATGACGACCCCGACTCAGGATTCTGCAGGAAACAACTGATGACAGAGGTGTCATTCGGAACTTCATGGATATTTATGTGACTCGTTCATTGCCATTTGGAAACTCCTCACGCAGGAGTCAAGACTCCAATCCCACTTGAACTTCCCTGCTGAGAGACAGGATTCTGAGAAAAGTAGGACCTCCTTTTCAAATGCAAGTACACCTATACACACACAACACACACACACACACACACACACACACACACACACGAAGGAAGGAAGGAGAAAAGAAATGAAGGAAGAGAGGAAGGAAGAAAAGAAGGAAAAAATGGAAGAGCCAGCTTTTCTCTGAAAGTCTTAGTAATGTGCATTTAGCCTGATTTTCACCCTCTCCTCCCCTTTACTCTTTGTTTTTACTTCTATTGTATTGTGTGGCAGGGGCACTTTTCCCGTCCTAGGTTCTAGTTTTCAGAGACCTTCTCCAAGTCTTGAATCTCCGCCCTCACCCAGAGAGAAGCTTGCAACTCAGGTTGTACCATGCCTTGGCTTGGCTTTTACTGAGGGGTGGTGGAGGTGGGTCGGGAGCCACTCCTCGGGTGACATAGTGCCTGGAAGCCAGGATTTCCCCTATCTATTTGAGCAGGTCCCAAGCTCTTCACCTCCACCCCTTCCCCCAGAGCCTCTCAATTCATTTTCTTGTTCTTTCAGGTTGAGCGGTGTCTCCAGCTGTCATCCACTCTTGGCCCCTGGGGTTTACACCTTCCTAAACCCAGAAACGGTGAGGTTCACCCCCAGTCCTCTGCTGGAGGGGCGCAAGAGTGGCTGTTCCAATTTCCAGTCCCTTGACAGCTTAAAATAACAAGGATAACAGCCAACACCTTTGCTTGAAAACCCGAGAGCCCTGGCAATGTTTGACATTCTTCCCCTAAGATGTAGAAAGTTAAGAACCTCTCAGGTCTCTGCTCACAGCAGAGCGAATAGGAGGTTGGGTCTAAAATACTCAAAGGAGCAAGTAATTATGAACATTTATTGACACTACAAGTGGCCTACCGGGAGCGTTTCGAGTTTATTGATGTCTAGGCAAATCCCACTTGCATTAATGCAGCTCAATCACACTGCCTTCTCAATTAGCAGAAACTGCAAGAATAAAACAGCTTCTTATTTAAGTGAAAAGGGTACTGGGGTGCGGAGGGGGTGGGCAATGCATGGTTAGGATGCTAACTTCTCTAGGTTAACTTTTGATTTTTAAGCAGTAAACAAATATATTCTGGATTTCAAATAAAACATTACCTGCTGCTGCTGATGGAGTAATATGTATCACTTAATTAAATTCATCCAACATTTCTTAAGCAATTACTATGGGCCAGAAAATACATGTGGGCATGGGAACATAGAGATGAATAAAATACAGCATCTAACCAGACAGAAAGATCACGCACTCAGAGGGGAACAGATTGTGAAAAATAAATAAATAAAAATAAGTTGCAATATGGCACCATGAACTAACAGCAGCATTTGAAGTACATATCGTGTATCTGGGTAAGCTACTGGATGGAAGCAGATAGAGTGTTTAAGTCTTGGGGAGCAAGGAAGGTGAGTTTCCTAGGAAAGGGCACACATAAACTGGGGTTTGCAAAGCTAAGGGGTAAGCCAGGCAGAGGGAGGGTAGAACACTGCAAGCACAGGAAAGAGTATATATACACAGAGAGGAATAAAATGCAGGAGCTTTGGGGTAGATCAGTACTGTTGGAACAGGGAATGGGAAAGGAAAGTAGTGGACATAAGTCTTCAGTGTGATCATAATAATCTATAGCTACACAATGTCAAATTGTCTTCTCTAATGGGAAAGTTGCAGCATGAAAATCTTCAAGAGCAAAGTGGGTTTAATTCATGTATTAAGCTATAAGTTTGGCGAAACGGTTCACATGGCCCAAATGAAACAAAACAAATCCAACAACAGCAAAACTAAAGCAAACCAAGAACTAGTTATAGGAATACATGGCAGATTTAAAGGCCTAGGGAAAAAAAAAAAAAAGAACTCTCCAGTCGTATAATGCTGCTGCTTCTGAATTTGTTAAGCATAGCACATTTTATTGATACATAGAAGTGAACACTTCTGAATGACTGATAATGGTTCAGTGGAACTCAAGAGATTCCCCTGCCCATATTTGAACAATTAAGTTTTTTTTTAACATCTTTATTGGAATATAATTGTTTTACAATGGTGTGTTAGTTTCTGCTGTATAACAAAGCGAATCAGCTATACATATACATTTATCCCCATCTCTCCTCCCTCTTGCGTCGCCCTCCCACCCTCCCTATCCCACCCCTCTAGGTGGACACAAAGCACCAAGCTGATCTCCCTGTGCCATGTGGCTGCTTCCCACTAGCTATCTATTTTACCTTTGGTAGTGTATATATGTCCATGCCACTCTCTCACTTCGTCCCAGCTTACCATTCCCCCTCCCCGTGTCCTCAAGTCCATTCTCTACGTCTGTGTCTTTATTCCTGTCCTGCTCCTAGGTTCTTCAGAACCATTTTTTTTTTTTTTTAGAGTTCATATACATGAGTTAGCATACGGTATTTGTTTTTCTCTTTCTGACTTACTTCACTCTGTATGACAGTCTCGAGGTCCATCCACCTCACTGCAAATGATTCAGTTTCATTTCTTTTTATGGCTGAGTAATATTCCATTGTATATATGTGCCACATCTTCTTTATCCATTCATCTGTTGATGGACACTTATGTTGCTTCCATGTCCTGGCTATTGTAAATAGAGCTGCAGTGAACATTGTGGTACATGACTCTTTTTGAATTATGGTTTTCTCAGGGTATATGCCCAGTAGTGGGATTGCTGGGTCATATGGTAGTTCTGTTTTTTAAGGAACCTCCATACTGTTCTCCATAGTGGCTGTATCAATTTACATCCCCATCAACAATGCAAGAGGGTTCCCTTTTCTCCACACCCTCTCCAGCATTTATTGTTTCTAGATTTTTTGATGATGGCCATTCTGACTGGTGTGAGGTGATATCTCATTGTAGTTTTCATTTGCATTTCTCTGATTAGTGATGTTGAGCATCCTTTCATGTGTTTGTTGGCAATCTGTATATCTTCTATGGAGAAATGTCTATTTAGCTCTTCTGCCCATTTTTGGATTGGGTTGTTTGATTTTTTAATATTGAGCGGCATGAGCTGCTTGTATATTTTGGAGATTAATCCGTTGTCAGTTGCTTCATTTGCAAAGATTTTCTCCCATTCTGAGGGTTGTCTTTTCGTCTTGTTTATAGTTTCCTTTGCTGTGCAAAAGCTTTTAAGTTTCATTAGGTCCCACCCATTTGTTTATTTTTGTTTTAATTTCCATTTCTCTAGAAGGTGGGTCAAAAAGGATCTTGCTGTGATTTATGTCATAGAGTTGAACAATTAAGTTTTGAGAGTGTAATTTAATGTCATTTATTTGATATTATTAGATTCATGAAATATGCATCCATAACAATTTGCCAAGTTTAAAAATACGTATAGACCAACACTATGGCCAAACTGAGGACAGTCTGGTTCAATATGCTATTAGGTACAAGAACTATAAATATATATGTTGGGTAAAAAGTCTTACCCACAGCAGTGTCTTTGGACTTACCTCCCTCCATTAGAATGCCTGTTTTGATGATCCTGAAAAATTAAAGTTGTTCCTAAATTTCCATGCTATCTTTGGACTGTAAGTTCTTCAATAAAGAGAACACATTTGTCTTTATTCAGCACAAATCTGCAATTACACAGTAGTACCCTTTGAATAAATAATGCAAGTAATGGCAGATGGTTTTAAAATGCTACTTTATCCTTTAACTTAATGTAAATCATGTTTTAATTGCTGGCTGTGCCCTCAACTTCAGCTGGAAAGAAATGAATAGACACTTGCAATCTCATAGTGGGGTTTTTAATAGCCCATGACATTTTTTAATAGGATATTTTTTAGAGCAGTTTTAGGTTTACAGTGATATTGAGAAGCAAGTTACACACTTACCCAGGTGGGAGGTGGAGATATCTAATAATATCCTCGAAACTGAAAAGGAACTTTGAGACCAAAAAACAAAGCAGGCAACTCCATAAAGTGCAACTACGAAGCTTATTGTGGGTAATTTACATACAGGCAGGAAGGATCCCCCACACAGATGATCCAGAGACAATTGTAGCTGCATTCAGCACCACCAGAAGGGGTACAGGGGGATTGAAAGGGGCCAAAGCTAAAAACAGAATCTGACTACCAAGTGAGAAGCACATCCACACGAACTGGAACTGTAACCAGGGGTTTTTCCTTCCCCTCAAGGTCTCATGACCATTAACCAACTGCATCAGCAAAAGGCATTCTTTCAGCTTTCATGTCAGGTGAAGGCAAGAGTAAAAGTTGACAGGGAACTCATCTGGCTTGGGTGCATTCCCTGTGAGTAGACAAAAGTTTAGCCCTGAGGAAAGGGGGATGGGTAGGACTATGGGCCTAACATGGAGCTGACGTTTGTCAAAGTCAGTGAAAGTACAGTGAAAGTGGCATCATTGTCACCCACCGTCTGTAGTTTACAATAGAGTTCACTCTTGGAATTGTATATTCTATGGGCTTTGACAAATGTACAATGATATCCACCAATATAATGATGGTATAATATCCACCATTATAATATCATACAGAGCAGTTTCACTGCCCTAAAAATCCTCTGTGCTCTGGCTATTCATGCCCCCCTCCCCAGCCAGTTCCAGGCAACCACTGATCTTTTTACTGTACCTATAGGTTTGCCTTTTCTAGAAGACATACAGTTGGAATGATAAAGTATGTAGCCCTTTCATATTGGCTTCTTTTACTTAGTAATATGCTTTAAAGATTCCTCCGTATTTTTTCATGGCTTGAAAGCTCATTTCTTTTTAACACTGAATATTCCATTATCTGCATGTACCACAGTTTATTTATCCAAATGCCTACTGAAGGACATCTTGGTTGCTTCCAAGTTTTGGCAATCATAAAGCTGCTATAAACGTACAGTCTTTTGTGTTTGTGTGTGGGCATGTTTTCAACATTTGGGTAAATACCAAGGAGCGCTGTTGCTGGTAAGATTGATGGTAAGGCTATGGTTAGCTTTGTAAGAAACCTGAAGTGATTTCCAGGTGGCTGTATTATTTTCATTTCATCAGCAAAGAATGAGAGTTCGTGTTGTTCCACATCTTTACCAGCATTTAGTGTTTTTGGTGTTTTGAATTTTGTTCATCTAACAAGTATTTAGTGGTATCTCACTGTTGTTTTAATTTGCATTTCTCCGATGACATACAATATGTTTATTTGCCATCTGTATATCGTCTTTGGTGAGATGTCCAGATCGTTTGTTCATTTTTAAATTAGGTTGTTCATTTTTTAATTGCTGGGTTTAAGAGTTCCTTGTATATTTTAGATAACAATCCTTTATCATATATGTCTTTTGCAATATTGTCTTCCAGTTCATTCTCTTGACTTTCACAGAGCAGAAGTTTTAAATTTTGTTTAAGTCCAGCTTATCAACTATTTCTCACACTGATCATGCCTTTGATGCTCTATCTAAAAAATCATCATCAAATCCAAGGTCATCTAGATTTTCTCGTGTGTCATCTTCTAGGAGTTTTGTAGTTTCCCAAATTACATTTAGGTCTATTATCTATTTTGAGTTAATTTTTGTGAAGAACATACCTAAGGTATATTTGCATGTGGATGTCTAGTGTTTCAGCATCATTTGTTGAAATGACTATTTTTTCTTAATTTTTTTGCTTTACTCCTTTATCAAAGGTCAGTTGAATACACTTGTATGGGTCTGTTTCTGGGTACTTTATTTGTTCCATCGATCTATCTGTCTATTCTTTCACCAGTATCACATTGTCTTGAGTATTATAGCTTTATAGTAAGTCTTGAAATCTGGTAGTGTCACTCCTCCAACTTTGTTCTTCTTCAATATTGTGCTGGCTATTTTGGGTTTTTTGTCTTTCCATATAAACTGTAGAATCGGTTTGTCAATATCCTCAAAGTAACTTGCTGTGATTTTGATTGAATTGTGTTGATCTGTTAAAAGCTGGGAAGAATTGACATCTTGACAATATTGAGTCTTCCTATCCATGAACCTGGATCATTTCTTCATTTATTTAGTTTTTCTGTGATTCCTTTCATCAGAATTTGATAGTTTTCCTCATGTACATCTTGTACATGTTTAGTTAGATTTATACCAAAGTATTTCATTTTTTGAATGCTGATATAAATGGTTTTTTTCCATTTCAAATTCCACATGTTCCTTGCTAGTACCCATGATATTTTAATAATGGGAATGTTGGTGTAGTAGTCAGGAATCTCGAGAGAAAAGGAACCAATGGAATGTGTGTATATACAGATATAAAGAGATTTATTTTAAGGAATCAGTCACACGATTGTGGAGGCTGGCAATTTCTAACTCTGCAGGATAAGCCAGCAGGCTGGAGACTTGGGAAGAGGGAAGAGTTGATGTTGCAGCTCACATCCGAGGTCATCTGGGGGTAGATATCCCTCTTTCTTGGGGAATCTTTGTCTGTTTTTCCTTAAGGTCTTAAGCTTACTGGCTAAGGCCCATGTTATGGATGGTAATTTGCTTTACTCATAGTTTATTGATTTAAATGTTACTCTCATCTAAAAAACACCTCACAGCAACATCTGGACTGGTGTTTGATCAAATATCTGGGTGTCTGGCCTAATCAACTTGGCACATAAGATTAACCATCACAGATGAGCTGATTGAAGGTCTTGTTTATGACCTAGCAATATAGTGAGAATTATTCATACAAAGCCTTTTACCTATGAATCAATGATCAAGAAGAACAAGAAGCATATTAATGCGAAAATTCAGCTGTTCACCAACAGGCAACTCAATCTCTTTATTTGTTTCTGGACAAAATATCTAGTTTTTAAAAATTTATTCCGAATTAATTCATTTTGCCCATGTAAATATTCATAAAAGCGTCACATATTTTTCTGTATGTATGTTCATTGTCCTTTTGTTACTCTGTTTTTCATCCATAGTAACCAAATATCGTAGGCTTACAGCAGAAGGGTGATTTTGACTTTAGGTACAAGATATAATCATGAATCTAGTATAATTTCTGGAACAACAGGAAAAATCCTATCATTGCCATTCTCAATTCTTCCCCGTTATTTAACCCACGTCACTTACATCATCCTTTGCATTTAATACTTAATCTCTATTTAAACATGAATGTCCTTAGAAGAGACAATTCTTACATACTGTTAGTCAAATATTAAAAAATTTTTAATATCCATTTGAAATGTCCTCTGACATCTTGTAACCCCTGCCAGTTAAATATGCCTCATTCTGAAATAAGCACTTCAGCTGCTCACAAGTCCACATTTTAATTGTTTATCAACTCTTATCTCTTTCAGTTCTACAGTCCTAGTTCTTGGTGTTTTATTTCCTACTGCACACACCCCTGAAATGTTAAAATAAACAGGCACACTATCCCATACATGTTTTGGCAAGTCCTAGATACCCTACCTTATTACCTACTGATTTTTTTTGTGTTCTCCTTTTGCTGTTTTTCTGTGCTTAACAGTGACAGGAGAAACTATCTCGTAGGAAGAGAATAACCATCAGGCTAAATATTACTCCAAACTGGTCAGCTATTGAATAGTGGTCACTTCATAGGCAATTGTGTGTGTCACTACCTAGGGAATTTACTGTTTGGGGTTTGTAATTTCTTCAATCTTTGTGTACCTTCTAAAAGTCTCTCTTGGGCTTCCCTGGTGGCACAGTGGTTAAGAATCCGACTGCCAATGCAGGGGACACGGGTTCAAGCCCTGGTCCAGGAAGATCCCACATGCCGTGGAGCAACTAAGCCTGCACGTCGCAACTACTGAGCCTGCGCTCTAGAGCCCACGAGCCACAACTACTGAAGCCCGCATGCCTAGAGCCCATGCTCCACAACAAGAGAAGCCACTGCAATGAGAAGCCCACGCGCCACAATGAAGAGTCAACCCCGCTCGCCGCAACTAGAGAAAGCCTGTGTACAGCAACGAAGACCCAACACAGCCAAAAATAAATTTTAAAAAACAATAAAAATCTCTCTTGTATCTGATTTAAACAGTTTCTGTTCTCCTCTCTTTATTTTCTTAAATTGCCCAATGTAATCACCCACTTAATGTTTTCTTTAATGGAACCCACATTCCTTTTATATTATTTTCAATTCATCATAATAAAAGCAAAAGAGAAATAGTAGTAAAACTTGTTCATGGCTAAAAATTATTTCTGTAAATCTATCTCTTTCTAGATATCTATATCTATGTAACTTTTTATAGTTACAATAGTTACAGTATCTCTGGAAAATATTGCTTTGATATACATATACTGTTATAACGTGGAACAGTCCTATGTAAATTGAGTTTTGTGAAGCATTTTAAATGATTTTTAATGTTTGTCATTTGAAGATTTTAAAGAAAAATAATATTGAGGTCATCACTAACTGGTAAACTGGTGATCGACATAGCCTGCAGAAGACATTTTGTTTTCCTGCAAAATGGATTGAAATAAAATACACACACATGCATACACATGCACACACACACACACATACACACACAATTAGTTGCCAGTACTTCAAATTTATTTTCAAAAATATAAGAAGACTTGTTAATACCAGATTCATCTACTCTGATGGTAACAATTAGGGGGAGTTGAGTAGCAGCTGTTTCATCTCTGTAATTTGTGATTATTCCAGAATTTTAAAATTTATTTATACTTTAGCTTCTTGGCCCCTGCAGGTATTTGAGTTTGCAGCCCTTCAAGTAAGTAATTCTATTAGAAGATATACACTTCGCGATTTACCTGTCTAATGTATTGAAATTTAGATAATTTCAGCTTTTTTTGTAAAGTAACTAAATAAAGCCCCTATTAACTAAAATTTTGAATGCCAAGTCTAGAAGTGCCTAACCTGTCAGCAGGAGAAAGTTGCTCTGGGAGAATGAATCAAGATACTCACTGGAGGAAACCTGTGGGAATAAAGGAAAAATAATGAGTGTAATTCACGCATGACCTGTGCCTCACAATATAAATAAATGATCTGTCTTCTGCATTAGCACTATAGTATTTCCCTACATTCCACCAGAAAACTTTATGTAAATAGCTATGGATACCGGAGGCATTGTGGCTAACCACATGCTCACAAATAGGCAGCTTATGCAAACTGTGATAGCTTATGTTAGTTACAGTTGTGATCCTATCATTAGAAAAATAAAGAAATGTGTTTTAGAATTCTACTGGGAAGATCAAAAATATCTGGGGATTTTACCCCTCTTGTGTGACCTAAATGTAAAACTATTTACCTTTTGACCACATGTCTTAGATGGAGATAGGAAGAAGGAAGTAGATTGGATTTATCCACTTAGCATCTTTTTGGCAGAGGAGTAGTAAATTTACAGAGAATTCTCAGAAGTGAGTGGATTATGACTATAACATTTATGGTGTATGGAATTCCTGTGGAGACTCACCTAGAACCTATGAAGATTTTGAATGTGTGTCTTTGGTATTAGAGATATCTGTCATAGCTCTGTTGAGGTGAGCAGAGATGTTTGGGCAGTTGATGATTCTTGTCCATGGATGCTGAGATCCCTTTGAAGATGAAGTCATGTATAGAGAGCATTAAAACTAGCCTTATGTAGTTCTCTGATGACAACTGGTAGAACAAGCACAAAAAGACATGTCAAACTACCACTCCAACTGGTATTCAACTACCCACCTAATCCCATGATAGTTACTCATAACTTACAGTTAAGGGGTTAAAGAGATGAGTAGAATCTTTGGAAATCTAGTCAAAATATTTATCGAATAATTACATACTGTGATTAGTGTGTGAAGGAGTCAACAGGGCAATGTAACAGACGGTAATAAAGGAGTTCTTTGAACAAGATGGTCAGGCAAGGGCTCTCTGAGGAGACGACATTTGACATGAGACTTGCAGAATAAGAGGAATATAGCAATACACAGAACTGGGTTTAAGAGCATTATAGGCTAAGAGAATAGCAAGTCAAAAGGCCAGGAAGTAGAAAACGGCTAGGCAGAAATGTTAGAAAATAAAGAATACAATGGCAGTCATTATATCATGCATAATAAATTAAGGGAAATAGAAGATACCATATAAGAAGGTATTTGAGGAAAACAAATTTCTGAAATATTTATACCAAAGTCTGTGAAAACAAACTTATTTAGGACATGTAGTATTATTTTTAGGCAATGTTACTTCTCTATTTGAGGCCTGAGCTCATGAATTTAAGCAGAGACCTGTCAGTATGGTTATACGACTATTTCCAGTTGAGTTGAGTTATACAGGTTTCAGACACAGAATGTATATACTTGAGTTCAACCAGGGTTGAGGTTTTGCCAGACAAGATGGCAGAGGGAGAGTTGACAGCATTTAACAAGAGTTGAAAGGGCTACCAAATCTAAGATGGGGAAAAGGGTGTCAAAACAGAAGGGCACAGATGCATAAAGTCTACAACCCAATGGGATGAAATTTCAATACAATGAAATAATTTTAAGGGGCTATAGGAGAAAGTTAGCTGAAAAGGTGGGAGGTAGTACTCAAAGAGTGAGGTACTTGCAACTTGGATTTCAGGGGAAAATAAGTTAATGGCAGTGCAAGATACAGAATTTCTATGGGAATGGGAGACTAGATTGAAGTAAAACCAAATTTTGCTAGACATGAGAAAAAATGCAGAGAAAGACTAGAGTTTTGGATGGATAATTTACACGATTATTTGAAAATCACCAAGAATGACAACAGGAGTAAGTATAAATTGCATGAGTTGAGCAGGCCTTTAATTACTGGGAGTGAGTAGGTGCTCTGTAGATGACAGCATGAGGGTTGGTAGAAGAGGATACCAATGATGGCATATGTGTCAAAGGAGATGGAGAGATGTTTTGTATATGTAATGGGGAACCAAAAAGGATATCTTTCCTATTACTGGCCATGATTTATATAACATGTCAAAGAAGAACAGCCTTCACTTGTGAGGACTTGTTGGAGAAAGAGAGACCCCCTCTCAAATGCTCTGAAGTAATCATTAAGTGATGAGAGACAAGTTACTTAACCTTAAATTATTATAACCAAAAGACAAAGAAAGCATTTTTTTTAGTAACTCTGGATGGTAGACGCTGTCATACTTAAGATTTTTTCTTATTTGTATTCATTTTAATATTTTTGCTTAAACAGTATATTCTTCATTCTTATGTGATACATCATCTAAAAAGGATTCACATTTGCTGTTACGGTATTTCATTTTGATAATCCTAATCCAGCATATGAATTTTGTTAGTTAGCTTTATTAATAACAAGTGACCCCCCCCAAAATCACAGTGACTTACAACAACACATATTTATTTCTTGCTCATGATAGATGTCAGTGGCCTGGGTCAGGTTCTGTGGTTCTGCTCCACATGTCTTCTCATTCCAGATTCCAGCCTCAGGGAGCTGGCCTTATTTGGGACATTCAGAAAGACAGCTGGCAGGAATTCCTGATGCCTCCTAAAGTTCCTTCTCAGATATTTCTGTATGCTATGTTCTCTCACATTCCTTTAGCTACAGCTTGTACTGTAGCCAAGACCCAAATCAATAAGTCAGTACTGTAGGGCCCTGCATGCCATGTGTCCATAATAAGGCAGGGTAAATCCCGTACTAGGAAGAGAGTGAAAATTCAGCAGAAAAATAAGATCTACCACTGGGAAATCTAATACCTCACACAAGATTAAAAGATATAATAATAAATCATTAAGAGACGAATACTCAGGAGATAAATCCACATTGGGCAGATAGAGTTGTGTCTGTCATGGATAGAAATCCAAGCTGACAAAGTCTGCAGGGTCCAAAGGGATAGGAGATTTAAAGACAGAATAAATGTCAACAATATTTTTTTTCTGTAAAAAATCACAGAAAATAAAAGCAGGTGAAGCAATGGGAATAATACTGTTAGAAAAGAAAGGTTAGCTAGTCCATATCCTAAAACCCTTACAAACTGGCAACTCTTTCATGGTAAATTTTTAATGATCCAACACTTAGCCACCAAATTTACTGATCCTGATATATGAATTTTGTCGTCACTACACAAATGCTCTGTGTGTCAAAGAACAGACCCACATTATTAAAGCCTAGAAGCTAACAGCTTGTTTTATTCATCTCAGCATAGGGCTGGTTTTGCCAGTGGGCTAAATGTGTTTGAAGGTTGATGGCCAAAGCCCTCTTTCCATAGGACTATGCTTGGGCTGCCAAAACTTTTATCTTCAATTTTCTTTTCTGTAGTATTTCTGGTTTAATCTTGACCCTTTCTGATTGGCATGTTTATTATTTAGCATTCTTATCGCATATAATCAGGTTACATTTATGTATTCACAGCTATGTAGCTATCCTGTAATTCCAGAGAACCAACATGATATACACATATTCCTGAATTTTAAACCTGGAGAAAATTTTCCCTTGACTATATTGCCTTAGTAAATTAATAACATTTATAGAGTAATATAAACATATTAACATAAATTAATGTTTATATCTTTTGAAGATAGACTTCAAAACTCTTCAATATCAAACCAACGAACCTAAATAATTATCTGATCAAGGCAGAAAGACTTAATTAAACAAAGAAGTAATTAGCTATGAGAATTGAGGTGTTCATAGAGGCATAAAAATGAGTTAGCTATTCTCTCTCATGGTCCACTGTGGACTTTAGCAAGCATCATTTTTATTTCATTATCAATATATCATAATAACTGACATTCGGTGAAATGTACTATTATAAAGGGTAAAATTTGATGAGTTTGGTAAAGTCTATAAGCAATAACCAACACTCTGATCAAAGCACAGAACATTTCCATCTTCCTGGAAATGCACTTTGTTCCTCTCTCCAGTCAATCTCCATCTACCAAATGCAATGATTCTTCATTATTTATCTCACCATACATTAGTTACCTTGTTCTTGAGCTCCATAGGGATGGACTTAACGCAGTACATACTCTTTCCTGACTTGGTTTTGAGAGTTTTCAGTGTTGTGTTACAGCAAACTGTATTCTGTTTGGCTTCTAATTTCCTGCATTTTAATTCAGAAAGTGGCATGCATTCAGAAAGTAGTGTGAACATGAGGCTCACCTTAAGCATTTCCCTTCTCTTAGGGATCACATATGCGTTAGTTCATTTCCTCTGAGAAGCAGACGCCAAGACAGGATTAGACATGCAAAAGATGTACGGGAGGAAGGGACTGTGAGGAATGCCAGGAGGCAGCCAGAGGAGGCAGGGGGTCCATCAGACTGTTATGCAAGTCTTATCTCTGTGAAGGAAGAGGGAAGGAAGGCGAGCTGTGCAGGAAAATAAATGTCAGGCTTTAGAAAAACTCTATGAGAGTTTCAGTCAAGGATATGAAGAATCCTTAAGACGAAGTTGCCCACTGGAAGACACTAGTATTTCTGCCATAATCACTCATTAGCTGGGAGCAGCCCATAGGAAGTGGGGTCCTGGCAGGATTGCGGCAGTGAATTCAGAGTGTAGCACCTGGGGTCTTCTACCATTTATGCTTTCTGTAGCAGGATATATGAGGAGGACATTTTCTTTTTCTTTTTTTTTTTGGAGTATAGCTGATTTACAATGTTGTGTTAGTTTCAGGTGTACAGCAAAGTGAATCAGTTATACATATACGTATATCCACTCTTTTTTATTTTTATCTCATTTTTTTATTGGAGTATAGTTGCTTTACAGTGTTGTGTATCCACTCTTTTTTAGCTGTGAGGGGACATTTTCATGACCACTCACCTCTACCCATCCCCACCTAGCCCCCCACCCTGGCCCAAGATTTACTTCTCCACACATGTTCAAGAGGCAGTCCTTCTATGATTACCATGGGCCTCTCTTTCTGAGGGGACCCTTAGAAGACAGTGGTTGGTAGAACAAATATAGTCCGTCACTGCTGTTGGTCACAGGGCCATATCCTGTACTCATGGTCTCCCTCCTCTCACCCTCAGCAGGCACCTTTGAAGGTCTTGATGGCTTAACTAGTGGTTTGACTCAAACCTCCATTCATGAGGGCTCCAACCCCTTGGTGATCATGATCTTCCTAGAACAGGGTTGCTGCATGTGTCTCTTCCCAATTACATTAGAGGAAAGGAGCAACAGAAGTGTCCAAGTGGGTCACATGAATTCCACATTTATTCCTCCCTGCCCGCAACAGGTGTATCATCACACCTGCAAACGTATTCTCTTCTGCAAGGCCATTTTTGCAGATCACCACTGGTGTGATTATTAGGGGTTGGGCCACACCTTGCACCAATGTCCCACCTTGCATTCCGGATTGCATTTTCTCTGCTTGCTGGGTTCCAAACCTTGGTCTTATCACATGTTTTTTGGGGGTTAATACCAGTACTATTTGCATTATTTCACATTGTCTGAAAGGTAACTCTCAGATAGGCAGCGCCTGTGGCAGCCACACCAGTTTTGCTACTCATTATGGCAGCCCGCTTTGCTTCTGATGGTTAGATGCTACCTTTGACCTCTATGTTTTCAAGATTCCATCATCATTCTTACCTTCAGCAAACATGGTTCTGTAACAGCACTTATTTCCACGAGCCCTACTAATAGACCACAGCTGCCCTTGAGCTTCTCAAGGATGATGGTGTTTCTTTCACCAGTGTATTACTATTGCTTTTGTAATTGAGGTGTATTCCAAGCTCTCCCTCAGAACATGGTTAACTGGTGGGTTTTCTGGCCTTAAATAATATACCCAGTAGCTTGGCAACTTTTGTGAATTTTTAAAATTCCTTTTTTCCATGTCTGCCATGGCAGTTTTGGCTTTTCTACTGTACTTATTATGGGCTATCACTTTCTCCAAGTTTCCAAGAACCATCTTAATAGTGTATCAGCACTATTTTCTGAGGTCTTGTCAAGCTGCCAAACCCTTTATCACAAGATAGTTCTCCCTTATCAATAAACTAAGGAATCCTTATCCCAACTCATGTTCTACTATTCTTGGTACAGGATCATCAGGATGCAATCTCAATAAGATTGTCCCAACTCCATCCAGTGCATACTGACTAGCTCCTGCAGACCCACTAGAAGCCTACTGGGAGGTGCCCACAGGGATCACAGGTCCTTATCTCCTTTAGCCTGCCCAGCACTTCCCCAGCTTGGAATCTAAACGGGGAGCGACAGCCAGGTGCTGAAGGGTGTTCATGTTGTCTTGTGCAGCAGTGATCACTCAATCATTTTCAAGCAATGCAGGCATGCAGGCCCTTATTAGGAAGGAGAAGGCCTCTTCTTCAAGTCCAAAGGATTCAAGGGATCTGGAGTTAACATAATGAGTTCATCAACCCAAATGTCCCCAGCTCAAGCCTCAGTATCTCACTCTTTCCAAACAGGAATCCATCACTGGCACAGTCTTTGCTGGAAAGACTGACAATTCAACCTCCTCTGGAAGGCTCTAGGCTATTATTGTAATTAATTCCCGGGCCGAATACTCAGTTATTTTCCTGTCTCCAGCTGCAGGAGATAAGAGCCCCTTTGCAAGCTGCAAAGGAGGCCCTCTAAATTTTACACTTCACCGTCAATTGGTGATTAATCACCCACAGCCTTTTATTGGTCTTCTCTGATGCATCAAAGTCATTCAGTAAGAGACACCTGATGTGATTTCCTTCTAATACTTCCCTTAGCCATGCAAAAGCCTGAGATACTGCACCTGTCAATGCATTCATTTGCACCAGCATACCCAACCAATTCACCACAGGTGAGAGTTTTAACAAATGCACTGCTATAATTGTAGGGCTGGGCCTACTACCAGTGATGGAGTCCTCCTTGCCAGCTTGCTGGCAGGGCATCTGGCTTCAGTATCTCATATAAGAACTATTTACTTAGACCACTGCTGACACTGATTGTCTTAAGTCAGAACTTTGGAAAACAGACTTTGAGATTTGCAAGTCGAAAGTGTTTGGGGCAGCACCCTCAATACCAATATTTAGATATAAAGGCACTAGAACTAGGCAAAGAGGAAAGCTGAACTTCAGTGAGTTACAAAGGATGAACTCATATAGTTTCATGGGAAGCACTGGAGTTGGGTTGGTCCTTTAGAGTGGCCTTGGCTTGACACCACTTTGGGATGGGACCTGACTTGAGCTTAGATGCTCACTTGAGCTAAAGGAAATTTCTGGAGAGGGACACAGCTGTTGGCATTCCCAAAAGGTGGAGGAATGAGTGTCTCAGTCTTGCAGGGGGAGTTTGGGTGGTCCATCGTATTATCTACTATTGAAAGTGATTGAGAATGACATTGTGTTTGTTGGTCACTCCTTCTTGATTTTTCATTCCTAAGAATTTTAGGACCTTTATTCTTTCCTATTTTTACTGTAGTTTCTGGGAGTATTGATTCAGGTTTCTTTAGGTTTATTCTGTACTGTCATTAATGTTGATTCATGTGACAGCTATTTTAAGTTACACATGTCGGAGTTTTGTTACTTTATATTTCTCTGAGAATGACAATATATTCCTTTCAAGAAACCCGGGATTTTATAGTAAAAAGGAAGATTATGTCTGACACTTCTTACAAAGGCTAAGTTCAGCAAGCTCAGTATCTCTGTAGGCTTTAGAAAAACTGGCTATTTAATTAATTCTTGGAGGCTTAAAGGAAAATAAAAAGAAGTGAAGAAAAAACAAACACCACCTACAGTTTTAAGTGGATTTTGTTCATCTTGCTGTGGGAAGCAGCCCATTGTTAATTTTAGAAATGCTTTACAATATTTAACTTTCAGATCACCCTTAATGACACTGAGATTTACTGTCTAAGTGAAACAATCAAAATAAGAGACAGTCATGTAAGTGACAAACACCTCTGCTCTACTTTCTCTTTGCAGTGGGATAATGAAGCTCAGGTCCGCTGATCCAGGCAGTGGTGTATAGGAGCATCCCATGGCTCATAGCACAAAATCCCAAAGATGATATGTGCAGAATCACACTCTAATATATTAAAAGCCCCATGGTAAAGTAATATGTAACATTATGGTTTGAAGAAAGAGGATTTTTTGTGCGAGATTGCACGTTCAAACATATTGAATGCTCAATGTGGCATTTATTTGGATGAGCAATGAAAGATTCATATAAATGTTCATGAATTATCACATGGTTGCACGTAATGTTCAGCTACACTTACCTAAATGTTTTCATATTGTGTGAGATAGATTCATCTATAAAGCCTGAAAGTCACATTTGAATGAATGATTAATGAAAACAGATCTAATTGATATTATCCTAGCATCACCTACTCACTCTAATGTTTCCATATGTCTTTGTATTGTTTCCAAACATCAAAATAAAATGTTGTATAAAAGCTATAAGAATAGTTTACAGGTTATTCTGAAGAATGAAGAAATAAAATGACAAATGAATTAGGAGCCATTTTATGATATTTTCATAGATTAAAGAGAGAGTGTTATTTTGTTTAGAACCTTGTGATAATGGAGGTGGCTCAATTACCTTTGAGTACTTGGGAGAGTGCTGTGTTTGACACGAAAGGCAAAAGATTCTGTTCTTTATTCCCCATTTCACCCAGTGTGACTGCAGAGTTGAACTAAAATATTCCTAATCACTGGATGGAGCAGGTATCTTTGAGGGTGGAGGATAACAATCAAGGGAGCATAGGAATTTTACACATTCTAAGCATCCTGGGAGAAGAAGAAAGAAAGTAAGGTAGCCAGGGAAAACTCCTTACAAATCATTCAGGAACACATTCATTTTTCGGTTCTTGCCTTAGGACTGATAAGAGAGGTTCAAAAAAGCCAAAAAAGAAAAAAAAATCAATCCAGTTGCTATGGATTGGGAGGCAGAAAAGGAACTCTTCCAACAAAGTTTAATTATTTAACTATTGCTGTGTATAATATTGCTTTCTGTTTAGGAATGTTTACACCAAAGGCTAAGGTTAAAAAATCTCTTAGCCCTTGTGTGATTAAAACTGCTAATTAATTGTCACATAAATTAATTGTAGGGTTTTCACATATGACTCTTTGAAGTATCTGCTGTCATTAGTTCTCACAAGTCTTCACAGCTCTCCTTCTATGCCACTGGCATGTAAGGCTTTGGGACATTAGGTACTTGATAGACATTCAATAATAGAATACAACAAATATACCACTTTTTCCTTTATCACAACCTCTTGAGTATTTCCCATTCTAATGCATTTTCTTTAATCCACACCTTTACCTCCTCGCAACACCTCTTCTCCATTTCATCCTATAAAATGAGCATGTCTTTGTTAGCTTATCAAAAATTTTCATTGTAAGTTGTCTATCTTGTTAGTATTTTAATAGGCCTAAGGGATTAATATAAATGTTACTGTGATGGCTACTTTTATATGTCAACTTGGAAGGTGTTGTGGATGAAATTAACATTTAAATTAGTAGACTTTGGGTAAATCAGATGGCCCTCTATAACCTGGGTGGACCTCATCAAATTAGCTGAAGACCTGAATAGAGTAAAAAGAATAGCCTGCCTGAGCAGGGGGGGAATATTTAGCAGACTACCTTTGGACTTCATCTGCACCACTGGCTCACCCATGCCTTGAGCCTGCTGGTCCACCCTGCAGATTTTGGACTCACCAGCCTCCATAACTGTGTGAGCCAATTCCTTATAGTGAATCAACCTCTCTCTCTCTCTGAACATATATACCTTATTGGTTTTGCTTTTCTGGAAAACCTTGACTAATAGAGCTATCATATGAAACTTGGATATTCAAATTTAGGTAAAAGTATATTTCAGAAATTTAATTGTGATTACATTGTTAGCTTCTCTCTATGGTTACATCTAGGCCCTTAAATACTGTCTGCTTGGATAGCAGAGCTTGCTTAATGGAGATATTACATCGCTAATTGCATTGCCAGGGCAGGTTTATGACTGCATAACAGCTATCTCTCTCAAGAAAGTGACAATAAAAGCAGTTTATTGAATATTTGAAATCTCAAAAACAGCAATGGCAAACGGAAAAGGAAGAAAGAGGGAATTACATAGAGAAAGAGCTCTGGAGATCTACAGAAGGATCTCTTGGAGTCTTAGGCTGAATACCAATCTGCAGGTGTACAGTGAAACTCCATGAGAGCAGACACAGAAAAAATCCAGAGGAAAGAATAATTGCCAGGTACTCATAAGCCAAACAATTGCTATACATTAAAGAGGTCCATGGATCCTTCCAAAACCCAGAAACCAAAGGAAGAAACCTTATTAAATACATGAGCCATTTAGTAGAGATACAAGAAAGGCCATGCTTTAGTAATTGGGCTGAACTACTCCTACAGAATAGATTATTCTAGACCAAGGTTCAGCAAACAAAGAACCAAATCTGACCCACTGCCTGGTTTATTAAATAAAGTTTTATTGGAACACAGATATTCTCATTCATTTATATTTTATCTATGGAGGGTTTTGTGTTACAACAACAGATTTGTTTAGCTGAGGTAGAGAACGTAGGCCTTGCAAAGCTTAAAATAGATGCTGTCTCATTCTTTACAGGAAGTTTGCTGATTCCTCCTCTAGAATTACCCTGATCAAAAGAACTTTCATGCAAAAGATGCTCATCTTTGCTAATTACTAGAGAAATGCTAATCAAAACTACCACAAGGTACCACCTCACTCCAGTCAGAATGGCCATCATTAAAAAGTCTACAAATAATAAATGCTAGAGAGGGTGTGGAGAAAAGGGAACCCTTTTACACTGTTAGTGGGAATGTAAATTGGTACAGCCACTATGGAAAACAGTGTGGAGTTTCCTCAAAAAACTAAAAATAGAGGTGCCATATGATCCAGCAATCACACTTCTGGGCATATACCCAGACAAAACTATAATTCAAAAAGATACATGCACCCCTATGTTCATAGCAGCACTATTTACAATAGCAAAGACATGGAAACAACCTAAATGTCTGTCGAAAGATGAATGGATAAAGAAGTTGTCATACACACACACACACACACACACACACACACACACTTTGGAATATTACTCAGCCATTAAAAAGAATGAAATAATGCCATTTGCAGCAATATGCATGGACATAGAGATTATCATATTATGCGAAGTAAGTCAGAAAGAGAAACACAAATACCATATGCTATCACTTATATATGGAATCTAAAATATGATACAAATGAACTTATCTATAAAACAGAAACAGACTCACAGACATAGAGAACAGACTTGTGGTTGCCATGGGGGAGGGGGTTGGGGGAAGGATGGATTGGGAGTTTGGGATTAACAGATGCAAACTATTATATATAGAATGGGTAAACAAGTCCTACTATATAGCACAGGGAATTATACTGAATATCCTATGATAAACCATAATGCAAAAAAAATGGAAAAAGAATATATCTATGTATAACTGAGTCATTTTGCTGTATAGCAGAAATTAAACACAATATTGTAAGTCAACTATACTTTAATAAAATTAAAAAAAAAGAATTTTCATGATTTCCATGCAACTCAACAGCCTGTCAGAACAAAGTCCAACATTATTAAAAGTCAGACAACAAAATTCAGCAACCAACAATTTAAAATTTACAATGCCTGTCATCCAATCAAAACAATTTTCAGGTTTTGATCAAGATGGCAACGTAGGAAGCTCTCAAACTCACTCTTCCCATGGATGAATGAAAAAATAACTTCAAAATGGGTAGGAAAGACTGAGGTCTTCCAGCACAGCCCCATACAACTGGGAAGGAACTCCCAACTCCCACCTTCACTGAGCTTTGTGTCCATGAAACCTACAAGGCTATAGCAAACAAGGGAGCAGTTGTTAATGAAGGCAAAGGCACTCTCATTTCAGTGCTTTCCCGGCTCCACCCAGGGCTCAGTGTAGAGGGAACAGATAAAATCACCCACCTCCCAGTCTTTTCCTGAGAGGGGTCCATCTGCATACTTTGAAGGCACTATATAAGAGTTGTGTTTCTAATTTAGCATACATCTCTATCTCTATCTATCGATCTTTTGTTTCCTATTTCTATCTTTAGATGTCAGGGCTTGTGATTTTTATTCTCATTTATATATATATATATATATGTTCCATAGTGATTTTTAAATGGAATTTGGAAGACAGAGAATGAAATACTCTTAGTAACCTACCTCATAATTGAGAGATTTACTATATATATATATATTTTTTTTGTGTGTGTGTGTGTGGTACACAGGCCTCTCACTGTTGTGGCCTCTCCCGTTGCAGAGCAGAGGCTCCGATGCACAGGCTCAGCGGCCATGGCTCACGGGCCCAGCCGCTCCGCGGCATGTGGAATCTTCCTGGACCGGGGCATGAACCAGTGTTCCCTGCATTAGCAGGCGGACTCTCAACCACTGTGCCACCAGGGAAGACCTACTACATGTAGTTTTGATAGTTGCCTTATTGGCATCATCATTGTCTTAAATTTAATGGTTACACTGCTATATTCATCCTACTAAGAACTGTTCTCAAGTTAATAAGGTCCAGTCTGCTAAACAGACCATTCCTTTTAGGTTTCTTTCCATTTTCCCACAGCATGTTGGAAAGGTAATCTGTATGCTCTGGCTGCATATTATTATTACAATTTTACTTTTAGATTGTTTAATATACTTACATGATTAGTTGTATTATGTTACATTTTAATATGACATTCTCATTTTCACTAGATTACATGAGTCAGGTACTCTTTCCTAAAAGATTTAGCTACTTATATATAAATTTTTGCCATAATTTTACCAACACTGTGCTGTCTGTAAAAATTTCATGGCACCTAACTGGTAAGTGATATATTAAATGACCTCAGACCCTGGTATGGAAGACATATTTTGAATCAAGTTCTAGCATTTTGTTTGAGCTATAACAATGCAAATTATAACACTGTACTACAGTTCTGAGATGTACTAAAAAAATAAGAGGCATAACACTAATTGTGCCAGGTGGTGCCTTTCATTTGCAGTGACAAAGCTGATTACTCTACAAAATGAATTTACTGTAAAAGAATGTTAAAAATTTCTATCTAGTGCATCACCAATTTCTTTAATTACCTACTGTTAATGTACCTTCAATAGCAATACATGGTGCAGACAAGCTACCAGAATTAAATATTTAAATGAAATTGTGCATTTTTTATTAAAGGAAGTATTTAAATAAAGCAAAAGTAACTTTATATCTAATAAGCCTCACTTATATGAATGAAGATTAAAGCAGTTCATATTCTCTCTTAGGGAACTTGATAGCAATTGCTGAATTTCTTTAATAATGAAAAATTGGATTCAACAAAATTTAAACAATACAAATAATCATATATTTTAGTGTTTCAACATTTTAGTGTGTTAATTACCTTCAAAGATACATTCTGCCTCAAAGCCTCCTTACATGCTGAGGAACATACTGAAGAATTATAAAGGTGTCGTGTAAAGTATGTTGTCACATATTCTGCAGTAAGTGGGTTTCAGAAAAACCTGCCCAAGGCTTAAGGAAAAAATAAAAGAGTTTAAAGTGTTATCTGTCTACATCAAAAGCAGGAGCTCATCACTTAAATGAATTATGGTAAGTTTGTGAAATATAGAAATTAAGATGCATCTGTGTAAAAGAATAATGTGTAACCAGTAGAATAGTATAAGAATACCTTAAGTTATTAAAATATTCATGATGTATTAAATAAAATGCAGTTGGTATAAAACAATATGTACCTTATGGCAAAAATAGCATGGGTAAATGTAGTATGTGTGTGTACATGTACATGAAGAGTGCATGTAGAAAATGAGAGAAAGACTGCTAGTTAGCATCCTGAAAGAATGATAATTGAATGGTAACAAGCATCATCTGGGTAGTGGGGTTATGCGTTCTTATTTCCCTTCACATGCTTTTAAAATATATTTAAAGTTTTCATTATGAATGTGTATGACCATTATAATAAGACAGTGATAATTGCAAGAGAAGTATTCATTAATGATTGTAAAAAATTGTTATTAACTATTTAATACATACTATACTAATAATTGCTTATTTCAACAGAAAAAATAGACACAAATATTAACCAATTACTAATAAGATATTATTATATCTTAAAATTATAACTCCTAGATTCATCTGCTCCATTTTATACTTATTTTTCTATATACCTCCAAGAAAGGAATCCTGTTCTTTCTTTTACCTCTTGTTTCTTCTATCTTGTCTTTTCTTGTTACTCCCATAAATGCATATGAAGTTTGTGGTAGATGTTGGGTGTGCCCCAGGAGACTCACGCCATTAGAAACAGGGAGTGTTGCATGACGGTTACTGGCAGCTGAGCACTTCCCTCAGAAATGCCTTTGTTTGAAGAGAATTGAGCCACCCAAGATTTGACGAGCCCTCCCGTGGAATGGCCAGAGTCCAATGATGGCTAATGTGGGGCTACAGGTGGCCAGCCCCTGTGCCTTGGTTCAGGACTTCTCTCAAGGGCCTTCCCCGTCTCAGGTTCCCTGTTGGGTTGTCTGAAGCTTCTGTTCCTTCTACATCCAGTTGCTCCCTCTTCTCTTCCCAACCCTGCCTCATGTATTTCCTCACAAATACTGTCCCTCAAAACATGGCCCCATACAGTTACCGCTCACACATCTCTGTGTCTGGGTCTATTTTGCAGAGAACATGTCAAACTGATGATACAGAATTGCTTCCAGGGAATAATTTATTGGGAAATGTAAGGCCCTATATAAGAAGAGGAGCCCATTTTCAGTTCAAATCCCTCATGAGAGAAGTCTCTTTCTCTTGCCCTCACACTTAACATAGGAAGGGAATTTCAGAATAGACAGAGCTGCAGCCAAAGCTGCCAGACAGACACTATTCCTGTGGAAAACAAGTCAGGCTGTTAGTCGGCATATTGCAGAACATCTCAGGGGGAAGCAAAGTCCCTGTGGAAATCAACTGATGTAAATTCTGCTTAAAGTGAACTGTGGTCTTTTATGATTTCAAAGGCTAATTTTTAGTGGTAATGGCTCATAAAATCATTGTTAGAAGGAAAAGGATCAGCAGAGTTAGGATAATTTAATTGAATTCAATTAAAGCAATACTTATTAAATTCTTACTATATTTTTCTAGCACTGTTCTGATGCTGGGAACAGAGAGGCAATGCACATAGTATAAAATAAAAATCTTCTTCATTACTAATGAGAAACGTTAAGGAGAAAAACAAAGCCAGGAAAAGAAATAGGTAATTCTGGGTGGAGTTTGGGATTTCAACAGGATGAAGAAGGAAGGAGTAGGTGATATTTGAGTTAACACCTGAATGAGTTGACAGAGTGAAGCATCTAGTTATCTGGGGAAAGAAAATGAAAAATGAGTTTTAGAAAAGATTATAATAGAGATTTTATGGTGAATAACATGGGTTAACATCTCTTTACTTCCATAGTGAGGTGAAATGCAGAGCTCCTTACCTGTCCATTCCTCACCCACTTCTCATTGTTCAATCCCTTCGCTTGCTTACCTTGCACTCTCTCTAGCACTCAGCCAGTCCTGTCTTACATCCCCACAATTCTTGAAACCTGATAGCTAAATTTAAATATTATTCACCCTTAGAAAAAAGAAGGAAAACCTGCCAGTTCTGACAACGTGGATGAACTTGGAGGACATTATGCTAAGTCCAAATAAACCAAATAAACCAAACACAGACAAATATTACATGATATCACTTATATGTGGAATCTGAGAAAATTGAACTTAGAGAAACAGAGAGAAAAATGTTGGTTTCCAGGGGTTGGGGGTTTTGGGGGAGACAGGGAGATGTTTGTCATAAGGTACAAACTTTTAAGAGGAATAAGTTCTAGAGATCTAAGGTACAGTATGGTAACTACAGTTAATAATCTGTTGCATATATGAAATTTGCAGAGAGTAGATCTTAAGTGTTCTCAACACATATGCACTCACAAATGGGAATTCTGAGGGTGCTCTTGTTGCCAGGTCAGAAATCTTCCTTTCCTTTTAACGGCATGATGCCCACTCATCTTCAGGTCCCAGCATTAATGTCAGATGCCTTGAGAGACATTTCCTTGACCTAAGAATAAGGTAGTCCCCATTGAGGAAATGTGTCCTTAGCATCCTGAGTCTTCTATAATCTTATTTAATTATTCTATTAATCAGTGGATCATTTGGGGTTAAGTCAGGAAAAGAATCTACATGACACAATTTATGGAGGTTTAGAAGAGCTGAGAAGACAAAAAGAGGATAATAAAGCTAACAAGATATTAGTAGCAACTGGAATCTTGAGGAACAAAAGGAAAACATGGTGCTAGGAGAGCTCAAAATCCAGGATGACCAGTTGAGAGCCGAAAACATGCAGAGGAAGCTCTCATGAGTCCATGGTCTCATCTGGGACCATGCTCAGAGTGGCCCTTGGAAGAAGTGGGAACCACTGAAGAGGTAGAATAACAGCAATAGAGGTAGAGTACGAGGGCAAAGAATATCCTATCTTCTCTCTCCCTCCTACTTCCCACCAGTGCTTCTCTGTGGCGGGACCCAGACTGGTGACGTGGGAGCCAGGGAGATGCTGTCTGAGAGCATCAGCCCCACTGTGGTACAGAGAGTGAGGGGAAGAAAGGGGATACAAATGATGAGCACTGACTGTATGTTTTGGGAGCAGAAAGACTGTTTTCCTTGTTTCCTAATTGATTTTCAGAATATGGCCTTGTGCCTAGTTCACAGCAGGTGCTCATAAATATTTATTTGAAAGATTAATGATACCAGTGTCCTCATATATATGTATGTATTTTACCACACACATAATTTATTTCTAGGATTTCAGATATTCTCAATAAACCTTTTTTCTTCACAGCACACTGTTTAAGAAATTCCTCTAGACAGAGTTTGATAGTTTCCTGTTCTATATCTGAAACATACTTGTCTATGAACATTCAAAATTCAGGTATCTGAAATGGATAAAACCAGATAAGCACTACTGCTTTATATATGCCATCTTAATTCAGGTTGTTTCTGCCTGAGCTTCTTATGTCTACACAATTTACTTCGCTTCCTAATGTATCCTTCACTATCTCATTCCCTCTTTCATCTATTTCTTTGGGTGATTTTTGCATCCTTAGTGAATGCCATCCTTGATACTTTCTTTCATAAGACTCGTGTTGGCTTGTGGCCCAGGATACAGCAAGTTATACTGGGTTTTTAAATGTATTTCAAAAGCTCTGAATTGCATCTTGACATCAAAGGGCTATAGAATGATAAAATGACAGCCCTAGATTGTACTTTGAGAAATCATCTAGTTTAATCCCTCTCCTAAAAGGTTAATAACTGCAGTCCAGGTAAGTCTATTGTATACATTTTTATCTTTTCCTTTTACTCAAGCCGACATGGATGGCATTCCACCATGTCACAAGTTACCCTATTCCAATATTTAAATACTGACAAAGAACTACTTCTTTTTCTCCTCCTCCTTCTTTTAGGCATACTTGCTGAGTATTTTCTCTTGTCCAAACATTCCGAAAACATGAGGAACAACTTGTCAGTACTGCTGTCATATAATGGTACTAACTTTATAAGTTATGTGGTCAATATAAGATGACCATTATTGTATTGAGATGTCTTCACTGGTAGAACAGGTGCAAAGTTCGTAGTCTGCCAAGACAAATTGCCAAAGTAAAACTTTGTTTTTCATAAATGTCCTTAGGTATTGCATCCTAATTTCTGCTTTTATTAAAAAATTAGTGCCCACTTAAGGTAAAAGCAGTTCTCTGTGTCTCTCTCTGTCTAAGTCTTCCCCTCCCTCCCCGTCCCTCTCTTCTAGAGATTAGACAATCAGTCAATTCAGTACTTTCCATTCTCCTTCATTATTTTTTCTCCTCTCTTCCGAGTTTGGAACGTGAGTGAGGTGGGCAGGGACTTACATGCCAGCCATTGAACTGTCCTCACATTTGTTCTCCAGTTACCATGTCAGTGCGGCTACCTTTACCCATAGAGAGGCCTCTTCATGCCTACTTTTCTGCTCTCACCCAGGTCCTGTGGATGCAGAATACTTGGAGATGTTCTCCCATGCTATTTCAGATTCAAAAGGAAATGGTGGTGGTGATAGGTGAGAGTGAATTTTTAAAATGTCTTTGTTTTGCTTTATTTGCTTTTTAGTTTTGTTTCCTCAATTTTCACATGGTATACACCTTTCTTTACCCAGAATCCTTAAAAAATTATATGGATTTATCTCCTGAAACCTACTTCCCTAATAAGCCCAAAGGATAGGGGGAGATGCAAGTTTGCTTTCTGTATGAACATCCACTTTGATCCTCAATCTCTTGCCACATGTCAAGCTATTTTCTCTTTTGGGCTTGGCAAAATGACCTCACATTACCATAAATTCTCCTTCAGGCTATGGTCTACAGCAAAAACAAATTTTTTTGTGCTGAATCATCCAGATCTGAGAGCGATATGAGTACTGGCTAATGTTCTGCTCCCATGGACTCCACAGGGGTCTGCAGTCTCTGGTCCTGGGAGCTCCAAACCATCATGAATGTTGGCTGTATGGCCGTGGGTTCTTCTCCCACGGTCTTGCTGTTTCCTCAAAGTACTGTCTCTTCCAATTTGCCCAAAGTCACCAACTTTACAATCTGAAATCGTTTTTTTAGAATTAGTATTTCTTTTCTATTAAGACATTCTGTTCCGTTAGCTCTTCAGACTTTCAGATAGAGACTATACATCACCAAGACTCAAGATAACTTATCTCTATGTACACGTTTTTTGTTTTGTTTAACTTTGTTGTGTTTTGTGGTGAAGTTATGCTTTGCATAACAATTCTTTTGAAAGCTACTGAGTTCCCTTTAAATGTCACAGTTTATATCTCATAATGAATTACAGTGGCACAAACTCAGGGGTACAAAAATGTTGTAGTCATTTCTGTATAACTGAAATAATGGTTGTATAACTTTTAAGCCTTTATTTTCCCTAGAAAGAAGGAACTTAATCTATTAATTTCCAAACAAACATTGGGCAAATTGAAAGAATTTGAGGAAATAGGAAGACATTTGAAAACTTTTTTCCTTTTTTTTTTAAAGTTTTCTCTTTATTATACAGAAAAGTTTTTATTATTTTCTAGCTTTGAATCCATTTATTTTAACATGAATGAAACAGACTTAGTATATTCTGTAGTACGTATATGCTATATAATGTATACTATATTTCTTTATCTCTGTCTCGGTCTCTCTGCCCTGAGCATGTCTGACTCAGATGGAAAAGCTGCAATCACTTTGGTTCAGTCTCCAGTGGTGCTGGTGTCAGTCGAATGCAGTCCTGTAGTCCAGAGTCATTTCAAAAATCTTACATTCTTAATTTTTTTAAACTTCTCAAACATTCTAGAGGAGAAACACTGTTCATTTTATTTATCCTCCTTTGCTCTTACTCCAAAGCTGTTCTCCTTCCTCTTGTTTTACTCTTTCCTCTCTCCCCAAAGAAAGACACGTCAGCACCCACAACCCCAGCCTTCAGGGCTCAACCGGAGGCACTCTGTGCTCTTAGTATAACATTACACTGTTTTTGTACACATTTCAAGCTATATTTATAACATTAGCTTTATGAGGTAAGTACAATCAGTGACATGCATTTTCTCTCTGACAAAGTGAGAAAAGGATTGCAAGTCTAATTTTCAAAGTAAAACTTTGAATTTGAAACAAAATAGCATATCTTTGGGGCTTCTCTGGTGGCGCAGTGGTTGAGAGTCTGCCTGCCGATGCAGGGGACATGGGTTCGTGCCCCGGTCCAGGAGGATCCCACATGCTGTGGAGCGGCTGGGCCCGTGAGTCATGGCCGCTGAGCCTGTGTGTCCGGAGCCTGTGCTCCACAAATGGGAGAGGCCACAGCAGTGAGAGGCCCGTGCACCGCAAAAAAAAAAAAAAAAAAAAAAAAAAGCATATTTTTTGTAAACAGATTACTGAATAATGACCATGGCTGATCATCTGACCATGGCTCAGATTTTTTTTATTCCAAAGCAATTCTGAATTTTTAAAAATTATTTTCCTATATGTGAGTTGCAGACATGATTTACAGTGACAAACTATTTCACCAACGCCTCTCAAAAATGTTTTGAATTTTAGTAAGAAAAGCTTGCATACCACTTTTTTTCCCCTACAGATAAAGAATTGAAAGAGAGGGAAATGTGTTATAAAAATTTTGGCATAGCAAATGAAAGATAATTTATCTTAGCTTATTTTAGTCATTCTCTTCAGTTAGATTGGTGTCAGTAGCTTGCCTGTGATGCAGCAAGACCCTGTAAAGATTTTCTCTGATTTTTACAAATGGATTTTCTTGTGAACATTGCCAAAAAAAGCTGTGTGTGTGTGTGTGTGTGTGTGTGTGTGTGTCTCCCCTCCATTGGTACTGACAGCCACTGGCATTTTCCTTATCCACTAGCATATCATTTATAGAACTATTCTTAATCTCTTAATCCCTCAGTATTGCTTCAAAAATATTTGCCAGACTGGGCATTTTGCTAATTTATTTTCATTTTTATTACTTGTACAGCATCCCAGAATGTACTGAAAGAGTATCTGAATATTATTAATTATCCTTATACTTTAGTTTAATATTAATTTTTATTCAAAAATATTGCAGGGAACATCATGGCGCTCCAGCTCTTCCTTTAAACTAGTTTTAGTTATCTTTTAAGTTCTTACTTCTTTAAGAAACCATCCCTACCTAAGAACAACTGTTGCTGCATCCTACAGTTTGGCCCCTCTCATTCTTCTCTAGCAACTGCGCTACGTCTGCCTGAAGGTGTGTATGATCAGACCCTCATCCCTCAGGAGTCTGAGACAATGACATTCTCATACTAAACCTGTTGTACTTATCTGTTGACAGTCAAAACTGGGAAAGGAGGTAGAAGAATGTACCCTAAAAGCTCTTTTCCCCTCACTCACTGTGTGACAGCAGCCCAACTTCCTCCCAAGGAGCCGAGATGGTGGTTCCTTGTCCTGCCTGCTGGCTGCACAGGATCCTGAAGCGACCAAGTAGTAACCATGGCTCAAGTCTTTATGGGAATCTTGCGGTAAACTGTTGAAAATATTCTCTCTCTGGAAAATAACATCTCTAAATCCATAAAAGCCAAAGGTTCAGGGACTGGAAGCACAAAACAGTCACTGGGAGCGATGGTAAGCCGAGTGTGGAGGCAGGGATTTGGTCTCCATGATCTTCACCCCCTAGTATTACACCAGTGACAGTTTACAAAGCAAAGTGTAATTAAAGTTGCAGATAGTTCAGAGATTCTAGGCAACTGGCTGAGTAGCAAAACTATCTGTCTTTGGGAAAACGTACACAAATAAATCCTAATTAACTGTTCAAGAACAGTTTTTTTCAATTTCTGTTGTTTGGCAATTTGGTATAACTTGTAAAACATCTAAATGTATCAATTTTAGGTAGCACTTTTTTGTTTTTACCTAAAAAATAAACACACAAATATGTGTGTTTTCATTGCAGAGTTATTGACTTATAATTCAGCAGACTCTTTTAAGTCACTGAATTACTTTGAGTAAATAGCACCAATTAAGTGACTAAATGGTCACCAGGGGTCTGCAAGACTCAATATAAATTAGCTAAAGAATAGTTCACGTTAATTTCACTGTTAAATCAATCTTTTTTTTTTTTTTTCCTGGCTGAGTAGAGGGACAAATCACACAAAAGCACAACCACCCCAGAAATTCTATGATGCTAGAAGAATCAACATTATTTCAAAATCACTGTTAAAGTTTAAATAAATGTAAACAGAATGCTCCCAATAAAAACACATGGCTTCAGACTCTGTTAATAGTTTAGTACAGCTGAGCCCTGGAGAAGAAGTTCTACAATTTAACAGTGAGGTTAGAAGTACTTAAATGATAAAGATAAGATAAAAAGTATTTAAATGTTTTCTGATCAGTTTTTAACTTTTCAGCTTTATATGCAATTAATGTCATTTAAAAACCTTTTTATATAAAGGCAGTATGGATAAGTGCATAAATAGAAAGATACTTAATATTTTAATGAAATTAAAATGAATTTTACCATTCTGTTTATACTTAAAAGATCTTTAATTCTCCAAGTTTCTAACTAAAGTGAGCTAACTTGACGATTAAGTTTGGTTAGTCTAAATCGTCAACTAACTAAAACTTTAGGATGTGTTTGGTGCAAATGCTATTTTAAATCATTAGGATAATTAATCAGGTTAATTCCATAACTTCCTAAATCTGCAATTCATACTATACTATAGAGAAATAACCTTAATGATACATACATGGTGTATACTCGTACAAAATGTCAAATGGAAGGAATATTCAAAGTTCTATTCTTATTGAACTAATATTTAATATAATTTCAAATTTAAACACAATTATTATAAAACAAATTTTAATGATGGTTGGATAATTTTATATAGCGTTTATTGTTATTATGTTAATTCAAAGTTTATTATGGATATTAATGTTTTTCTTTTATTATTCAAATTTATTATTAAATTTCTTGTACAATTTAATTATATTTTTACTCAAAATTTTATTTCATAGGATGAATTCTACTTTAAAGTTTCATCTTATACTTTATTAAGAAAAAAACATTTTGCATTGATTTACTTTTCTCCAATACCCTTTTCAAAGAAAATAGATTAGTATTATATTCCTTAATTTACAAGGTTCCTGCACTTCACTCCCAAATACCACCACCAAGAGCAGTCTGCGAAGAAATCATAGTAAGGTAGAGATTTTAAAGTATTCTCCCGAAATCTGTAGTTGATCTGTCTTAGATACAAAGGTAGAAAATAATTGTACCAATTCCCTGCATGTGGTGTGTATCATTCAGTGTAGTCCTTTAATAGATGAAGGCACAGACATTGAAGAATATAAAGCAGTTGTATAAAGAACCTACAAATAATTAGTATTCAAACTAAGAGTTTTAGTATAATGGTCAATATTTTCCCATGGGTGTGTTTTTGGGAAAAAGGGAGATAATATTTTAAAGAATACCGTGGGCTTACTAGAATGATTTTTAAATCAAGCAGCACATTCAAATATGTTATCTTATTCAGTGTGGAATTTGCTCCAGATACTTTTGGGTCTAGGAGTTGGGTGTGTCCTCTCTGCTTCTTTTGTGATAAATATCTATTTTATTGAATTTGTTACTTATCTGTGTACAGTGAAAAAATAAATATTAGGCTGTCGAAAATTAAAATTAAAAAAATTCAACTTGCATGTTCTATCATTGGTTGATCTAGAGCTAAAAGTAAATACTAAGTTGTTAAAATACACACACTATAGATAAAAATCTTTGATATGAAAATAATCACTTTCAGATCTTATAGGTTTTAGGCCATTGACATTGCTCACCCTGGCTCACATATAGGACAACTTAGCACATGTTCATTGTTGTTCATTACAAAGTCCTACGGAAGCTTTTTTTATTTAGGTAGGCACTCACTCCATTAAATTTGAAAATAAAATGTTGGTCTTTTGATCATAGGATTTTTTTCCAAAGGATTTTTAAAAAAAATTTTAATGCATACAGAGATCAGTGTAGCTATAAAAAGCAAACACATAAGACCACCTATTCTATGTCTAGAGAGAAAGAATTTTCACTAAATAAAAGGTAAAATTTTAAATTTATAATTAAAATATCAGTCTATTCCATATCTGAACACAGGAGAATTATTTGGGCTTAACAAACTCAAAGAGGCCATTTAATGACTAAGCATAAATATAAATATGATTCACAATAGCTAGGGCTGGCTGACCATTGTGGACACATTAAAAGTCATAAGTTCCAAAGACACAGGCCAGATTCTGGACGAGTCAAATCATTGTCATTCCCTTCAGCATTCAAAAAGTTCAATGTACAGCAAAAGAACAAAATGAAAAACTATACAATTCCACTTGGGTATTATCTAGGAAATCTTACTTAACATATCTTTTAAATGCTATAAAAATACATTGCTTTTTGGATGTCATTTCTTATTTTGAGAGAAAGAGATAGACTTATTCAATTCTTTTATAATTAGAGGGCATTATTACAACTGTAACCAAGATTTTTTAAAATGGGCTCTGATTTTTTTAAATAAAGAAATTGATATTAAAGTAAACCATTCATATTTTAACAGTTATTCTCTTTTACCCTATACCTAAAATGCACTTCTATAAATAAGTTATAGAGTTAGCTAAAGAAAAAAATGACTGGAAAAAATAGAAAATGGAAAAGGTAGTATTGCTGATATTTCGGTGTTTGATAGTATTTTTACTCTCTATATAGGAGTTCTCTGAATGTATTCTCCTTTTCTCTAGAGGTATTTCACATCATGTTTAAGTATTACAAACTTATGATGGGCAAGACTAACAGGAAATGCAAACCATACTTTCTTTAAAATCAAGTCCAAAATTTGATGTGGACAGTATGACCTACGATCCATGAACATGTTGATGTGGACAGTATGACAGTAACAGAATGCTCTCATTTTAACTTTTTACTTTGAAATAATTACAGACACACAAGAAGTTGCAACCATATCACAGAGAAGTTTCACACACTCTTCACCAGCTTCCCCCAATGTAGCTTCTGTTAAATGATAAAGTACATTAAAATTTTCAAGAGTTTACTTGAGCACACATCTATTTTGAAATTGGGCACTGTCAAACTGAAAGTGGTTAGGAGCTCTCTGTTGGCAGGAGCTAGGGGAAAGTTTTTATATAGCAGACAGGGAAGCAAAGTAAGGAAATAATTTGGCTTTAGCTTTTAAAAAGTTACCTTATTTGGGAAAGGGTATTTGGCTGTTTGTGATTGGTTCTTCTTAAATTTTGTTTTCTTGGGTATGAGTGTACTGACCCTGGCTTAGGTTTTAGTTTTCTTACATAGACTATGAAGGCATCAGAACCACCTCAGTTTCATGGCCTCTTTCTTTAATTACTTTAACACACAGCCTACATAATAACAGAATGTTATCAACAATAGAAAATTAACACTGTTGGACTACTATTAACTAGACTGCAAACCTTACTAAAATTTCACCAGTTTCTACATGCACTGGTTTGTGTGTTTCTACGAAATATCAACATTTTCACATGTTTAGATTTACCACCACAATCAAGATACAGAACTGTTCCACTACCAGATAAGAATTCCAAATTTGCCAATATCCAGGTCCTAAAGATTTTTTCCTGAAGTTTTTTTTCTTAAATCTTTAGATTTATGTACATTATCCATTACAAATTTATTTTTTTAAGAACTGAGGTTTATTTTTTCCATACAGATAGCTGTTTATTCCATCATTCATTTCCCCCATTGCAATACTTAAGAGACACTTGCTGAAAATCAATTTATCTTTAATTTGTGGGGCTATTTTTGGATTCTGTTCCATTCCATTTATCCATATAGCTTCCATGAGGTTAGTATCACACTATCTTGATTATTGAAGCTTTATCCTGATATCTAGTAGTTTGAAATGTACAAATATATTCTACTTTATCAAATTGTTTTAAGTATACTGTATCCTTTGCATTTACATATAAATTTTAGGTTCAGCTTGCCAATTTTTATAGAGGGGTACCTGCTAAGATTTTGACTGGAACTGCATTAGATCTACTGAAAAATTTGGAGAGGATTAACAACTTAACATTAAGCCCTACGATCCATGAACATGTTGCATCTCTCCATTATTTAAAAAATTCTATCAGGCATGTTTTACAGTGGGGTTTCATATATCTTGTGAAGTACAGACTCAAGTACTTCTTAATTCGGATGCTATTGTAAATTGTATTTTATAAATTTCACTTTCCAAATGTTTGCTGCCAGTATATAGAAGTACAGCTAAGTTTTATAAATTGGTCTTCTATCCTGTGACCTTTCTTAACTCATTTATTAGGTCTAGTAACTTTTTAAATAGATGTATCTAGATTTTCAACATACACAATCATATGTCTTATAAACAAAAACCATTACATTTCTTTCTTTCCAAAACGAAAATTTTTTTCTTGCTTATTGCAATTGCCCCCTAATATACTATTGAAAAAGTGGTGAGAATAGATACTGTTGTCTTTTTCCTGACATTAGATGGAAAGTATTTATTGTTTTACCAGTAGGTATGATGCTCCATCTAGATTTTTCTTAGATGTCCTTAAACAGAATGAAGAAATTCCCCTCCATTTCTAATTTGCTGAGATTTTTGTTTTGTTTTTATAAATTGTTGCTTAATTTTTTCAGATTATTTCTATGCATCTATTAAGATATATAAATCTTTATAGATTATTTCTCTGCATCTGTTAAGTTATAGTTTTGATCAAAATTTGAAATTATTCCTTTATTATTTTATTTTATGCTGTTTATATAGTGAATTGCATTAATTTATTTTCAAATGTTATATCAACGTTGAATTTCTAGGATAAATGTCACTTGGTTCTGATTTGTTATATTGATTATACTTTGTTAGACTCAACTGGATGAAATTTTATTAATGATTTCTGCTTCTGTGTTCATGAAGCATATTGGCATGTACTTGTCTTTCCTTGTAATGTATTTGTCTAGTTATGATATCAGGGTAATCATGAATAGACAAATACATGAGTATTTATCTCATAACATGAGTAAGCAAGTTGTATGCAAACAGAGTTGATTTCAGTTTGCCTGCTGAAACCTTGTTCTTATCTCCTGAGCAACCTGAAGTCATAGTGCTAACCCTTGATTAAACTTGAAATAAATGTACTATTAAGTGATTAATATAATCCTGTGTTAGGGTATGAAATAGATCAGGAACAATTTATGTCTTTTTATCAGCATTTAACTGATTGCTATTTTGCACCAAGTTTGTTTTATGTGTGCTTCCTGCTATTGAGCCTTATCACGCAGCCTAGTTTTAGTTACATGACTAAAAGAGTATAAAAAATCTCTCTTTGGATGAGACTGTGCATCCCCTTAAACTAAGGTGTTTCAGATACACCTGATGGTTCAAAATACGAAGATGAAGTTGTCTTGTGTAACTGAGAAAGGACCCAGGGAGCTGCGCCCGGAAGAGTTGTTTACCTGTGATTTATTTCTCCTGTTTACCACATCTATTACCTTTATTAAAACATTACATGAGTGTAGCCTGTGAAGTTTCAGTAGTCTTTTCACTTATCCAATACTGTGTAATTGCTGAAGAAGTGTTCCTTCCTGTTCTATTATCTGAAATAATTTGTGTAGGATTGGTATTATTTCCTATAATTTACCAGTGAAGCCATCTGTGCCTGAAGATTTTTTTGTAGGAAGGTGTTTATACTATGAATTTGTCTTTTTAAATAGATACGGCACTATTCTTGTTTTCTATTTCTTCTTGGCTCTGTTTTGGTAATTACAATTTTCAAGGAATTCTTAAATTTTGTCAGATTTGTTGGAATAAAATTGTTTATAATATTTCCTTAAAATTTTAATGTTTGTGGAATCTATAGTGCTGTCTGCTCATTCATTCATTATATTGTTGATTTGTATTCTTTTTTCCTTGATCAATCTAGCTAGACATTTATCAACTTTTAGATAGTTCAAAAAAAAAATCAACAGTGGTCTCTTTTCCCTTCTTTTTTCCATATACTCTTTCATTTTCTTCTGCTCAGTTCTTTATTATTTCCTCCCTGCTTTTCTTTTCTTCACTTCCTAAGGTGGATGGCTAGATCACTTAATTGTATCCATATGCAGATTCCTGAAGCTTCTTATATGCATAACTACCCCATCTCTTGTTTTCTGCCCTGTAATTTCTGTTTCATGCTCTCAAACCTGATTATCTTTTTCTTCAACTCAGCAATACTCACATGCTTTGTTTGGGATCACTGCCCTAGCACCATGGTCTAGAACTGCCTCTAAGCAGATAGCAGGGTTGATAAAACAGCTTCCTTCTATTACTTCCTCTATCTGAGGTACAACGTCTAAAAACATTGCTTCATTTCTTTTGTCCATTTTGTTGTTGTTTACACTGGCTGGAGAAATTAGCCACAGTGAATCTATCATAGCCAGAAGTCGCTCTAAATAATATTTGAGAAACCATGCAGATAGAGAGTTGCCAAAACGAAAGATAAAGTAAATGTCTACACTTCTATATCTGGGGTGTAGACATGTCCCAGAAACTATACTCCTCTCAGCTTTAATTCACATGCAAACATTTTAGCATAGCATATTAAACTGATAGTTAATACAGGAAAAGAAGATGATCACTATGATTATTTCACTAAGAATAAACCAGGCAAAGTAACTCATTTAATTTTGCACTAGGGTTACTAGATTTGTTGTATGTATGTTCTGTACTTGTATCAAAGTTTGATAAATAATATGATGCTTTGTTTGAGGGCATGTTGGAACAGTAAAGGAAAAATGGTGGATTTCTACTGGGTTTACATATTAAGAGTTGACAATCACATGAGGGAAAAACTGATGATTATTAAATGTTTGGTTTTAAAACATTAGAACTCTGCTGTGCTGTATAAGCAAGCTAAGTGCTCATGGTGGATCTAGGGTAATTCTGAGAGGTTAGATTTTCTCTTTTGTGTTAGGGACAATTCACTTTCTCATCAACAGTTTTCCTTCCATTGAAGTCTTCCTTCTTTGGGGCAGGTTAGAAATGCGACCAGAAAACTTAACTGCATCATTTTGTACATAAAATATCACTCTTTGTATATAAAATATTCATAACTTTAAGTGATTCAATGGTAATAGGATACAAGAAAGAGGGTATTTCAAGTTGAAGAATTATTCATACTGGTCATTTTCCAAACAGGTTATGAGCTATGAGTTAAATAACTCTTAAACACTTTAGAGCTATTCATATTATCAAACTTCTCTGAGTCCTCTGAAAACATGCTGGGGAAAAAAAATGACGCTTAGAAGCATCTATTTTGCCCATGTAGTTCTGGTTGGAAGTATAAATAACAAAAAGGCAGTGAATAAACGGCCAGAAACGAAGAACAGTGAGATATACTTTAGGAATTATTTATGAATGTACTCAATCTTAGGACATCATGAATGAACATGTTTCCTAGCATAGTTTTATAATATGTGTATATTTTATATTTATGTAATATTTATAATTTATGTCTAGTATATGTATATATGTAGACACACAGCATGTACAACCTTAATAAAAATAGGCAATAAACTCTTATCCACTAAACCATGACTTCAAAAATAATGAGTACTTTGTGAGGCTTAAACAGATGTAATAACAAAGGTTACCAGTTTTTAAACAACTACTGTATTCAAGTACTGTGGTAGGCACTTCATGGACACTAATTGTGTCACAAAACCCTTCAAATGAGATGATAACAACCACTTTTTTCTCAAATGGAGAACAAGCTCACTTAGACATCTTGGCCGTAATAAAGCCAAGATAAAGATACAGTCTTCTGGGGCTCTGGTTTGAACGTTTACAACCATTTCACCTCCAAATACCACAGATGTGACATAGGTTTACTTGATTTTTGATTTTTTTTTTTTTTTTTTGACTCTCCATACAGTTTCACAGCATGCTTTACAGAGGCCTGGTGGCTGTCATTAAGGTCAGGGGATTTTCAACCCATACTTCACTTGAATAAAGGAAGCTGTAACAAAAATACTGCTTCTCTCAGAAGTTTTGTGCCAATTTTGAACTCTACCATTGTTACTTTCCTTAGATTTTTATCAGAACCCTTGGTCTTCTATAAACCCATGCTTTAAAATGTGACCAACTCAGTCATACAACACTCAGTTTATGCTCTGGCTACTCTATTGTATCAATTTCTATTTCCTTTTATTAAAATCATTTTATTTTTCTTTTGTATGCTGAAGAAGACTTATAGCAATATTTTGAAAATTAATGAACTCTGAAGGTTATCATCATGTCCCTAATTTTTTCTCTCCTTTCTCATCTTAAAATCACCATAGTAATACTGAATCTAAAAACTGCAAGCTAGGATCCTGAGCAACATTTTCATTTCAAATTTCAGCACCATTTTCCTGTTTTGAAACCACTGCATTCATTTCAAAAATAAGATTTTTACAAAAATATTGACCATGGGGCTCTGATCTCTAGCCATTGTCTTTGAGTTTTCTAGATTTAGATTAAACATATTTAGTTATCATTATCAACCAGTTATCCAGTGATTGACATTAATAAAATTTATGGTGAAAAAAACATTGCCCTTACACCATCTGGAAGATGGTATCTGTATTTCACATTTTAATGTAATTCAGTGGATAAGTGAATTTGTGGTTCTGCATAGGAATATTTTTTCTGGAACTATACTTCACTAAATGTTCTTGTGGTTACTAACATGACCATTGTTGGATTTAAAAAGGTAATTTTTCTTTTTCTGCAGTGATGAGCCACAGTTGTAGTTTTATCAGCATTATGCCACATTATTCCAACTGATTGTAACAATTAAAACAGTTCCGGGTTTGGACTGGATATGGTGATATTTATATTCCATTCTGACTTATTTTGATATCATGCCATGATGATAAACAGCTGCTTTTATTAATAATAAGTTACATTCTACACACAAAATGAGGGTGATGTCTTTATAAACCCATCTCTGATCCTTTACAGAAAACAAGTTTGATTTGTTGACACTGTTTCAACCTGATTTACAGGCGTAGAGAGGGTCATTTTTTATATCTTCATATTTATGTTTTACCCTTGCTTAAGATTTCATAAAGAAATTCTTATTTAGATACACGCTGGTAACAAGAACATTTTAAAAATCAATCTGCAAATAAATTGGGAAATTTAGATTAGAAACTATAGAGTGGCACTACCAAATGTAAAATAGATAGCTAGTGGGAAGCAGCTGCATAGCACAGGGAGACCAGCTTGGTGCTTTGTGACCACTTAGAGAGGTGGGATAGGGAGGGTGGGAGGGAGGGAGATGCAAGAGGGAGGAGATATGGGGTTATATGGATATGTAGAGCTGATTCACTTTGTTATAAAGAAGAAACTAACACACCATTGTAAATCAATTATACTCCAATAAAGATGTTTTAAAAAAAAATTACAGTTGTGTCGTGTCAACAAATTGATATTGACTTTGTAGATTTTTAAATTCTGATACAATCCACAAAGAAAGAACAAATTAGATGCCTGTAATTTCTCCAAACAACAGCAACAACAATAATCCCAATAACAATAACAGTTTGGTTTAAAACTTTTTAAAAAGTTTCTAAGTGCCAGGAACAGTACTAAGCCCTTTATATACATATAACTCACTTAATTCTCACAAGTCTATTCCTATTCCTATTATTATTTTGTATTCAGAGGAGAAAATTGGAGACTTTAAAAGTTATGCTATTTGCCAAAGTTCTCAAAGGAGAAAGAGCGAGCTAAGAATCTATCTTGGATATATTCAGTATTTAACCCCAAAATCTATGGTCTTGACTTCTGGGTTAAAATACATTGACCACAACTAAGTATCAGCAAATGTCTAGTGGCTATTTCATAGTTATTTTAAATGTAGTAATTGAAATAAAATAAATTAAATATTTAAGAGTATTTTCCTACTCACTTTTTTAAAAAAAATTAATTAATTAATTCTTGGCTGTGTTGGGTCTTTGTTTCTGTGCGAGGGCTTTCTCTAGTTGCGGCAAGTGGGGGCCGCTCTTCATCGCAGGGCGTGGGCCTCTCACTATCGCGGCCTCTCTTGTTGCGGAGCACAGGCTCCAGACGCGCAGGCTCAGTAGGTGTGGCTCACGGGCCTAGTTGCTCCGTAGCATGTGGGATCTTCGCGGACCAGGGCTCTAACCCGTGTCCCCCACATTGGCAGGCAGATTCTCAACCACTGCGCCACCAGGGAAGCCCTCCCCTACTCACTTTTTAATATTACATTTATATATTACAATATGATTACCACTGTAGTGTTAACTAACACCTCTATCAAGTTATATGATAATCATAATTTTCCCTACCCATTCTTTTAACTATAAATATTTACTGACATTTTTGCATAGCTTGAGATTGTTCTTCATTGATTGTGTCATTTATGCAATTGATTTGAAAAATAATTAAACTTAACATATTTTTTATACCCAGAGTTTGAAACAAACATTATTTACTTTTAAAAACTTTCAATGATAGAGATTGATAATTTATTTGCTACAATTAAGAATAATCATGAAAATATTCTCTGTCAAACTTGTATACATAACTATCTTTTTGAAACCTTCCAAACATAAATCAAGGTATGGTTAATATTGCCCTTAAAAACGGCTGTGTATTGGGCTTCCCTGGTGGCGCAGTGGTTGAGAGTCCGCCTGCCGATGCAGGGGACACGGGTTCGTGCCCCGGTCACGGGTTCGTGCCCCGGTCTGGGAAGATCCCACATGCCGCGGAGCGGTTGGGCCCGTGAGCCATGGCCACTGAGCCTGCCTGTCCGGAGCAATTGCTGTGTATTAATAATATGCATAAGTGTTTACTGAGCTCTCTTACTTTTTTCCATGATAAGTTAAGCCGTATATTGTTTCTACTGCAACAACTGCAAGCACCTCTGGCTAATTTAAACAGAAAAATAAATTCAGGGATGAATATAGGATTGTCAAAGGGAGAGGAGAAAAGCTAAATAAGCAGGTATCAGAAACAATGGCTCTGGGAATTTGGAAGCTGACACAGGTGGGTACTATTTTTATGGTAATGTTTGAGGATTTAATTATTGTTGAACATTTTGAAGACCTTCAAATATATATATATATTTTTCAAAATATAATTTTCAAGAAGAGAGTGTCTGACTGATGCATTTGGGGTATGCCCCTATTAGTTGGCCATGAAAATATATGTTGTATTTTGACTGTTAGTTCCAACAAAACTGTATTTGTAGGGTTATAATAGCTCTCCAAAGGGAATCCAAGTTGTTGTTATCATGGATACTGGGTAGAGAAATCAATAGATATCCATTAAACTAGAATCACCCATAATTATTTTCATCACTAACTCTCCAAGTAGATCACATCCAAATTTAAAAGGATATTTTTCATCTAGCTTTAAAAACATCTTTCTTTTCTGTAAGAATGTATTTTTGGTCCTAAAATTTCCAATGGTAATATTATCAGCCATTTAGATTTAACTACATATAACTCAAGATTCATTACTCACCTTTTTCCTTTTTACTTGCTTCATTTCCTCTGTAATGAGGTCTTCTCTCTGAAAGATTTAAATTTTGATTACAATACTTTTTCAAGTACTTTCCTAAGACTGAGTGTGCAGGTAACACAGTCTAAATCTTTTAACTCTGATAGTTGAAAAATAGTTTGGCTGAGTATAGGATAGGATTGTAGTCTTATTTTCCTAGTATGTACCTAGTGTTGCTTTTTCTTATAGTTTCTAATGTTACAGATGAGAAATCTAATTTCAAGGTGTTTCTTCCTCCTTTATAAATTACTTTTTCTTTTTGCTGAATAGCTTGTGAAAATTTCTCCATACAACTTGACTTTTCCTCATGTTTTGTATCAATCATTTAAATGGACTCCAAAATTATATAGATTATACATGATCAAGCAGTCAAAAAATGAAACACCTTCTAGAACAATAAAGACATCATTCCTTCATCCCCATGACAACTCTAGCAGTGCTACACAAGAGTGTGTTAAAACATTTCTGAATCTTAAATAACAGATTTAGATAAATCTTATTACATCTCCATTTCCAATAGATTATTCCGTTTTACAACTCTCTTCAACTAATTGAATCTCAGGATTTCCTCAAAAATAAATAAGTTCTGGTATTTAAATATCTGAGATGTCCTTAAAAATTGGATGTCTTCCTGTTTCTTCGTTGGCATATGGTAAGACTGTTTTCTTAAATGTTTCAGCATGCAATATAAAAAACCTGAACCAAACACACAGTATATATGCCAGTCTCAAATTCTCTCTATGTTGTACAGTCCTAATGTTTATTTTTACACAATTATTTCAACAAAGTAAATCGCACATCTAATCGGGTACCAGAATTCATGCTACACCTGTGTTCCCTGTCCTCTAGGACTAGGAATGTCACTTAAGAAGATATGTAACATACTGTGCTCCACAAGGACCATTATAATTCAGCATTTCCATCCACTTCTGTGTTCTCCTAGATACAACTGAGTATATAAAGCTAAAAATTATATTTCCCAGTTCCTTTTTTTTTTTTTTTTTTTTTGCGGTACGCGGGCCTCTCACTGTTGTGGCCTCTCCCGTTGCGGAGCACAGGCTCTGGACGCGCAGGCTCAGCGGCCATGGCTCACGGGCCCAGCCGTTCCGCGGCACGCGGGATCCTCCCAGACCCAGGCACGAACCCGTGTCCCCTGCATCGGCAGGCGGACTCTTAACCACTGCGCCACCAGGGAAGCCCCCCAGTTCCTTTTTGTCTAGGATTCTGGCTGTTTATATAGTTTCTGCAAATGAGATTTATTCTTTTAGAGTTGGAAGTTGGAAGAAGTCTAGACCAAAGCTGTTCCTGTGTCAGCTGGCAAGCAAGGTTGGATATGACAGTCGGCAATGGCCAGTTTCCATGTTCCAGGGTCTAGTGATCAGCTCAGTGAGTATGTGGTGGCTGTGGTGGTTACAGTAGTAACAGCAGTAGCAGTTTCCTCTTGCTACTTTACTACAGCATTGACTTTAAAACCAAATGCCACTTACTTCTCAAACAAGTCCAGTGATATTTTGACTTAATTATTGTTACTAAGTTGCTTTTTATTGAAATGCCCGGAGTAGTTTGTATTTCTTGAGCTGAATCCTGAAAGATACATAATGTATATATTGTCAAGACTTCCCTGGTGGCTCAGTAGTTAAGAATCTGCCTGTCGATGCAGGGGACACAGGTTGGAGCCCTGGTCTGGGAAATTCCCACATGTCGCAGAGCAACTAAGCCCGTGTGCCACAATCACTGAGCCTGTGCTCTAGAGCCCGTGAGCCACAACTACTGAGCCTGCATGCCACAACTACTGAAGCCCGCGTGCCTAGAGCCCGTGCTCCACAACAAAGAGAAGCCACCACAATGAGAAGCCTGTGCACCGCAACGAAGAGCAGCCCCCACTCGCCGCAACTAGAGAAAGTCCACGTGCAACAATGGAGACCCAATGCAGTCTACAAAAATTAAATAAATAAAATAAATAAATAGCGTCAGCCAACCCTGGGATTATATCCACAATTTACTACATACTTCCCACTTGAACTGGCTGAGCCTCAATTTACTCAACCTACAACGTTTATAACATGTTTATTATGCTATATTATTGTATGGATTAAATAGTGAGATATATGTAAAATACCTGCACCAAACAACAGCGGTAAATAAACTGTGACAGGCAGCAGGGGAGTAGTTATTGCCATGATATGAGAGTTGAAATTATGGAACTCTTTGATTAGTTTCTTCTTTTTCCATAAAATTATTTTTTGTTGTTTACATATTTTATTCACTCTACTGGCACTCAGTAAATGGATTCATTGAAAAACAATAAAAAAGGAAAAACAGATGTGTGATTTTCATAAGTACTAGGATATCATTGTGACAGGTAATAAATAAACTAAACACAGTAAACAGGAAAATGTACTTAGGTAACTAAGCAGAATTTTGTTTATGTGTGAACAAATGGCTTGTGTTGCTAAAGAGTAAACCACATTCAACTTAGATGTAATAACTGAAATGAATATGCATTGAATTCATGGAAATCAGCCTACTTTTAGGAAAAATGCTTTCATTTTAGTAAGACAGAAGCTAATCAAGGCATAGGTGCTATTCTGAGTAAATTAAAATAAATTAGTTTAAATATTCATTTTTTGTAAATATGCTGTTATTTTGAAAAGTTTCGAGATTTTGTCTCAGTTTTAACAAATTTATCCATTAGAAAAATATTTCCCTCTATTTGTGTAATTTACATTTTCCTTCACTTTCTCTGAAGAGTTTGAAAGAAAATCTGCCTGAATTAAATTTCTTTGAATTGATTTTACTACAAGTATATTATACTTTACAAAAAGCTTTAACTGTGTCTTTTAAACATTTTTCTTTAGTTGAAAGACCAAATAAATGAAAACAAGATGATTTGATGCCATTTGCTACTTTCCTAGTTACACTAAATGATTATTTTATGATGATTTGAACAATGCAATTTTTAAAAAATTAGGTTCTTTTATGATCCACCACATCTGTAAATATAACCAGAAAATAACAGAATAAAGGAGACTGTACGGTTTCAATCCACAATTAATTTCAAGTGAACTTAATTCTCCCAATAAATATTTTCAAATATTGAGATTTTGACAGTTTACTGAAGTTGTAGACACTCGATCTTTGATTTATAATTTAATTCACAGATTAAGATTTATAAAGTTTAAAAATTATAGTTTTAACATTCTGCTAATTCTATTAAAATGCTCTTTTTTTCATTGCTGTTTCCTCATTGATAATATCATAACTTTTAAAACCTTTGATGTTCATCTCAACTTTCCACATATTTTACACATTTTCAACAGTAATTTAATACTCGGAATTCTAGATTTTATATACTGATGGGTGTTTAAAATATCATTTAACATTATTATACTTTGAAAGAAGAATGAAGAAGCAGAGTAAGAAGAACAAAGCCTAACATTTTAACTAATATTATACTATGGAAATTCAGACAGTAGGGGATGTGGCAGTATCATTACTGAAAAAAAAGATAATGGAACTTGGGACTCAATTTGTGGGTAGGTATAACACAAGCACGTGTGTGTGTCTGTGTGTGTGTCTGTGCGTGTGTCTGTGCATGTGTGTGTGTGGTATATGAACAAACCGTCCAATTTGACGGATAACTTTAAATGTTGTTACTTGGTCTCTGTTAACTCAGCAAAAGATTGAAGTTTGAATTACTTTGGTAATCTAGCAGAAGCTTTGTATCACAATGGTGACAGTGTAATGTTTACTGGTGAAAGCTTGGCGTATTCACTTTGAGGCATCTACAACAATAGGTACCAAATCACTGTATCTTCTCATCATTTAGTCACTAACAACTATTCACCTTCTATTTTATGCAGATCTTCAGTTCAAATTGGTCAAAGTAGAAAACTTGAAAAAAATCATCAAGAAATTGGTGGAAATTGCCATTGTGAAAAGGGGATTAGGGACAATTTACAACATCCCTTAACATAGCAGAAGTTAGAGAATGTTGGCTCCCAAGTCAGATGGTTTGAGTATGAATATTTGTATTTTCAAATCCTAGTTTCTTAGAGATTTTATCATTCACCTTCTGTGGTTACATTTATACTGCTTTTCTTCATCTTTTTCATCTTATTTGCCTGAGAGAGAGGAGAAGTGACACATTTGTCCAAGATCCTTGTTCAGAGTTAAACAGAAATTGCTTTGGGTAAGAAGAAAGATTTCTCAAAATTCACTTTATGAGGCAGCTAAGGAAGCTTCTCCAAACTACTGGTCCCAGAATTGGAACCCATATACATTTCCAGACTGGTCTGTACCACATGGATTTTGATGACCAGGTTTTTGTCTTGAGGTTTCTGGGAAGATAAGGATTAAGTCAAGAGTAATAAAGAGAAGCAGGTGCTTTATAGAGGCTACTAATTATCAAAAAGTGCAAATTTCTCTGAGTTGATCAAATTTTTATTAACAGATAGGGCTTAATAAAAATCATAAAGGCTGAGCACCTCTTTTAACTCACATTTTCCAGAAACTCGTTTCTTTTTCCTGAGCAAAACGAGAGTGAAGGTTTATGTTATCTATTTTATTCCTGTACCTAGTCAAGAAAGAAAGAAAATATCTTACATATTTTATTCCTCTCCTTGGGGAGGGGAAGGGAGGGGGAGGGAGGGTGGTAGGAGGGGAGGAAATAAACAGAGGAGTAAATATGCAAATCTCTATATGAATAAATGCATGATGAGAAAAATGTATAGACAACATAAGCTTCTGATATATGAAAAGATTAGTTTCTTTTTTCTAGCACATTCTTCTTAAAGAAGAAACTTGTGTGAAAATAAGGAATATATTTCAAGATATTAACAGCTAGTTTTGTTATACTTTGTAGTATATATAAATTTTCTTTTATGGAAAATTCTTTTCTACAAAATGTTAAAATCAGCAATATGGAACTCAGGAGTTACTGAGTCTTCTCTTAATATTCTTAGTATTATTCTATTCATTGAAACTCTAATTGAACATTTTAAAGTACACGTTGCATTGCATTACTGGACAAAATTCATGTTAATTTGAGCTAATATCTGCTTTCATTCACTTTGTTTTCTTTTTCTGCTGAGAACCATTATTTCAGGATAGCTTAGTTTGAGTTTCTTTCTGGCAGTTTAATATGTGAACTCATATTACATGTGCATAGTCACAACTGGGCATGTAAAGATGGTTTCACATTACTATCAATGACATCGGAGACATCAGCCTATAGGTACAGATAGCTTGGTTCCTATAATTGTAAAGGTGCATGTACTTTTAAGAAATAATTTATCTATTGTTTTATTGAGCTTTTATTTAAATTGTGATTTTTTTTTACTTAGTGAAACTAATTCAAGCTCATTAAAAAGAACAATGGAGAAAAATACAAGAACAAACAAATAATTCAAAGACCTGAAGGTAAGGATCAACTTTAAGTAAATATTTGCTCATGACAGGAGTGATTGTTATTTGGCTATCATTTTGATGGATTTGCAAAATTCATAAGCTAGCAAGGGGGAAATGCTTTTTTCTTGCTCAAATGTCTCAAATAGGAAAAAGTATATAAAATGTCAGAAGAAAATAGACACAAAAACAAATTCATTGTACTACCTGGCTCAGTATTATTATATTACTTTAGGAAGAAGAAGAACAACAACAAAAGATAGTGAATCAAAGAAGGTGCTTAATAATTATTTGTCCTAAAGAAGTGAGTAATAGGAGTGTGGAAAACTCCTAAAGGAACATACAAGTCAGTTTCCTATTAAGAAAACACAAACCACTCTAAGAATTTTGATCAGAGGATACTTAACACAGAAAATTGATTACATAGGTGATGGAAGAAATAAATTACACAAAGGATGTTGAAAAAAGACAAAGTTGAGCAATAGCAAGACATCAGTACCACTCTAGGCTGGAGGAACACTGGAAGACTATGTGGTCACAAGTACCCAGTATGTGGACTGTATCAATGTCAACATTCTGATTGTGATATTTTACAATGGTTTTGGAAGCCTTTAGCATTTTGGAGAAACTGGGTCAAGTGTACATAGGATTTGTCAGTATTTCTTACAACTGCATGTGACTCCATGATTATCTCTAAACAACAAATTTAATTTTTAAATATATTAAATAATAAAGGGAAAGAAATGATTATTTCTGAATCATGAGTTATAAAAGGTAATTAAATTAATCATACATATTTTAATAAACTAATTCTGCCATTGAGATCAGGAACTCATTCCAAATTTCATTTTCAGAAAAATAATTGCTATGAGACATGAACATAATTTTCTCTTATATTTCTTTCTATCTGTCCCCACCCCCCAACTCCACCTATGTAAAGAACATAGAAATCAGCGATGAGGGTATTAACAGAATCATAACTAGGCTTGGCTAAACTACATGAAACATGGACTAAACATTAATCAGTAGAAGAGATGACTGTTTAAAAAAATATTACTTTGCAATAGGCTATATAAATTCTTTAGATGTCAAAATCACTGTGATGGCTTTGGAATGGGTCGACTTAGCTAGGCTGAACTCCATTTCCCAGAATCCATTTCTTCTATGTTTCCATATTGGTGGTGGACAAAAGAGACATCCTTGCTAGATTTGGAGGACCGAGGGAGCAGTAACCATTGTATAGTGCGTCCATACGCGTGCACACATGCGTGAATACATGTTGCGTATTTGCTGATTCACTTTGTTGATGTGAAGCAGCAGTAGGCCTGCAATTGCTCTATCTTACCTAGATCCTCTTTCAGTTTCTTTAACTACTGGGCCAGGTGTGGGTTTAGTTTTGCTGTGAAGGGCCTTAGATAAGGACACTGATTTCTTCCGGATAACCTTGTCACCAAGGTCAAAGGCAGTAACAATGAGCACAGATTTTATTCCATCCTTTTTGAGCTCCAGCTACTGCCTATGGGTTCCAGCCTACTCAGGGATCTTCCTCTCCTTGTGTCTGTCTTGTGTATTTCAAACTTCAGTACCTAAAGCTGCAACACCAGCCTTACAAAAACTGCATAACTAACACCCACAATTGTGTAAAGCAATTCTCTGTAACAAATCCCGACTGTATCCCCTACTGGTCTCTGACTGATACAATCATAACTGTACAAAGAAATTTTAAATAATTATTACCTTTTTATAAATTTCCTTCAGAGAGATTTAAGTATATATTTGACATGTCATCACTGACTGAGACATACAGCACTCCTCTGCTATATAATAATGGTTTATCCTGAGATAACTGAAATATATAGAGGGGTTACAAAATATGCACTTAAGGAGTTGGAAATATCTGTAGTACCAATTTAAGTTGGCAATCATTCTGTAATTTTATTATTCATATATGCAATGACTTCATTTTAAGATATGAGCTAAATTTAATGAAAAGAATAATTTATTACTTGCAGAGTATAACAAGATGTTAATTGTTTTAAATATACAAGCTGTCACAATATTAAAAAGATGCCAACTCTGTATTTATGAAACTCATTGTCAGTCAGACTCAAAAATATTAATTTTGAAAAGCTTACAGGCAGAACTTCAAAGGGAGACTTATTTGTTTCATAGGAATGCTAAAATTCCAAAATAGATATTGACTATCCTTTGTTTCATTTTACTTTGCTCTGAGCCACCATCTAAAAATGTGAATCATAAACTGAGCATCATAAACAATGCACAGTTTGAACATGGAATAAATTAAACAGGAATTTTGCCACAGTTCTGCGTATTTGGTGCATCAGTAATTCTGTCTTCTCTCTAAGACCAAAACTGTAACACTTTCACCTTCAGACAGTGTGGGAGGCCTTGACTTTTTTAGTAATCCTCAGGTGAAGTTTGGACTGAATTTCAAATGACTGGTAACAAACCATACACAGTCAAATACTAACTTTACTGTAGTTTCCTACCTGTAAGCAAATGGACTTTTACTATGGGCTCTGCTTCACTGTGTGATCAGAAGAAGGGTTACATTTTGATTATATTTTTCAGTAATATTTGATTGAACAAGGGAACAGCCAATGTTTGTTTCAAGCTTCCTGGAAGGACTGACACATGATTTACCCATACTTAACCAAACTATTCAGAACACAGCCCACAATATGTGGGAACATCTAAAGTGCTCTTGTATAATGCAATTGTTTCCTTTTCTTTCCCTCTAAAATGTCATAACCATCTGTTTTTCCACTCTCAAAACATCCATTTCTTCATTTTAAAATCACGTCTGTCTTAAGAAGCTGTACTGGGGACTTCCCTGGTGGCGCACTGGTTAAGAATCTGCCTGCCAATGCAGAGGACACGGGTTCGAGCCTGGTCCGGGAAGATCCCACATGCCGCAAAGCAACTAAGCCCGTGCGCCACAACTACTGAGCCTGCACTCTAGAGCCCACGAGCCACAACTACTGAGACCACGTGCCACAACTACTGAAGTCCGTGCGCCTAGAGCCTGTGCTCCGCAACAAGAGAAGCCACCGCAATGAGAAGCCCGCGCAACGCAACGAAGAGTAGTCCCCACTCTCCGCAACTAGAGAAAGCCCGCGCGCAGCAACGGGGACCCAACGTAGCCAAAAATAAATAAATAAATTTATATTAAAAAAAAAGAATTTGTACTGTCCTGCAAGACAATAACACCTTGAACGGCAAAGTCCCACATTCATCTTTGAATCTTTAGCAAGGTGGTAGATAGCATGGGTTTTAAAGTAGTTGTGCAATGATAGAATAATATGAATGAACAAATAAGATTAGTTGTTTCTCTGATTACCTAGAAATTATCCCCTCCTCCTCTGAAATCTCTGTTAACTCCTCTGTGGTATTTTTGTGTGTGTGAACAAACTCAATTAACTCTTGCAGGAGCTCACATTCACCTACTGTTGAGGGTGTAGGCACATATAAAATGTATGTACATTTACGTTTAGCAGTTTAAGGACTCTCTCCAAGATCAATCTCCTAAGTCTCTTTTTTGTACCCTTTCTTTTTCTGATGGTTTATTTCATTTTTCTCTTCTGTTATCCTTGGATTCTGCTACTCCCCCACCCTAGTTTTTTTGTTGTTTTTCCTGATTACCACACTGGGAATACTCAATAAACAAGTATGACTAAGTTTGTCCTCAGGGAGCTTATATTCCAGTAGAATATATTAGAAAATGTGGCCTAATTACACACAGTTAGTAGTAAATTGGACTGTATTGATATAAAAGGACTAGAATTAATATAAGCAACTTGGTAGCACAAAGAATTTTTAGACAGACAAGTAATTATTACTTTGGACAAAAGTCACAAACACATATAAAAAAAAAACCTGATAGACTAGACTTTGGTAAATTTTGTTGGTAAGTAATACTTCAAAAAAGCTGAGAGGGCTTCCCTGGTGGTGCAGTGGTTGAGAGTCCGCCTGCCGATGCAGGGGACACGGGTTCGTGCCCCGGTCCGGGAAGATCCCACATGCCGTGAAAAGGCTGGGCCCGGGAGCCATAGCCGCGGAGCCTGCGCGTCTGCAGCCTGTGCTCCGCAACGGGAGAGGCCACAACAGTGAGAGGCCTGCGTACCGAAAAAAAAAAAAAAAAAAAAAAAAAAGCTGAGAAAATATTTAATTTGCATAGATGACCTGGGGAATTGTTCGGTTGTAGATTCTGCTTCAGAAGGTCTGAGGTGGGCATTCTGAATTCCTAAAAATCTGCCAGGTGATGCCAGTGCTAATCTTATAGTATCAAAATCCTAGGACACCAATTTTGTTTTAATGTAGTCAAATAAAAACATAAAATTAAAAAAATCCTTAGTTTACATTTATATTTTATATAAATATATCTTAAAGTATATCCATATACATCTAATATATCTAATACATCTATCATACATATCTAATAGATGCTACTAACATAATAAATATTTAACTATCTAATATAGTATTACAGATATATTATACATCTATCTCCAATAAAACAATTACAGATGATTTTAATGTTAATAGAAATAACATGCACAACCCAACATTCAATATTAGAATCAAATTTAGATTTACATTTCTTTATTCAGTTTTCACCTATATCATATTTAGTTTTTTAGAATGTTGTTTTTATGTGTTTCAGGTTAGGTTTTTCAGTAGAGTACACTGAAGTAAAAGATTAGAGAAAAGATAGTCTTATATCAGTCCCTCTGTTAAAGGTCTTCTATAAAAACACAGGAGAAATATACTAGAAATGTATTTATAATAATCAGTTGAGCATCACAATGATGTAATATGAAAATGTTAATAGCTTAGAGTTCTTTGGACTACCTTTTCTTCAGTTATTCATTCATTCTAGTGATTTTTCTTTCCTTTGTGGTGTCCCCCACATAATCAAATAGTAATAAGTAGTTCCTGGCTCAGCAAGAAACCAGAGCTCCACCTAGGGGTAGAGTCCCAGGCTGAGATCTAGAAAGTGAGTGTTGTAGCCTACACAACATATTTCATGTAATTTACAGATAGAAATCGTTTGGGGAAAATAAAATTGTATATGAAAAATCACATTTTACCATTTTACTTTCTTTGCCTCTACTTTGAAAACAAAACAATTACTACTGTGATACACTGTTTAAAAAAAAAAACTTATCTGTGTAAACTTTTCAAGCAAAATACTTTTCAAAATAATTAAAACAATACACCAGAAATGATAGGTTGCAATTTCTCGTTACTAACAATGACAAATTTATAAAATTCTAGGGTCATCGAACTTACTAACACCTTACAAATCCTACTGAAAATTATGTATTATCATGAAATTAAGGTTTTGGAACCAGGTGTTAACGTATACTACCTAAAGTGTTATTTACAGCTCATGTCTTTACTGTAGACTGCCTTGAGAAAACAAATGTGTAAGCCCTCTTTGTATTTGTCGAATTGATCTGTAATGCTGCACATTTCTCAGAACAAGATTCAATGTTTGTATATACTGCAAAATGATCACCACAGTAAGTCTAGTTACCATCCATTACCACACTTATTTACAGTTTTTTTATTGTAATGAGAACTTTTAAGATCTACTCTCTTAGCAACTACATACTTAGAATCTATTTTGTTTTACAAATACATTTTACCTGACCAAAACATATTCAGAGAGGGAAGTGTCTTAGATTAAGTGTAAACAACAACAAAATAGCTGGCCTGTAAATCCCAGGACGAGGCTTCATTTCCTACTTTTAATTATCAAGAAATTCCAGTGAATGATTCACACACTGGCATGCTGCATCTTTCTCTTGGAGATCATATCACTCATTTGTACATTATAGACTCTGAGCTATCTGGAGTCAGGAAGCCTGTTCAACCTTTTCTAACACATATTGTATAAACTCTTTCACAAAGGAATCCATAATTTGTCACACCTATTAACGTTCTTTAAAAACAGTGTACATTGCATACAATTTTAAAACTGGAGTAGAACAGAAGCACATAATAGCCATTACATTATGAAGTAAGAGATGAATCATTGCAAAGGAGCAGGAAATAAAGTAGGCTTGAGAGTGCTGCTTTAAGCAATGTCAAGTAGCTTTATATCCTCAGGGAATAAGAGCAAAGTACAGAACAGATTAGCAAAAAATTATCAAGAATACAGGGAGGAGGAGTTTATCATCTAATCCTTTATTTTATCGCTAATTCTCATGTTAGAAAGGCAAACATTTCCAGGCTCACCTTAAAGGGCTGAAACCACAAAGCTAATTGAAAGCTATTTTGTTTCTGACACAGAAAAGAAAAACTGAGAAAAAATGCAAAGTCCTTTTAATTTCTTTAGACAGATTCAGAATTGGGTGATTTAGTATTGCTTAATATTATTAACTTTAGGTATGAGGTGTGAATGGTAATGCAGTTCAGATGTGTATTTGTAATGCTCTCTTTATATGGTGTGACTGTAATTTGTAGTTTTCAATACTTTTTCAAGCCATAATTCACTATGGATACCTCGTGCTGTATTTCCAAGAAAGGTATAAATTTAGAATAGTACGAAGCCACCAAAGTTCTAGATCTTCACAGGTGCAATTTTCAGCACATAACAGCACATTTTCCCCAATGTACAACTGTATATATTTTTGAAATTATAGACTCATATTTGACTTAGCTCAAATAGAATCATTTCTTTTTATAGTTTTTATAAAAAATGTTTATAGCGTGGAATTCAAGTAAATAATATCTATCATCTTATGCTAGTCAAGCATATTCTTCTAGAAGACCATGGAACAGCTGGAAAAATTTGTGAAAAATCAAACCATTTGAAAATATTTTAATGAGAAGGATTATTTGTGTGGTCCTCCAAAGAATGCTAAAAAGAAAATTTCTCCTTTCTGCCTCCTGATTCTCTGCCAAGTAACTAACCAGACCTCCCCTTGCCCACTCCACCTCCTCTTCTCATGCTTGACCTTGTTTTAAACTTTGACCTGATAAAGGAGTTGCCAAGAGGAAAATCACCTTCAGCAACCACCTTCATACTGTTCAAAAGTATTAGGAGAATTCTCCAAAATGTGTCCAAAAACATATTCAGAAGTCTAGGAGACTAAAGGGCATATGGGTGCAATTTTCTTTGTTGAACTTACTAATTCCATTCAGATTTATGTAGGCTCTGAGGAAAGGATGATATGGGCTAAGGGAGCATGTAAGAATGGTAACCTTAAAATGGCTCAGCTTCAATCCTTGTCTTCTCTCAGTACTTTGTTTATATCCTGAACAGTTTAACTGACTGAATGCCCAAAGTAGCTGTTTTCCTGAGACAAATACCAAGGGAGCTCTGCGAATCACAATAGTTAATGACAAAACAGCATGCAGTTCCACCTGCTAATTTGTCCCTTTTTAGTTCAGTTTTCCTTTCAGCTTCAGCTGCCAATTTCATTTTCAGTTATCTTGTCCTTCAGGTCCTTGTTTCTTCCTTCTCCAATATATACTGAATCTGAAGACTTTAATGGTGTTTCTCTTCAGTCATGTTATTTTTCCCAAATATTCCTTTTTAATTTACTTAGGTAAAAGTGGCAAAGTGGTAACATGATTTAAATGTATGAATAAAGTAAATATTTTGAAAAGGCCATAATACCAAAAGCCAATTGCAGGTTCTGTGCTGAGTTGTGCTTTCCATAGCAGTTAAAGATATCGGTGTTGATAGCAACAAATTATATTAAATATATAAACTTTCGGTCCCTACATTTGCTAAAAATTGGTGTTAAATCCTAGAAAGTAAAACATTCTCTGATTAATCAAACTATTCTTATTTTAGAGTCTTGGGAAATATAATTCTTTATATATTGTCAAGTACAAGACAGCCACACTTCTTGCTAGGAAAATTAATAGTACAATGAAAAGAAAATGAGAATTGGACCCAGTTGCCATAGATTTGTGTTGTAGTTCTACCACCTACCATCTATATGATTTCATTGAACATTTCTACTCTCCATGAACATGAATTTTTTTCAGCTATGAAAAGGAACTAATAATAATATTTTCCTTACCCATGTTCACAAAGTCTGATAAGTTAATGGATGTACATACATTAAGTAAACTTTGAAATGGCATACCACTGTTCTTTATCAAAATATAAAAAATTATGGGAATGTAGTTAGGATCTAGACAGAAGTTAATAGATGGAAGGAGATAATTTTGAAATCACAGAGCAGAAAAAGAATGGGGTAGAGCTGCAACTTATCTCTCATGTAGGAAAGTTTGGTTTGGCAGCTGGTTAAGAGACTTAGCCCTGGGTCTTCAATCATAGCCAAGCTGCTGTCAGACTCAGCACTAGGTCTTCAATCAGGGCCAAGCTGTTAGTCAAGCCTAGATAACAATGTCCTATGTGGCAGAATAATAAGGAATTTATGTATCCATCTTTCTGATGGTCTGAGATTGTACTGGCCATTACTTTTTATATGACAATGTTTTTCAGCCTTGTAAAACTTGCTTCAAGAAATTTCCAGGTTTGTTTCATAAATTTCTGTGAAGTAATTAACAGTGTTGACCAATTAGTCAAGTATGATAGAGTAATAACATATCCAATCTGCTCTTAAATTTTTACATTTTTGCTCTGCAAAAGGGCTAGCTAGAGGAATTTTGCTTTGATGCCAGGATTACTGTCTTAGATTTTAGAGAGACAGTAAAACATCATCAGGATCTTTGTTCAGAAAAGGTAAATCATAAATCAATGTCCTGGTGCATTTTTTTGTTTGCCTCTGATTTTTCAAGGTCTCTTTGACCTAGAAGCAGAATATGTCTGAGGTTTCCATGCCTACTTACCTCTCATGGTCAGTTAGCACACAATACTGATAATCAAGAGCTATAATATTGCTGATCAAATTGGTACATGCAGTCACCTCATTTTTCTAGTTACTGATTGGTTATGACAAACACGTTAAAATCTTTCTTCTGTATTATGCACTTCTCATACTTTCTTTAAAATATGGCTACTTCATGAGTTCAGGGTGATCTCTTTTGGCCTATATATATTGGA